>NC_133931.1:61225882-61531239 GCF_031877795.1 Strix aluco | reverse complement strand
AATCTTTCTTCTCACCTGGAATGAAAGTTTGCATTTGGAAAAAATAGAAAAAAAACAAAAAAGAAATAGAGGGAAAGAGCAGGGAGAGGGTGAGAGAGAAGGAAAGAGGCTGAGAAAGCAGTTAGCTGCGATTTTTTTCCTCCACAAGATCACAAATAAGAAATTCAGATTTGGAATGTCCTCCAACAATAAAATGTACAGATGTTCTAAGACAAACTTCATGCTAAATATTTTAGAACGTAGCAGGCTTAATTTTTACAGCATTGACTTCAGGAAAGTTATTTTATCTAAACCACTTCATATAAACTGCAATTATCACAACCTCAGTGATTTTTAAGTCCTTCAGCAATATTTATAACCTGAAGTGCTAAAATTACAAATTAATTTAAATCCCAACTGTTCTAGATGTTACAGAAGTGTATAATGAGGAGTATTTCATAGGCTAAAAAGACAAGAAATTAAAATGAAGAGACAGAGGATTCAGAAAGGGAAAAAACAGGCCCAGAGAAGAAGTGATTGATCAAGATCTACTGCAGGGTCACTGACAGAGAACAGTGTGTCCTAAACCCTAGTCTAATCAGCCAGCTGGTAACCCGGAGCAGTAACATTCATGCCACTGAAGGGAAGTGGTGCTTTTTTTATATAATGGATATATCTTATCCAGTAGACATACATAATCACACACAGCGAGAAATTGAACTAATGTTATATTGAGTAACACTCTTTTCATGTATAAACCCATTTCTTTTTCTTTTTAATGTCACTGTGCTTTAGCTGAATGTTTCCAAGTCATTTAGTTCAAAAGAAACCAGGAGCTGCCTTTGCCTAAAGGTTGCAGCAGCTCTAAAGGAGTATTCAGTTTTATGTAGATTTTATGAGCACAGACACTCTTCAGTACCATCCCCAATAAAAAAAAAAAAAAAAAAGTCACCTTTTTGCTATCAAAAACCAAATTTGTCACAGGTATGTTGATTTACATCTTTACTGGGAAGCTGAAATCTCTTTTTCTAGGTAACACTACAAAGTGAAACCAATCTTGAAACACTAGCAGAGACTAAATAAGAGGAGGAGGAAATGACCACAGCCAAGAACCTGGCTGTCTAAAGGCTAAACTGAACACCTTATGTCAATAAAAATTTACTTCAATCAAAAGTGAAATGTAAAATTCCTCCAAATGAAAACAGTAGATGAAAACTTAAGACTTTAAACTTAAACTAGTTAAGGGTAACATGCAAGAGTATAGCAAAATTTGCATATCAACATTGTCTCTTACAATCTCATTCCTTGAACAGAAGCTATTATTCTACTAAATCTAGTAGGCATTAAAAGTCATCTTTTTGCAAATATTCTTTAATTTGTTTTGAATATAAATCACAAAAAATTTTTAAAACGTCAGCCAAATTTGGAAAGATCTCTGAAGTAACCTACACTTCTCAATTTTAATTCCTATCAAAAATGAATTATCACTCATACTCCTAATCTAAATCATATCTGTGTTTCTTATATACTGTAAATCAGTTTCATGGTATTAAGTAATAGGTGAAATCTATTATCCAAAGATAAAAAAATACATATGTTGTCATAAAATGGTCTTCAGAAGTTTTGAAGATTCTCCTCCTGAAATGCATGATGGTAGTTCATTTGGCTGCCCTTAAGACTCAGAGAAGCAGATCCAACGATATTCTCTTCTAATGAAGAACACTTTCATATTTATTTAAGTATCCTGATTCTCTCTTGACTTACTATCATCTCGCTATTAACTCAATTTAAGAGACTTAACAGCTTTTATCAGACCGCATGACAATAGGTCATTTTCAATAGAAAAACTGTGGGAAATATCATGGGCTGGTTGGCAGTGTAGGAATATACTTAAGAATTGGAAATCATTGAGTGTATAGGAAGCTGCAGACAAGTGTTAAACACGGCGCTTAACTAATAATTCTATCTATGAGCTTAATGCAACATCACTAATATCCTACAAATCATATGAAAAAAATTATTAAAAAATAACTCTTTATGTTAAAAAGATAATTAATTCTGCTGGAATGGTATATTTTGAAGCTGTTTACGAAGACTAAGACAGTCATAGCCATAAAAATCTCTATGTCTCTTAACAGCTACATAATGTTCTGTGACAATTAATCCCATACATTTATTTATTGGGACTTCATAATTCTATCTTATGTAACTTAACACCAGCAGGAATATTTATTTTCTGATTCTGACTGTTCTATTGAAACTCAGTAACATTACACAAAAAATTTCATCTTGGGTGTTGAATCAGTATTGAAGAAAAAAAAAATTCCCCAGGAGTTTGAAAAAGCAGTCTGCAATATTTATTTTTTCGGTACTTAAATAAAAAGCCAGCACATTACAATGTGTAATTTTAGAACAAGAGGGAATAGCTTTAAACTGCAACAGGGGAGGTTCAGACTGGGTATTAGGAAAAATTTTTTCACAGAAAGAGTGGTCAGACAGTGGAATAGGCTGCCCAGGGAGGTGGTGGAGTCACCATCCCTGGATGTGTTTAAGGGTCGTTTAGATGACATGTTGGGGGATATGGTGTAGGGGAGAACTTTGTAGAGTAGGGCTGATGGTTGGACTAGATGTTCCCAACGGTCTTTTCCAACCTGAATGATTCTGTGATTCTGTAATATTTAAATGTATTCCTTTTCTTGAAATGGCAAACTTCTCTTCACATTTTGAATGTAAGACCATTATTAGACTATACAGTGAGTCATTTCTTTATGAATATTAATCAGGAAAGAAAAGAACTATAAAGAAATAAGCTCCTTTTTTTAATGTAGATGTACCTAGGGTATTTCACCTATGTGTATTTGCTTAGGTAAAAATACTATTTTTCATCTTTCTTCAATATTGTTCCATAATTAAATATAGCCCTGCAAAATAAATAAACAGTAATATACAGATAAATTGTTTGGAAAAGGATGTTTTTACTTTCAGGATAACCATGGATACAGAAAACAGCTGGTCATTAAAAGCTCATGGAACAGAACAGCTCCATCAGTAGCTCAAATTTTTACTGCAACCCTGCATTTTCAAACACAATCCCATCTGCTGACACGGATATAGAGGTCTCCTATGTGGTTTGGAGCTTTTCCAATACCTGCAGATTCTGTCAGAAGTACCCTCAGACCCCACAAATATGTCAGCCAATTTTAGTATATGAATTAACGCTTTCTTGGTTTATCAAATCCATAAGCCTTCAACAGTCCCAAGAAGGATAAAACAACAAGAATACTGCATTTAAGAGATTACCTGTTTTCTTGTGGTAACCAGTTTCTTTAACATGCCCGGCAGCATTGACATTGAAAGTTTCACATAGCCAACTGCTCTGCTGTTTCTTAAAGTAGGGGCAAATAACTAAAAGGATATTTAAAAACATAATAAATGTTAAATCTTTTTGATTTAACACATTGCTAATTGTCTCCTTAACAAAAGAGCTTTCATTCAGAAATCTTAATCCTTAGGAAGTCTACAACATTCAGACTTTGCTAAAGCTGCAAAGTACATAAACATGTTGTTAAAAAGAAAAGAGCAGCTGTTAATTTTATTGTGTCACAAATAATACTTGTACTGCCATCACACAATACTATTTCCCTGACCTTTCATTGCTTACTGTTCTTAATATCCATCTCTGTCAAAAACATTCTATCATGTTCATTAAGATGATCTGGCATTATAAGGTGAACACTTGGACTTCTTAGAGATCATCCACAGAAAAAAAGAGAAAAAAATGTGTTACTTAAGAATAAGGCAGCTGACCATTGCACTGAATACAATAGACTGAAATTAATCCTGAGTGTGATAATATAAAGGACAACAAATTCTGGAGTATATTGGAAGGTGTATCCAATGTTATTCAATGTGGCCAAACCATGTTTATGCAAAAGTATGCTACAATAAACTCAAAATAGTGACTGGGTGTACTTCTGTGACAATGCAGGAGAACCTGCTCAGTCCTGGGGTCAACTATAACCTGTAAGAGGAACAGCTTTGTCTGGACCAATGTTTATTCTTGCATGAAGCTAAGTCAAGTTTCCTGGAGAGGTTTTTTGAAGCGTATTACATTTCTTTATAGGGATATTTTTCCAGAACATTTTAATTCTAATTAACTTCCTGGAAAACCAGATGTTCCTATTACCATACAGAAGCACAGCTTAGTATTGTCTATTATTATATTAATCTATCTAAGAATCAGCACTCCTCATTCAGCCTAAGACCTCTTTGAGGTTGTACTCATGTTGAGAAGGAAACCAATGATTAACTAGGTTATTACAAGGGGATATACTTTCAAGAGTCAGGTTTTTCTATTATCATTTTCCACATAACTTCCTTCCAATTCATCTTTTCATTGTCATGCAATGTATCTTTGATACCAGTTATGTATTATCTATGCCAAATATCTTTATTTTCTTCAGAAACAATTAGAAAGAGCATCTATAGGCACAATATGTATATGCACAGCCCAATTATCTGTCCCTCATGAAGTTCCTTCCCCAGGAACATGATTTTTTTTCTTTCAGCAACACCACTGTTTCCCTGTAATTTGTCTTAACATTGTTACATCTGACCCTAAAACCAGCATTTTAGATTTGAAACACAGATGAAGAACAGAAAAATTTTTAAAAAAATATTTTCACTACAAGTATCGTTGTGAACTGCAAAGCAAATCAATGCCTAGTGTACCTTCATTTAATCTACCAATTTTAACATCACCATTGAGACCCAACTTTTAGTGCCATCTTTATACTTTTCAAATGCCTAAACTGAATTTACAGATTTTTTTCTTTTTTCTGTTTATCTAGGCACTGTTGTAGCTTTTGAATCTAATTTAGCAAAACATCAAGCTACAAATAGACTGATTTTCAAATATCCTAAGTACATTTTTACTTTGATGTTAGTTATAGTGCAAAGTAACATCCAAGAATATTTGAAGCTGTTCTTCACACATGTACATTTGACTTTTTAAAATGTTCAACTTCAAAGAGTAATATTCTGCTTGTCAGAATTTATTGCATGTATTATTGTACTGTGCATATTCTAGGCTATACACAGAAATCCCCATTGTCTTAGCTACCTTGAAATTTTTCCATTGAAATGTTACATGACACTTTATGAACAATGGGATGTTGCATACAACTTTCCTTCTAATCACAGACAACGACATTTCTTTATCTTAATGTATTTCTCCAGTTTGTGTCACAAGACTGGAAATGCAATATAGTACCAAAATGGTTTAGAAATAGGCTACATATAACTTTCATTCCAGAACTGTAATTTAAGCCCTATGAAACCTCTTCAATGAAAAATGATAATGGATGAAAATGTTTTTTTCTGGTTTTGGTAAATAACTGATGTACAACCAGCATTTTTGTAAAGGCTTCATGAAAAATTTCTATCTGAGCTTGAGCTGATTTCAGTGCTCCATGGCTTTGTGTACTGTCAGAAAATTGTTGATGGACTGAGGTATGTATTCTTATTGTCAAGAGCAAAAATCAGTCTCAAAGGGAGAAGTGAATATAATGTGGCAATTAAGTTTCTAAAAGGCATAACTTGGGGGGTCAAAATCTTGCATTTATATTTCTGAAAATAATTCTGAGTATGTGTATGCATACCCATAATGGTAAGAATTAATAATTTAACATAAAGGAAAAGCTTTCAATAAAAGGATTGAAATTATGACTCAGAGTTCTGATTCAGGACCTTCTTCGTTATCAGTATCAAGCTACTTGTGAAATATTCTGATTCTTTTCTAGACAGAGGCTGTAGACGAATACAATGACTGGCATCCTGAATTATTTCTTATTGGTTAACAATATGTCATTTTGTCCAAGATAATTCAAGAGCATTTCATAACTTCTCATGTTACATGAAGTGTCATAAAATACAGTTTTTGAAAACATATTGAAACATATTGAAATATATTACAAATGGAAACAAAAATGTTTGATATGCCTAAATAAAAAAAAAAGCTTAGTTCTCCAAACTGACGTGAAATGATATGTTTTAAATTAGTTTTTAAAAAATTGATTTTTCTGAAATGGTACTCAGTCACAGATTAGTATGTTCTCATTAATCAGATTATATGTGTTACTCAGCGTTAAATGAGAAAAATTTACATCACAGAAAATATGATTCAGCCATGAACAATGTCCCATATTGGAAAAGTGACTTAAAATATGATTTTAAGTGGAAAGAAAACTTATGTTTCTGTTCAGCTTTCATTCTAATAGTTGCTAAAAAGAAATAATTTGTATACAATAAACATATTTAAAACAAAAAACATGTAAAAAAATTAAATGCCATTGAATAAACTGTTCTCCAGAACTTGTGTTCTTGTACCCTTATGACTCCATATAAAAATAGCACATTTTCAGTTACTATGATTGTATTGCACGTCTCACTGTTATCAGTCACAGTAGAAACTGCTGTTCTACAGATCCTGTTACTTGATTACCCTGGAAAAAAGAATAAAATATGATACCATCAGTTGTCAGGTCAATGTCATTGGCATAGTAGATAAGATTTCCTCCCAGATATTAGGACAGTTATTTCTATTTCTAACTTTACAATGCTATTTTGTGTATTGCTTTTTGATCAAAACCTGAATGAAATCATTTCAGTGACATAACTCCTCTTTTATTCACTAGATGATTTGCTAGTTTTGAAAGACAGGAACTGAAAGTAGTAGGCCACTCTGAAAAAAGAATTAAGAAGATTAAACTCTTGTCTTTGGGACTTATGCACACGATCCCTTAAGAAGATAAATTTTCAAAATCTTCCTGATCTTGGGTTGCTCATTGGTTTTTGGGTTGTTTTTTGTTTGTTTGTTTGTTTTGTTTGGGGTTTTTTTAACAATTTGGGTTTAAAATAATTTATTACAGTTGGCAGAATCTCACACTGTTGAAGAAATCCAGAGTACTTTTTTTCAGGAAAAGTCAGACCATTTGAACAATAGTGAGCTTTTAGAAGTTGTCATACCAACTTTTTACAACAGTAGTTGACTTCTGCCACTAGTACCAGCTTTCATGACAACATTCAGTTTAATAAATCCTGTCAGATTTGTTGTTGCATGGTAGGAATTAAAGAACTGAATAAAGGTATCCTTTCTATAATGGGATATGGTGAAAAAGCCAAACATATAGTTTATACACTGTAGACAAATCCATCAAACATAAAATGCATGTATGAATCTTGTGAAAACTAACACAGTGTTAGGTCATCAGTTGAAAGTGCATCCACTCCTCATGAGGTCTGTTTCTTTTGCTGCAAGTGTTGCATGTATTTCTTCCTGCTTAGATAAGACATTTAAGCCTATTGTGCACAGTCAGAATGAGATAAAATAGGCTTTTTTCCTGTAGTTTTAAAAAAAGAAATAATGCCCAGTGGAGACCTGGGGAATGTTATTTAAACTGTTTATGAAATAGTACTTGGTTACCAAGCTGTGGGATATAAATTCAGCAGAACTAAACAGAGCACTCAAAAATGAATGGGAAAAGAGTCTGGCAGTTCTGCTTAATGTACATTATTTCAGTATAAGGAGTGCTACCTCTTGAGTCAATTTGGAAGACGAAGAAAGAATACCATTTCCATGTTGTTGATTTTTGAAATTATTCTGCCTACAAGTAGAAGGCACACAGAATTCATTCAATTTTTCAGTAGATGTAGCAGTTTTATCTGGCTTCATTCCCAAGTAAAGAGCAGACTCACTTTTATGTTTTGACTAAACATGAATAGGTCCCTAGAAACTGAATGCAAAAGAAAAAAATGCTGAGTATGTAATAATTATATGGGTCATTTCTGCACACAAGTATTAATAACTTTTTCTTGTCATATTGCTCGTGCATATCCTAGAGCTAATCTATAACTCACAGTTTTCACGAGGGAACTAAATCTTGAAAATAAAGTTCATTGTCAGAGCTTGACAGAAATAGGAGTGATAGGCATCCTAATAACTCTATGGAGAAAGCAATTTTCTACAAGAGACTGAAGAAAACTGATGATGTTCACTGATAATAATAAAGTAATACTTCTTGTTCTCAAGAATCAAAACCAGTAAGCAGGCAGCTTCTGAACGAGAGAGAGAAAGGAAACCGTTGTGGTTTTCTGTATTTTTTTTCAGAAAAGTAAAAATTATGTGTTTAAAAGGAAAACAAATTTAAAAAGCATGGGCAACCTAGACTCAAAAACAAATAAAAGTTTTTGTAAAAACCATTCAAAACAGTGTTTGGGATATCAGCAGTTGACATGGTATGGTGTTCAGCAGGCTCAAACTGGAGGGAGCACAAAACAAACTCGGTCTAACCACTTTGATGCCCTCCCATTTCTTGTCTAGATGTAATGGACAAGTTTTTAGTTTAAAAGATGACATATGCTCTTGTCTTCATTTCTCAAATTACCTCCCAACAATTAGCAGCATGATTCATCTGCTTATCCAAGTTGGCATGAATGTTACTGGCAATAACTAATGATGCTAGTGGCAATGGCTAGCATTGTCTAGCTAGAAGTCAATCATTCCCTTCTCTTACTGAGTTTTCAGCATATAAGAGAGTTCCTCCTACACAGAATGCACATAGGGAGTTTTGCGGTATACAAAATATACCAAATAGCTAATTTCATCCAAAGCACGCCTGCATCATTTCCTATAAGTTCTATTCACACTGGAATAACATCATTATCTTATCTGGGAGGATCTAACCATCATTACAGAAAGTTTATTATGAACAAAAGCCACAAAAATGAGCCATGTTATCATAGTCCCTAAGAAATAATAAAACATGTCCCAGCCAGATGGTTTAGTCACAGTAAGGGAGTAAAGAGAATAAATCTCTTTAAAAGTGAAGTAATTAAGAAAGCTAAAGATATGTAACTATCTTTCCTAATCATGACCTCTGGAATCCCTGAAGTTATGCTGTGAATTTCTGAGCAGTTTCAGATAAATGGGTTCAATAGGTATAGTACATATAACTTAATTCCTTACTACAGTGAATCCTCAACTGCAAGGATGGGAATGTAGTCACTCTCAATATTTCCATGAGACCATATGTATTTACATACATACAAATTTACATTCATTGCATCAACTAAATGTAGAAGTTAAACCTGGGGACTTTCGGTGGGGTACCTACTTCACAATTTGTAATGATAGATGATGTTAAGAGAGTAAGAATTAAAAAAAATAATATATATATAAACACACTGAAACTGGAAAAGCTGATAAGTACTCTGATGTGATGGACTCCACTTGAAATATTTACTGGAACTGTAAGCCTTCAAATACAAAAATCTTAGATCTCTGTATACCTTCATGAGAGCACAGAAAGATAGAACACAGGGGTCTCACTGTTGCTGAGTTTAATTTAAAACCAAGGTTATGTTTACAGTCAAATAGTGAAGACTAAGTAGTAAACACCTCAAAACAGTATCTTTAGCCTAATATCTGGTAAAAATCTGCATTTTAAGTGAAAATTCTTTTTTAATACCTATGACAGAGATTAGAGGAGGAGGAGTGGGAATTCTTCAAAGACTCTGAAAAGGATGTTTCTAAGATAACATTAATTACTATGAGATCAAGGCTCTCACTAAGTCTAGAATTTGTTCCAGTAAGACTTGCAATCATAACTACTTTTGCAAGTACTTTGTTAGTCTATGCTTGTGTAAGTTTTTCTACACAGAGATATTAATTTCCTGTACTTCCATTTCTTTACGTGATTTATTCTGGATATTGCTTTGCCATCATATTTTACAGCAGAATTTTCTTGTTTTGCATCTGTTGTTCCCAACCACAGTTATGAAAGGAGTGAAGCAAGCCAATAGTAATACATTTTGGAAAATAATACTACTTTGTTAATAAGAATAATTTTGGACTTTTTTTCTTTTGTTTTGTGGTTTTTGTGTTTTGGTTTGTTTGGTTGGTTTTTTTCCCCCATATGAAATAAATGTTACTTGACGGCATGGTGATTTAAGTTCCTCTACAAAGTACACCATTCTTAATTTGGTTGGGTTGCAGGACTAGAAGTGGTGGCTGTTACAGTGGTAATGCATTAGACAGTATATAAATAGAAGTCCCAAACAGACTTTAATATATTAGAAGTCTAACAAACTGATTAGACTCTAAGATCCACAAGATCTGCACTGTGTTTGGTTCTGTGTAGACAGATTCTTAGCAATATATGAGCATGAGTATGCTGCATTGCTACGAATAAGAAACACTGGTTTAACTAGACAAAGATATCATCTATACAATCCATACAACAGAAATACAAGTTCCTCAAATACGAATGTTGCTTAGCAATGTAGGGAATGAAAAATACTAAGCTGAACTGAAACTGTACATAACTGTAGCTATGTAGAATGTAATTACCCAATTTGGAAGGAGGCCAGAGAAACACAAGACAAATTCTGCCATCTGTTACAGTCACATAATCTCACTAAAATCAATGGACAGAGTTTGGCTCAACATCGGTTAAACCCTTTGAGTCATGGGACATAATCACTGCAAGTGGTCAGGACCTTGGATCTGCACCTCTTTTAAAAAAGTAGACATTCAATAGATTACCTTTAAACAGCTGACTCTCATAGAAACTGTCCCAATCTTCTAAACAGTAAGAAAATTGTGTTGTCACACAAACGTGACCTGCCAGGCTGGAGGTGTAGGGGAGCAGAACCAGGTATCACATCTGAAATAGGCTTTATTTTAGACTGCTAATAACTTCTTTCAGAGAATTAAAATTCTGAAATTCATCTTTTATTTCTCAGTTGCTTTTGTCCCATTGTTTGTAGCTAGCTGAAGTGGTACATCATAAAAATATCAGTGTATCTGAAAAGATCTGACCCAGGAGACATATGCAATTATCTCTTTTTTTAAAGGGTGTCAATTCGAAGCATGGAGAAGTGAGTCTCTTAGACATCATAACACCTCAGGGGCAGATCTAGAATGAGAATTCAAGGTTTCTGAGCCTCAATTCAGTGCTCTATCACCTCTTGCATACCAGTGTGACCTGAAACGTCTCTTAGACTTTTTAATGGCATTTATCTAAAATATAATGAAAATGATTGATTAATCTTACTTTTAATGTATCTCTAAAGATTCTTTTCCCTCTTAAACTTCTTGTCTTTCACTCTGTCAAGTGAATTCATACTCTTTTGAAGGACTCACGGTTCAACAAATGGAAGATAAATTTTAAATTCCAAGTAGATAAAAGTGGCCCTTCTCATGGTAAGGAGTTTTGCAAGGGGGATGGCCTTGCTTTTTCCATATAACAACTGTTTAGACCATGACAGCAAGCTTATTTTAAACCTTTATCCAACCAACCATAAAAACAAAATCTAAAACTGTACATATACAACAGTGCACTCTTATTACACACACCTGAATAAAGTTTATGTGTGAAATAGTGAAGGAACTTGATAAACTGAATACCGCAGTGAGCATATATTAAAATAGTCTACCTTATGGCAACTTTTGAACAGAAATAAATACATTGAGCCAGTTTTTTGTTAGTATTTGTCTTAAAATGTAAGGAGTGTAAAGTTGCAATGGCCTTCAAGTCAGTGAAAGATAAAAATATAAATCTGTAAGGATTTTGCTATTAGATCTTGGGAGGCTTACTCAGACAATATTGATCTAAACGTGAGGGGTATTATTTCTTGAGGTATGAAAGACATTATTACTTATTTTCAGGAAAAGCAGTTAAGAACAGAAACAGTGCCAATTCATTTTTTCACCCATAACAAGATCTGTCTCTAGCATACAAACAATTTATTTGTACTCTTCCAAGCACAGACATCTTTTTTTTTCTTAATTTACAGGAACCGATATTGTTCCTTAGAGCTTTGTAGATGGCCAAATATTCAGCTAATAGAATTATTTATTAAAATCAAATGCTGTTAGTAATGCCTAAGACCACTCAATCATTTCTTTTGCTTGGATATAATCTTTTAAATTATTTCCCCTTTATTATGATCAAGTATGTGCAGAGAAGTTCCTGCTGAACTTGTTATTAAGACTCAAAGTCACCTGAAACCCTGCAGAAAAGAAATGGGAAAAAAGTCTGCAGGTTTATCTTCTCAGGTCTGCTGATCTGAGAACTTTGCTTCTCTTCAAATAAAAGCTAGCATGATACTGTACATTTAAATTCCCCTGAGAATTCATCAGCTTTCTCAGCTACATAAGTTCTGTGTTAGAGATCATTGAGATGTGGGGCCATTATCATGGCTGTTCTTTATCAGCATAAGTAACAACCTTATAAATCTGCTGGATTGAAACTATGCAACTGTTTTGGGACAATTATCACACATTTACATGATACACTCTATGTGCACTCTATGATCCTACTAAAAGGGAATAAGGAAAAAAGGAGAACTCTTTATTCCTTTCATAGACTTTCTCATTTAAAAGCTATAAAAAACTGCATTTGCTTCCAGTCATCAACCATAGA
Organism: Strix aluco; assembly: GCF_031877795.1. Lineage (NCBI taxonomy): Eukaryota > Metazoa > Chordata > Aves > Strigiformes > Strigidae > Strix > Strix aluco. Next base: position 61,518,775 of record NC_133931.1, on the reverse strand, counting down.
ATTATTTGAATATAAATACTGCAGTATAGCAAGTATAATCTTATATTATAATTATATATATACACGGACTACTCCCACAGATACTGCCCATATGCTTCTTCCAGATATCTTTGCCATAACAAATAACCAACAAAACTTTCAAGTTCGGCTGATCAGAAAGTAACTGTTAATCTTTGTTAGTTCTACAATATTGCTAATATTGGTTCTTTCTTCCTACATTATTGTAATTTTTCTTTTACTGTCCAATAGTATTAAGATGGACATTCAAGGTACTTTCTCCAGCCCTCCTTCAGAAGCAGCACGTATTTTCACTCAGACAGTTCAAAGTATCCCTAAAGCAAGTTTTCTAAATCAGTAAAGTGTATTAACAAGCATGGTCTTATTATGATGTTTTCTAAATTACACAGTTTAACACCCATAAGATACAAAAAAAGATTTATAGATTAGGCCAATTATCACCAAAATGTTCATTTATCTGCCATTTGACAGTAAAATGGTTTTCTTAGTGGTTAATTTTCAGATATCTTCTTCCACTTGTACTTGATTTCGATCACAGATACAAATTTTGAAAGAGAAAGGCATCAAGCACTTCAGGATGCTTTTTTTTTGTCACTAAGTTGTTTTCCCCATTCATCAGTGAGCCCACATTTTCTCTGACTGGGAGCTGCTACAATCCCTTCTTGCTATCCTTTGCATTCCCTTCCAATTGTAGATCCTGATGTGCTTTTGCTTTCCTAATTTTATCTGAGTCCTATGATTCCTTCTTTGTAGACTTGGTCAATTTACATATCTTGAATGTTTTGTGTTTTAGTTCATCAAGAAGGCTATGTGATCCTCCATCAAATCTTGCAGCCTTTCTGAACGAGGAGATGGCTTGTTTCTGAGCACTCACTAAGTTTTCTCTAGAACTCAAACAATTTCCCCAGATATTCTTCCTGTTATGGTAGTTTCCCAGGAGATTTTTATCTTATAATTCCCTAAACAAGCTGAAATCCAGTTTCCTGAGTCTGAACAATTCTGTTCAGCTTGGAAGACTTCCTGCAAATCCTGAATTCAGTCAAATCATGGTAGCCACTGCCCAAGTTGCCCAAGCTGACCACATCTGTCACTGCTTGGGAACAGCAGGTGAAGTAGAACATTCTTCTTGTTTGTGGCAGAAGTCACAGCTTCTACTGTCAGAAGGTGCATGTCCTCTTCTTGCTCTTGTATTGCCTCATTTGCATACCTCCCAAAGGTGAGTCTGCAGCACCACCAGTCCTGATCCTAGTCCCAGTGCAAGAAAACAGGCTTAAGTTTGCAGTAGTGACAGAAGCAGTGAATGCATTTGCCAGGGCATGGGATCATATTGTTGCTCTCTCTCCCTGACCAGCACTTCTGAGTGATCCCCACCTGCTACACTGTTTTATTTCTGTTTGGACATCCTGATCAATGGATGACCTTAGTGGCAGCTATAAAGGATAGTGGGCATGAGTTTTTCACTCAGAGAATCATTTGTGCTTTCTGTAGGTATTTTTGGTTTGTTTTTGTTTTTCAACCTGTCACTTATCAGCCTGCTTCACTTATCCTCCTCGCACGCTACAGGCTGAAATTATTTGTATTTAGTGTCTTTCCCTTCTTTTTTATCTTTTGGAGCCATAATTTCTGGCAAACAAACTGTAATCAATACCAAAGTCTGAAAAACACGAGTCATGATCCTACCTAATAAGAGTTTCGTTATCTCATTTGGAATTAGAGGCTCCAAGGCTTCGCCTTGATGCACTTTGTCAGTCTGAATGCACTCTGTCAGTTGTTTCTGTGTTGCTGTACACCATGCTGTTTTAAAACAAAACACTAATTACTGATACCATTTGTAGTTCAATTTTTTTTTTTAAGTTTCATGCTCTGCTGATCATACCTCAAAACACATGCATTTCATTGATTTAACCTTCATCTGGGCTAACATGGTGGAAACAATTTCCATATACTTTTCATCTACAACCAGTATTGAAACACCTCAATTATCATGTGTTATTTTAGCTACATGTTTAGTTCTGATGCTAGCCTGCCATTCTCTTATTTTCAAATTTCTCTTGATTTGTTGATGCAGGCCCTTTTTTTTTTTTATTTCCATGGACCAAGCATTTGCCTAATTCTGTTTAATTTCACTGAAGATAGATCAAGTAAATGAAGAAGAGTTCCTGGAAAGGAACTAGCTTTGAGGCATTTCCTATTGCTTCTATTTACATTATCATAGAATCATTTGTGTGGAAAAGACCTATAAGATCATTGAGTCCACAAATCCTCTTTTATTACAGTTTTTCCCAGAAAAAAACCCTCACAAACTTTTTGCCCATTTTTTCATGAGTGGCATGAACACGGATAGTTAAAACAGTTATTCTTACAATTGTCTGCCCTTTGACAGTAGACTATACCAACATTGCTTAAAACAAATGTATATGCTATGATGTGAGATTATTTTATACATATCTTAGGTGGACCTTTTACATACCAGGATTTCTACACACCTATTTTAACCTATATTCTAGAATATACAGAGCAGACTTTCCTAGTGTTTGTGAACAAATGCATGAGATTCATATGGTTCTGGTAGTTCTTCAAAGTGGCACTCTAAAGAGATTTTAATAAACCCTATTAAACTGAATGAATAAAATTTGTATCACTAGCCTCTGAAAACTGCTATCATTTAAGAGAGGCGTAGATCTGATAGAAATTAAAATGAACAGAGTATTTTAACAATACATTACAAAGGTATCAGTATAGAGTGAGATGAAGTGTGTAGGAGAGAAAAAATGAGTATCACAGTAAGGAGCAGAACTGAGATCAAAAGCAAGCAAATACAGGTAGGCAAGGAAACAGTCATGGTGTTGAAAATTTTTCTCTGCTTTTCAGTGAAATGTTAACAGACTTTTTTTTCTTGAAGTGTTCCATGTGATCAAATTGAAAAACATTAAGAAACATTTCTAATCTACAAAAAGACACAAATCAGTTTAATGATTACAGCTTGTAAGTACAGGAGCTGTGAGAGGTATTTGAAAAGAAATGGTTGAAAGTGAGAAAGGGGGTATGCTGTTATCCATCCTTCAACATCCTTCCTGTAGTGCAAAAAGCCATCCCGAATGAAAGACTCACGTGTAAATAATTCTCATGCAATCTACTCTCTTTTCTCAAAAGTTTTTTTACATGAAGAGAGTCCTGTCACTGCACATGCATTGCATATTGCTCAGATTAAAGTTTGCCTTCACAGAACCACAGAATTGTTGAGGTTGCACGGGACCTCTGGAGGTCATCTGGTCCAAACCTCCTGTTCAGCAGCTGGTTGCCCAAGACCATGTCTAGAAGGCATCTGAATGTCTCCAAGATTGGAGACTGCACAACCTGTGCCAGTACTTGGTCACCTACACAATGAAAAAGTGTTTCCTGATGTTCAGAGGAAACTTCCTGTGCTTCGATTTGTGCCTGTTGCCTCTTGTCTTGTCACTGGGCACCATTGAAAAGAGCCTCACTCTGTCCTCTTTGACCTCCCTTCAGGTATTTATATACATTCATGAGATCCCCCTGACCCTTCTCTTCTCCAGGTTAAACAGTCCCAGCTCTCTCAGGCCCTTCCTCAGAAGATGTTCCAGTACCTTAATCAACTTTGTGACTCTTCACTGAACTCTCTCCAGTATGTCCATGTTTCTCCCATACTGGGGAGCCCAGAACTGGACCCTGCAGTCCAGGTGTGGCCTCACCAGCGCTGAGTGGAGGGGAAGGATTACTTCCCTTAACCTGTTGACAATACTCCTCTTAATGCAGCCCAGGATATGATTACAATTCTTTGCTGCAAGCACACATTGATAGCTCATGTTCAGCTTGGTGTCTACCAGATCTCCAGGTCCTTTTCTGACAAGCTCCTTTCCAGCTGGTTGGCCCCCAGCACGTACTAGTGCCTGGGGTTGTTTCTCCCCAGGTGCAGGATTTTGCACTTCCCTTGTTGAACTGCATGAGGTTCCTGTCAACCCATTTCTCCAGCCTGTTGAGGTCCTTCTGGATGGCAACATGGCCCTTTATGTATGCCCAGTTTGCTTATGTTTTCCCTGACCTGATCCTTTTCCAGCAAGGGTACGTCTTCCTTCCCCCAGACATTCCCCCCGGTCTCTGAGGCCTGGGATTCCTGAAAGCTGATCTTGCTAGTAAAAACTGAGGTGAATAAGGCATTCAAGACCACAGCCTCTTCCATGTCCTGCCTCACTGGGGCCTCTGTCCCATTCAGTAGTGGACTCAAATTGTCCTTAGTTTTCTTTTTGTCACCTATGTACTTATAGAAACTCTTCTTGCTGCTTTTGACATCCCTGGCCACATTAAATTCCATTTGGGTATTGCTTTTCCTTACTGCATCTCTGCATGTTTGGGCAGTGTCTCTATTCCTCCCAAGTTACCTGTCCCTGCCTCCATTATCTATAGGCTTCCTTTTTGCATTTGAGTTTTGCTAGGAGCTCCTTGTTTATCCATGCAGGCCTCCTGGCATTCTTACCTGACTTCCTGCTCAATGGGATGAACCCCTCTTGAGCTCAGAGGAGGATATCTTTGAATATTAACCAGCTGTCTTGGGCATCTCTTCCTTCCATGGACTGATCCCATGAGACTCTACCAAGAAGATCATTGAAGAGATCAAAGTCTACTCTCCTGAAATCCAGCACTGTGATCTTGCTTTGTGCCCTCCTCCCTCCTCTCAGGATCCTGAACTCAACCACTTTATGGTCAGTGCAGTCAAGGCTTCCTTTGACCTTCACATTCCCAATGAGTCCTCCTTACTTGTGAGGATGAGGTACAGCAGAGGCCCACCTCTCGTCACTGGCTCCTCTATTGCTTGGGTTGGGAAGTTGTCACAGATGATCCAGGAACCTCCTGGATTGCTTATGCCCTGCTGTGCTGTCCCTCCAGCAGATATCAGGGTGCTTGAAGTCCCCCATAAGGACCAGGACCTGTGAACATGAGGCTGCTTCTAGCTGTATCCACTTGTTCTAGCCTTATCCACTTGTTCTTCTAGTATCCCTAAAACAAGATCTTAGCAGATATAATTTTCCATCCACAGATTTATTGCTTTTGTCCTGCTGCTTCTTAGTTTATAGAGTCCTACACACTTTCTCTGTGATATACTTCTTTCTCCTCTATTCCCTACCATTCCAACTGCCAGTTTTCAAGTTAAGTGTGAAAAGTCTCGTTCTTCACTGAGATTAAACTCAGTAAAGATGATGCTTAAGCATACTTCCTATCTTTGAAAGACTTAAATCCATTCAGTTACTTCTGTGTCGCACAAATCTCACTGCATCCTTAACTGCAGATTATTGTCAGAAAATATGAGACAGGCTCAACATTATTCCTGACATTTGAATTCTTCACTTTTTTGTTAAATTGAAAACAAAATAGATAACACAAAAAAATCTGGAACAATGTAAAAACAGTTCTAAAATGACTGTGTAAATAAAATGTGCCCATTATTTACTCGTTAAAAAGATAGACCACAAGACATTATAGAGAATAGAGACCAAATGAGAATTCATGCTAACAAAAGAAATTAATTAATGAAGCAGTATCTACAACACCCTAGCAGTGCTATAAAACATAAGTGTTCTGATTTTATTTATTGACAGAAACGTTTTCTGCAGCAAAATATTCTTAATTTCTAAACAGCTCCACATTAAGTTGTTTTGGGAATAAAACATTCTGTTTGTTTATAAATAACTGGTACTGCTTACACCTTGTGCAGCACGTATAGTCTAGTTACATAAGTGTGTTATGTCATCTTCAACCACATGATTAGAATCTAAACATTTATAACCATAGGAAAAAAGAAAACATACTCCATTGTACAGGAAGATATTGTAATAATGAGCTATTACCTTGTTGGAAACAAGGTAATATTACTGTTTGCAGCAATATCTAGAACTGTACATAAACATAATTTCACATACAAAACTTAAGTGCTACATATTGTTGCCATACATTGTAAAATTTATTTCACTTGAGAATAACAAATCCAAAGAAAAAATGAATGCCTTCATTCTTGAAATTGGAGACTTCACTATCAACTCACTGACAATAGTGTTTGGAATCACACTTACCCATTGATCACTTCAATGATTCATGTCCTAAACAGAACAGAAAACAACGAGAAAATCTGAGAGCTCCTCAGATTGCTGCATTAATATGCATAAATCAGATTGAGTATTAACTGATGTCAAATATCCCTTCAAAACCTGCTAAGTTAGGCTATGGCTATGTAAATGTACTCCTAAGAGAGCCAATGAAAATTAATATGGATCACATAGTAAAGTAAAAAGTAGCAGAGTCAGAAAGACTGAGAACTTTCCATCTTCCTATGAGTCAGGTAACACAAATAATCACATTGTGCATTTCATCCGCATACAAAAGATGATTTCCAAGCAATGAAAGAGAGAAGACAACTACTTCTGTGGTGTGTTAAAGACATATTGCCTGTAGCGTTAAGTAGTATTCTTTTGTGCAATGTGTATTAACAGTGATCATACTGTAGTTAAGTGCTATCTAAAGAAACTTACATTATCATTTAGTCTTCTCCCTTTATTCCTACCACCTCAGATTTAAACTGAAAACAGGATCTTCATACTTATGCTAAATCACTGATAAACTGCTGTGTTAGGGAAAAGAACATAAATATAAATGTGATACTTTCTCTAAAAATGCAAAGTATCTCTCTCTTCCTTTATACAAGAGTTTTTTAAAAGCAATAAAAGAAAACATATTACTGCACTACCAGAGGCCTTTTTCCTTTGTTCTACTTATTACTCCAGAAAGACTCAGAGAGAAGACTTTTACTGACTATCAGGGAATTCAGTAAGTAAACAATATTATGGACTTGAAATCTGCCTTTTCACACAAAAAAAAGGTTCAAGATAAGCTGTAGTTTTATAAAATTCCTCTATGCTACCATAACTTGTATATTTCAGTGAAGGAAGTTAAATCATTTTATACTAATTTCTTACATAAACCCTTCCCTGACACTTCTAGTAGATGTGCCAAATAATTTCAGAGTCACAGAAGTGCTGAGGTTGGAGGGCACCGCTGTAGATGATCTAGTCCAGTGGTCTCAAAGCACTTTTGATCATGCAAGCTTTTCAGTAAAAAAATGTTTGAATAGGCACCCTCAATACATGTATATTTAGTTATAATGTACTACTGTACATTATTGATACTATACAGACATTATTGATAAAAAGTATAGAGACATGGTTCCTAAGGCATTCTGCAATCAGTGTCTTTTCTCTGAAAAGATAACCCTACTGACTCTATCTCAATAGTTGGTGATTCCTGACATAATACTCAGATTTTTAAATAACTTGGATCCTGTGGCAGTTGCATGTATGCAGCTAATATACAAGCAAGCTGTTGGGTCACCTGTTACAGCAGAGGTGAGGTTCAGATCAAGACTAAGGAAGATCATGAACAATCAAGCTATGAAACAAATTTCAATTTTTCCAGCTAGAGTGGGACAATTGAAGTTTTTAAACAGGATTATATATAACAAGAGTCTGAACTTTAAAAAACACCCAACAAATCCACAAACCAAAAAACCTATCAGTGAGCACCATACCGTGTTTTCCTATCAATCCTACCATTCCTTTCTTTGAGATCTGTTTGCTTGGGTCTGGTCTTTGGGTGTGTTTGTCAGAGTCAACCGCAGAAAATGAAAAACATTCTTACAAAAGCTCGAGGAAAAAAAACACTTATTCTTTTGAGTAAGGGAAGAACTTCTTTTTTTAGTTCATCTTCACTTGCGTTTTTATACATTACCCATTTTACAAGGGTCATATTATTTGATAAGAAAATGTTTATTTTTAAACACTCCTACACAAGAAAGAAAAACTCAAAGGTGAATGGTAGGGAGATGTCTTCTTTACACTGTATCATGTCTATGATTATGGAAAGGACTCTTACAGGTTTCAAAATGCAGTTAGTGTTTCACTTCTGTCTCCCCCTTTCCATGAATCCAGAAGAAAGCAAATATGTGACTTTTGTGCACTTCTAGAGGAAGAGTGATCCTTGAAATGAAGTGTTATAATGTAAAGTTAAGAGAATGTGAAAGGCAGGTACTTTCATGATCTAACTAAGAGTACTTTACTGACAAAAAAAATAAATCTTTACTGACTGGTGAGAAAGCATTTTTTAAACCAGATTATTTTCAGAAAGAGGACAGACAGAGAAGAAGGAAGAATGCATATCTTGCACATACAATTTTAAAGGCAAAGATTAACCCCTCTTCCTTATAATGTGTCTTTTGAGGGAAGTATAAAATTAAATATTCATGAGGATCTTAAACCTCAATTTAAGAAAACTGCTAAAAAATATTTACAACTACAGTCAATTAACAAAGGGGCATTGCTTCTGCCCAATATAATTTTCTAGATACCAAACTGAGTTTAGGTCCTATCTCATTAACAATTGTAATTTATAACTCCTTCAGTTCCCTTCAAAATAAATAATTCTGAGACCTGCGCAAAAATCAACTTCTTTTAATTTATACTAACTTGACTGTTGAAACTTAGTTAATTGTATTTTAAAGCATATATTAACATTTTACTATCAAACAATGTAGTGTTTTACAAATTACCCTGTCACAGTCTAAATGACATATACAATTTTCAAAGTGTATACTTACACACACACACAGAGAAGCAGGAAAGCAAATGAGTGTATACAGGAGAGACATAGAAAGAACAGTATCAACAATGGATTAGACTGATCCTTGTTTAAATTCAGAGTATAAGTCTTGATTAGTTTCCAATAAATATATAAATTGTCCAAATTAATAATATTACTTTTTCCATGTGCCAGACAACTGCCTCTGACAGAACAGTATACTACTAGTCACTTCTGCTTTGACCTACTTGTGGTGGTGCAACTTCCCCCTCCCCAGCGCTGCTCAGTGCTTGGTGCAATTCCCCCTCCCTGAGCCACATACCAACATAAGATGGTTTGTGAAAGGCAGCGGACCAGAGCATTAAGGCATCCCCTTATTGTACCTGGCTCCTGCTTCCCCTATCGATTGGGAACAATAATGACAATCAATCACCTCCTCACAGCCTAGTACTCCTGTACCTGGGTTGTGGCCCAAAGTGAATGATTCCATAACTTCAAAATCTAGCAAGTTCTGGGCCTGCGCAACTGGTGGACAGTACCAGAGTATTTTTTCATCCAAATTGAGCTGAAATTGAAAAGTACCCAATGAAAGTCAATTGTCTCAGATCCTGTAAATAATAACCCTAATCAAGACCCTTTGAGCTCTCCCGGATCTCAGCAGGCTGTGACTAGCATCTCCCCTGAGTTGGGATGCCTCTCAGGCACAAAATCCTCAAGGTTTAAAGACCATTTGCCAACAAAGCTGACAAAAGGCCAGGTCAAAGTCAGACTTCTTGAGGCTCAATTATTGCCCATTGAGGAATGCTGAAGCATTGTGAATATTTACTCCAAACTTGAGAAGAGGGCAATTGAACTACAGGCTAGCCTCTTCCATCCACCTCTCTCACCTTCCATCCGTGTGTTTGAATATGCAGAATTGAGTGTGGGTGTCTACATATTTCAATGGATCCAAATATTTCTGTCTGTCTCTGTGTGTGTATGTTTTGTGTTTATATATATATGTAAATATATATACACTTTGATTTAGAGTACCTTGTAGTAAGGTAGTGTGAATCTTGTCATTCTCAAATCTGTAATTAAATCACTGTTTTAATTATAACATATTCTACCAAATCACCTTGTTAATCTTTAAACTGGTTAACCATTAAGTGCTGCTAAACTTCAACCTTTTGATCCACTTCACACCATTAATAAAGCTTGCATTGCTGCTAAATCGTAACCCTGTCAAATATTTCACCTGAGACACAACCACAACTTTTGACTATTTTATCTCCCTAAGACTTCCTAAGAATTCTCAGTATTTTAACTTCAGTTTCATGCTGTTCTATTTCTTTGCTTGCATATATCAGTTCCGCTACATTTTCCTGATACTCCTTTTTTAGGTTGCTGTAATCATGCCACAGATTTTGGAGCTACTTTTAATAAAGAACAGAAAAAAATACAACTGAGACTCCAAGATCTTATCTAGAGTTATGTCAAGAAATATGACTACTGCTGGGAAAAAAGCATTATAACATTTCCCAGTATGTATGGACAAAGACACTGTATAATGGTACATAACTGAAACATACATTGTACTGTTTTAAATCTGCATCTGACCGCATTTGCTATATTATCTAGGGTAAGACTTCCAGAGATAAAGACTTATTTAAGAATTATTTTAAAAGATTCCTACTTTATTTATACTAATAAAGATTATTTATACTAATAAGTATGGTTTTGTGTTTGAAATGTAAGCGATATCAGAGTCTATTCAGAAAAAAAGAACAAGATTTAAAAAAAACCCCGGTATGACATATTTGCTGCTGGTGTAAATTGTTAAAGGTCACTACCACAGTTTATCACAGCATGGTGATTCACTTGTTCCAGACACTTACAAAGAAATAATAGTCCTTTCAGCAGAAAGATTACAGAACTATCTAGCTATCACTATTATCTTGTGCTTTCCTACCAATCCTGTGCTCAATTTGCTATTTCCTCCTAACCACTAGTGTTGTATATGTACATTGAGACAATACAATACCTCCCTTGTGATAAAGTTGGCACTTGGTCAGAAATCATAAAATCAGTGCAGATGGGGAAATAACAGCAGGGCTTATTTTATATCTTTAGTTTGTAAAGGCAGAGCATGGAACCAACTTTTAAAAGAACCAAAAGCAATATAGCCTGTAAATGTGTGAAAGTGACTTAAGAACAAAAGTTGTGTTTCTTATCATCTTGGTGTTTGGTACCATTAGACTACAGTGCAGTACCATTACACTCTGGTAAGAGCAAACAGAAAAAGTAATCATTACCCTGAACAACTTAGAATATAAATAAAATAAAACTTGACTCAAAGTAAAATTTGAAGAAATCTAGCCCTTCAGCTGCAAAGTTAAACAATTATTATTGACTACCATAGTGTTAATTTTTCTTAGTGTTTAAAAAAAAAAAAAATCACATTAGTGATTATATAAAAGAAACAGCCCATAATTCCCATCTCCACCATCTATTACTGTAATTTTCAGCTCCTGTAGTTCCCAAATGGTCAACAATATGTCAGAATGACATTTGTAATGACTGAACTGAATAAAATTTGTTTTGAGACTCTAAGCGCAGTGAACTAGTAATTTCTAGACCTTGCACACTCATACCTCATCCACTATGTTTATGTAGTATGTGTGACTTGTTAGATAACAGAAGTTTTCAGACACACATCCACTTTAGGATGAAATGAACTGTAGCCTAAAATAGCCTATTCTGTTAAATTAAGTTAAATGAGTTTCATTATTTGTACCCAAAGTTACATTTGAAGCCTGATCTGCATTTATGCAGGCAGAGAACTTGCAGACAGAAAGACAAAATTAATATTTTTATTCAATTAAAAGTAACTAAGAAATGCTACTATTATGGTGTAACTTAGTAAATGGCTTTACTGAATACACTCTATTTTTCAGTTAATTAATTGCTTTGTTCCCAGTCCACATCCAGAAGACCAAGGTGTGTCCTTTCTGAGCTAAGGCATAAAAATATTCACCCTTCTTCAGAGACTAGAGCCTTATAACTAATATTTAGCTAGCTACAAACATAGATTAGAATTCTACTGCTATTTAGTATTACTACTACTTACTTCCCTCCCTTCCACCACACAGATAAATATGTCTATGTTACAGAGGCTCTCAAATAAACAACCAACCACCAAAAATTAAAAATTTGTTATCAACACAATTAACTAGTCCTCCACAACCTTTTAATTACAGGTTTGAAGAGGAAAACAAAACAACTTCCTAGGGCTTAACAACAACCCAAAATGCAGACCAAAGCATCACTTCCCAGGGTTTAACAACAACCCAAAACGCTCTATCACTCACCTGACAAGTAAGGTCTCAACCTCAAGGAACTTCTCAGGGCAGCATCCCAACACAAGTAACCTCAAGTACTTTCCTTGGGCAGCATCCCCAGACAAGGGGAGAGTCCTCAACCACATGATACTACCCCAGGGGAAGGACTAGCTCAAAATGGCTCCTCCAGGGGACGCCATTTATACCCAGGCTGAATCTGACCTGTAGTCAATAGCGGCTCCTATTGGCCAAAGGCCCCAACTACCATGAAGCCCCAACAGCAAAGGCAATCAGGAGCTGCTACACTTCAGCAGCCAAGAAGCCCTATTTTCATTGGGTGGGTGCAGACAGTAAAAATGGCCTGGAGTAATGCAAAAACCATGGCTCGAAATAGGTTACTGCATCTGTGACTATCAAAGTTGACAAGATTCACTCCAGATACTTGAAAATACTTATGTCCAGTTCTCTGACAGAACCAAAAAGCACTTTAGAGATAGCAGTGTCTGTAAAAAGCTATGATTAAGTAAAGAGCCTTGCAGCAAACTAGTATACAAAATTTCACTCTGTTTTGAGAGTTAACACAGACTGAATGTTAACAGACAGACAATTTAAAAATCATTTTAATTCCTCTATATTTCTGTATTTTACCTGCTGCAAATTAGTTCAGCTGCTATAAACACATGCATTAATATGTCTGAAAGAGGTTATAGTGTTCTATCAGTTCTGCATTCCGTATCAATCAATGCAAGAATATTGACTAGATGAGGATAGCTGTCTGTACTTATGAAGTGAACTATAAATTCATTTTACGTAGAATATCGTGAGTGTGAATGTCATGAGATCTTGAAGAATCACAGGAAATCCCCTAAATATCAATCCCAGAAGACCATCACTTCTCAGAAAAGCAGCCATAAATGAGCATTTATTCAGGTTCTTCATCCAGAGCCAAACGAATAAGAATTTATTTAATATATAGAACACACTCTTTACTTTTGTTGTGACTGAAAAAAAGGGTATTTTTCTGAGGGTCACCTCTTCCTCGTAAGTCAAAACTATAGGTGAAGAAATGGGGAAAGTTTAATAATGGCATGCAGTGACACTATCTACACTAGAGTGCTTCAGTCCTACAAACACATGGTCACCCAATCTTAGAAGTGACAGATGAAGGAGGAAACAGAAATGGTGTCTCAACATGGCTCTAATTTTCAATCTGGAAATTACAGTGAGAACACTTTTTTCCAGTTCAACACCACAAGTTTTGCCAAGGGTTCATGCAATGCGGACTATACTGGATATACTAGGCACACCAAGAAACTGCAGAAACACTGTTTTTTACTGTCTTCTTTTGCTTCACAGGAATGGGATTCAGATTGTGAGATGATGATCCCTCATGACAGTCTTAGATCTGTTATCTCCTAACATTTCTAATATCCTTTTTTCAAAGAAAGCTGGCTGTTTACATGAAGTGGCAAAACAGTGATTAAAACTAAAACTTTTATCCTTCTTATCTACCAGAGGAATCAACACAAAAAGAATCTGACTACAGGTAAGCCATGTAGCGCTGAGTGCCTATGTGCAAAAAAACCTCAAAATGTCTTGCAGTGAAACCAACACTTGTTTGAAAAAATCTAACAAAACAACAGCGACAAGAAAATAGCAGCAACAAAATTTGACTGCTCTTTACACTTATCACTATCACAACTCTCCATGGCACAACCAAGGGTTGCTAAGAACTCTGACTGGGAATGTGTGAATACAAAGACCCTGTGTGTGTGAGCATATGTGTGTGTGCGTTGACAGAGAGCAAGAAAAGTAGTTACACAGGAATAAACCAGCAAGGTCTGTATTACAGTATGCACACACCAGAATATAGTAATTTGGTTTTCAACCGTGTAATTCTTTGTAAGAGTAAGTGTAAATCTGTACACGGATACATTTTGCTTAAATTCAAATCAACCATTACCCAAAAGCTGTCAAAAATCAGCATCAATAGCTCAGCTCTGGTGCATTTAGCTGTAATGTTTGAAGAGGTTTCTCTTATCCCTGACCACCTCATCTTTTGGTTTCTACCTCCACAACAGAATTTGAAGAAAGAAATACATGCTTATGCCTGACTCCTCCAATTCACAGAATCATAGAGTCACAGAAAAAAATTCATAATTTAGTTGTTAATGACGTTGGTGAGAATTTGAACTTTTATGCTAGTTTGTGAGCTGAAAGAATTCAGACAAAATGGCTAATTCCTCTCAGGCAGCTTGTACTACAGAAATGGGCACTAGCATATTGAGCTAATATAGATTCACTGAAGAACATCAGCACACTTGTAGTATTTCTCCTAACCCTACCCAGCATCCACCATCCCTGTTACAGTGCAGATCCCATTTTATGTCTAGGTCACCTTTACAATGGTCAGAATATAATTATGATTACTGGAAAAGTCCCCCAAAAGAGGAAAGAACAATAGCGTAAAGGAACACACATTTTTTTAGACAGCTCTAAGAGTGAATTTGATACACTGTGGCTTTACAAGTACTGAACACAATGGACCACTGGTCTGTGACTGAGAGCTTAACTACTACAGAAACAAAAATAAATACTCACTTGGAAGTACATCTTCATCTCACTGTTCTAGAGTTAGAAATTGTCCTTTTAGATTACCTATTAAGTAGCTATTATTAAATATTCTCATATGAATATGAAATGAAAAATACAACAGAAATAAAAATCCAACAGAAAATATAAAACTGGTAATTAAGTATTAAAGCTATATTTGTATCCAATATATGAAAGGATAACAAAAGTATGTGACAGCTGTCACTAATGAAATGTCATTCCAAAGCTGAAATATAACTTCCAACATCAAGCATCAGAAAGCAAAAGTTCAAATTCATCCATTATAACCAGCAGTTGTCCTGGACTTCCAGAAGATGGACAACTTTCCTGGAAATCTAGGAGACCTACAAAATCTAACATCTCATAATTAAGCAGAATCAGTGATCTTTTTTGACATCTGCTACTCTGTAATAAACAACGTAACTCTGTACCTAATGAGACCGGGCAATTGTGAAAAAGTTGAAAAAAACATATACAGACTGTTCTGACAGGGAAAAATACAATATCCTAACATTTTTCTGTGTTGTGTGACAACTATCATAATCTCCATTTATTAACCAATAAAATTCCTCCTTGAAGATACAGTAATACTTTTGTTTTCTATTGCAGCATGTGATATATCATGAAAGCAGAAGGAGAAAGAAAGGCCTTCTTTGGGGTTCAAAGAAGCCACATTTTGACAGCAGTCTTTATTTTGGCCAATAAACTGAGAAACTACTATTTAGATTAATGAAGAGCTGGATGTTTGAAATCAACCTTGTTTTAACTCCTTGCCCAAAATATTTTTTATAGTCAGTTTACAAAGAGAGATTCAGAGCTTAGTTACAATAGAGAAGGGAGAAAGAAACACCTACTAGAATAAGAAGATATATTGGGACTTGAGTTTTTTAATTTGGGTTGGGGTTTTTTTTTGGCTGTTATATACAGACATTATGCTACTGAAATTTAAATTTTTAACATTTCCTGCTGGATTAAAAAAAAATTATCTATATTGTTCTTTCTTGTAAAATTGTAAATTTTAACGTGAGAAGAATGGTTGTATTTGGTTTTATTTCCACCCAAATTTATTGTCCTCTGTTCTGCGTAATTTTTGGTAGCTTTTAACTGTTATCATTTAAAAGCTGAATAAAAGGTAAACAAAGTCATAGAAAATGTAAATTACTATTATCCATAAATGTAAGTTTTTATAAAGATGTGTAAGTTATTTTTTGTTTCAAATACTTAAGGACAAACCTTTACTTTTGGATGAAATATGTGACATGCAAAAACCTTCAACAAAAAAGCTAAGAAAATATTTTTTTAGTTTGGGAAAAGGCAAGAGAACAGTACATATCTAGATATCTAATACTAATTGAGCTGCAGTAAAGCTGAAAATGATGTATAGGAGCAGACCAAATTGGGTCGTCTAAAAAAAAAAAAGGCAATTTCAGAGAAAAGTGATTTAAATTTTTCCTTTTTTTTTTTCAAATTTACTTTTTGAATAACTTGATCATATTAGCCCCATATGATGAAAGGAGTACCATCTGCAGTTATAACTGCTATATTTATGCCATTTTTCAGGGAGAACCAGTTTGCAGGTGAATAATAATGCTTTGTTCAACAATTATAGTAGAACTATACTTTCGAAACTGTGTCCTGCTTGACTGCATTGCACTGATAAATTGTTACACTCCACCTGGGTTTAATAGGGGCTATGTACAGGAACAGTTATTCTTCCACGGAAACAAGTTGACTCAAGTGCAGAATGCATTAACACCATCAACAAAGCTGTTCATATGAAAATGAGTTAGACACATCAGCCATAAGCCAAAAGAAGCACATAATAGGAAAAAACCCAACAACAAAGCATTATGCAGAGTATTGAAGTATGTCTGATGTCTCTGGGCTCCATTTTATCATATTCAAACTTTAACTTCAGCCAAGAATACCAGCATACATGAACTTCATTATGTGGTGGGTTGACCCTGGCTGGACACCAGGTGCCCACCAAGCCACTCTATCACTCCCGCTCCTCAACAGGACAGGGGAGAGGAAGTATAATGAAAGGCTCATGGGTTGAGATAAGGACAGGGAGATCACTCACCAATTACCATCATGGGCAAAACAGACTCGACTTGGGGAGATTAATTTATTACCAATCAAATCTGGGTAGCGTAATGAGAAATAAAAAACAAATCTTGGGAACACCTCCACCCCTTCCTTCTTCCCGTGCTCAATTGTATGCCAAATTTTCTCTACCTCCTCCCATTGAGCAGCACAGGGGGGTGGGGAATAGGGGTTGCAGTCAGTTCATCACACATTGTCTCTGCTGCTCCTTCCTCCTCAGGGGACAGACTCCTCACACTCTTCCCCTGCCTCAGCATGGGGTCGCTCCCTTCCACGGGAGACAGTCCTCCATGCACTCCTCCAGTGGGAGTCCTTCCCATGGGCTGCAGTTCTTCATGAACTGCTCCAGAGTGGGTCCCTTCCATGGGGTGCAGTCCTTCAGGAACAGACTGCTCCAGCATGGGTCCCTCACAGGGTCACAAGTCCTGCCAGCAAACCTGCTCCAGTGTGGGCTCCTCTCTTCACGGGTCCACAGGTCCTGCCAGGAGCCTGATCCAGCACGGCCTGCACACAGGGTCACAGCCTTCTTCAGGTATATGCACCTGCTCTGGTGTGGGGTCCTTCACAGGCTGCAGGTGGATTCTGCTCCACTGTTAACCTCCATGGGCTGCAGGGGCACAGCCTGTCCCACCATGGTCTGCACCAGGGGCTGTAGGGGAATCTCTGCTCCAGCGCTTGGAGCACCTCCTCCTCCTGCTTCTTCACTGACCTTGGTGTCTGCAGTCATTCCTCTCACATATTCTCACTCCTCTCTCTGGCTGCAATTACTGCTGCTGTGCAGTTTTTTTTCACCTTCTTAAATATGTTCTCACGGAGGCACTACCACCATTGCTGATGGGCTCGGCCTTGACCAGTGGCCGGTCCATCTTGGAGCTGGCTGGCACTGGCTCTATCGGACACAGGGGAAGCTTCTAGCAGCTTCTCAGAGAAGCCACCCCTGGAGCCTCCCTGCTACCGAAACCTGGGCACACAAATCCAATGCACATTAAGAGACAGTTTAGGTGCTAAAAAAAAATCTAACAACAAAAATTTTTTAAAATAATAAAAATTTGGGGGGGTCAACTTTTTTTTTTTTTTTTTTTTGCCAGACAGTTTCCCACCATTATTATGAAATAGATTTGTTTATATTAAAATTACATTTCTCCCTTTCCATTGTCGTCTGATTTTAGAAACCTATAGCAAAACTTCTAGAAAGGTCAGCATGAGTAGTCAAGAGAACTAATCAGTAAAAAGTGATAGCATGACACCTATCACGGAAACATATTTTTAAAGAAAGAATTATTAAAAATTAAAAAAAAAGAAAAAAAACCCTGTCAGGTATACTCGCATTTTAACTACTTATATTTGCAAAGGGAGCATAGACCTACTGAAATTTTATCTGATAATTAGGCTAAGTTTAGCCCAAGTTTGTATTCATAATTGTAAAAGTATGAAGTGGCTTAAGGGGATTCCTGAAGTACAATTTTTTAATTGGAAGAGAACCTGTTAGTTGTCAGTTTCAGAAGGAAAACAAATATGGAAGGTTGAAATTCCTAAAGAGAAAGAGGAATAGAATTTTAACCAGTGATGAGTAGGAAAGAACAGTTGAATGTAGTATTTCCAGCAGAATAGTACAAATCACTTATTCTTACATCTTATTTTTTTTACAAAAATTATACAAACAAGACAGTTGCTATTATTCACTAATTAATTGCATAGTACTACTGTTTTAAAAATGCCATTTGAATCCATACTCTCAAATACCCAGTTCTATATTTGACTTGATTTGTGTCCTTTCAAGTTCATTCCTCAATCTGTATTTTTACAGAATGCAATAACTGCACAATATTTTTTAAATAGCTTTATCAGTATTGTTTTCCAGATTTTGTAAAGACCATTTGCTTACAGTATTTTCCTATATAATTTCCCATTTTAATATTACATGCTACAAAATTTGAAAAATAAATCTCACATGATCTCTTCACATGCACTAAACCAGCAACAAATATATCCAGAGTTGTCTCTCAACTTTATAATTACCATATTAGTTTCCTCATTTTCTATTCATTTCTGGTTTACATAGTCAAATTTACATTAAACTGGTGATAGTGATGTATAGGATCACAAAAAGTGCAAGCTGAAGTAAATTTTCATCCATTCTTTCCTCATGTTTAGTCCCTGAAAATAATGTATCATAAACGTGATGTTAACCTGTAATAGCTGCTAGGTTGAGGGTCTGAAACTATTTTTATTATTGATCACAGAAGCTAGAAAAGTCTCAGATAGTTCAGTTGCCACATTATATCCAGGTATTGTTTCTTAAGAATGTAGTTCTGTTCTCACAGCAGGAACTTTTAGTTCAGATGTTGTAGTATGCCATCCACCCTTTCTTGTGAGAATACTGCCTTGATTCCTTGTTTGGAATGTAAAGGAGTTTACATGAATTCTTTAATGACATTCAAGCTTTAAAGAAATGTTATTTTTAAGGATATACTTTCTAAACATGTTTTCTAGAGCCTTATTACACAGCAACTTAAGATACCTGCAATGGTTTAAAATCCTTTACAGTACAAACTCTGGGTAAGTTCTTACTGAGAAAATCCTTCTTGGGTTTAGGAGAACTTCACCAGCAGTCCTTGATCTTTCAAATCCTAAATTGCTTGCTAATTTTTAAACAATAATAATAATAATGATAATGATAATTATAATAATCAATGCTTTAACTCTCCAGTAAACTTACCCTCGGTGTAGATTTTAAAATCATAAGATGTTTTATGTCATTATCAGGGTGGGCAGTTCTGCAAGCATGGTGGGGTACTCTGCTCAAATCTCTGTTAAACTTTTCTAGAACTCCAAACACATGTGGTACAGACAAAAGGTACCAAAATTGTTAAGAGCCAGCAGCCCAGTATTTCATAGTTAAAGAGAACCTGCATACTCTTTTGAAAGGGACAGATAGATTAAATTTCCTTAGACCTTTCATTTAGCAGTTTGAGGAATCAGGTTTGAACACTAGTTTCAGTATACAAAAAACAAATAAGACTAAGACAGTTGGACTAAGCCATTCATTAAAACATCTTTTAGTGACACCTGAATGTAACTGTAATGCCTTTTTTCACTAGATTCCATAATTATTTGGAGATACCCAAGAAATCTGGTAAGAAGAGAAATAAGGAGATAGTCCACTTCTTGAAATGGTTCTGCCAGCAAATTTTTATACCACAGCACATTAGTGTGATTTTTCCACATTTTACCCAGGATCCTTGTGATTGTTACCACATCTGCTGTAGCCCAGCCCTGCTCTCAGTAAGATTTTAGCCATGAATGATGAAGTCAGTTGAAAGGAAGTGTCTTCTTATTTGTCATTCCCCTGAGAAATTTAAAAGATCTCTTCAATTTATTTCTGGAATTGGTCTACTAGACCAGCCTGAGGAGTGACAGAACTGTTGTTACCTGTTGCATCATTACTACCACACAATACCTGCCTGGCTTGAAGCACACCATCAAGGTGATATTAATTTAAAGGCCTGCTGTTAAATATCTTGTGTATAGAGGATAGGATCTGCCTTCACAAGAATGTCTATTCAAATCCAGAATGTGCTAACCCTAGAGTTCACACCCTTTCTGCTGAAACCAGGAGTTCACACTTGAAATATATTAGTTATAAGATATTGGTCAAATGTTCGGTCAGACTGCACCAGAAGAAAACTTTTCTTGCATCTGTGACACTTTTATCTGCAGGTGAAAAAGTAATGGATAACTTCCCCACCAAATTTGGAGTGCAATGTCCTTCACATGGGTTGGGGCAATCCCAAGTACAAATACAGGCTGGGTGATGAGTGAATTGAGGGCAGCCCTGTGGAGATGGACTTGGGGTATTGGTGGATGAAATACTGACTGTGAGCCAGCAATGTGTGCTCACAGCCCAGAAAGCCAACCGTATCCTGGGCTACATTGAGAGAAGTGTGGCCAGCAGGTTGAGGGAGGGGATTCTCCCCCTCTGCCCTTGTGAGACCCCACCTGGAGTACTGTGTTCAGCTCTGGGGCCCCCCACGTAAGAAGGACATGGGCCTGCTCGAGCGGGTCCAGAGGATGGCTACGAAGATGATCAGGGGGCTGGAGCACCTCCCTTATGAGGACAGACTGAGAGAGTTGAGTTTGTTCAGCCTGGAGAAGAGAAGGCTCTGGGGAGAGCTTATTGCAGCCTTCCAGTATTTAAAGGAAAGATGGGGAGGGACTCTTTATCAGGGAGTGTAAGGATAGGATAAGGGGTAATGGTTTTAAGCTGAAAGAGGGTAAATTTAGATTAGATGTAAGGATGAAGTTCTTCATGGTGAGGGTGGTGAGGCAGTGGAACATGTCACCCAGTGAAGTTGTAGATGCCCCCTCCCTGGAAGTGTTCAAGGCCAGGTTGGACGGGGCTTTGAGCAACCTGATCTAGTGGAAGGTGTCCCTGACCATGGCAGGGGGGTTGGAACTAGAAGATCTTTAAGGTCACTTCTATAATTCTATGATGATTCTATATGATTCTATGAAATTTAATATATGATTCTATGAAATTTACTCTCTCCTTGAGTTACAATGCTGACAGATATTGATGTATTGGGACTTTAGATGAGGAGAGAAAGTGAAAAAAATAATTCACCCTAAAGAAACAGAACAAAATCTCAGGGCCTTCACCCCACTCCAAATTCCTATGAATCCATAAAACTTCTTCAGTTTTCCTGATGGCCAATACTACAAGTCAGTTTCCAGGAAGTTTTTCACTAAACTTCACTTACACATCACTGACAACAGACACATTCCTTTAAAAGGGAAAACAAAATTTCTCTAATGTGACTAGCATGCTGCTTGTCCACTTCACAGTAGAACATATACTTCTGAATCCTTAAACAAGTAGACTACTTAGGGCAAGAATCTGCAGCAAAGTCTATTTAAGCCATCAGTGCTTTTTGGCTGATCCCTGTATGTTGTGTGTCCTTTTCTCACAAAATGAGAGAATTAAGGGCATCTAAAGGGCTCACATGTTTTAGTAAATAACACCCTACCCAATGAGCTAGGCAACGGCTCTATGCAAGTAATTCATGAGGGGCAAGGATTGAGGTGTGTGTAGTATGTGAGAGCACACAAGGTGATGTGTGGAGTTAGGTGCTAGTGCAAGATGGGGCAACTCGTTACTAGTTTAGGACAGCAGGGTCAGGCCTAGGAGGTGGTATGGGATTTGGATTTTACTATCATGAGTTATGTGATAGCAGAGTATAGGGAATGTGGATATTGGAGACATAGCTCTGCCTATTGATGCCCCAGCCTGGCAAAGATTCAAGTATATTTCCAAAGTGTCAATGATACCTGCTGCTAATATTACCCAAGTACAGAAAGTGTTACCCAACCCACTACTGATGGCTGCACATAAATACTGTTTGAAAGGAAATGTCAAATCAGCTTTTAGTATTGGTTGTTCCAGCAACCAATCAGACATTATATAGATTTTAATTATAACAGTTTTCCATTCTCCACATTTCACTGTTCTTTGTGGTTATAAATTCAAAATATACAGAAACCAGTTCAAATTTACTTTTTTTCATTAGCTTCCCCAACAGTTCATAACCTACAAAATAGGGATCTGAATTTCAGGATATTTTGAGATTCACTGAGCTGTAATATTTTAAGACCAGGGGTTTTATTACTTTACTTCCATAAATGATTGCCTAATACCCAAAAAGGCCATAGAAAAAGTAGGCAAGCTGATACAGATAGTGGCAGTCTACAAACACTTTTCTTTTATTGCCTTAAAAACAGATAGTAAATGGATTTGCCTGTACTAATATTCTGAGACCAGCATCTGTGGACAAAATTAACTGTGTGCAGTCTTAGTATTACTTCACCTACTCACTTTTGTGCTTTGAAATGAAATGTTTTTCAGCTCTCACTTTTAGTTAAATAAATGGTCAATCTATCTAGTTAATCCTGAACATATTCATTTACTGTTTTGATCTTTATGATACTTCACTGTATATTATGGGAATATGTATGTACTCTCTAGAAAACAATATTCTTGATTTTGCTCTCCAACCACATTTTGATGTCGATACTAATATGTATCCCCCACATTGACCTTGTACATAGTGAAGTAATCAGAAAAAAATTCTTATAATAACAAATGTTCATCGAACTTGATACTTTCTTATTCAGACTGATAACTTCCTGAATGCAGATGACTGATGAGAGTAGTGAAAAATTAATATACAGAACCTGGAAACTAAAATATTATTTGATCAGAGGGGAAGGCTGGGACCTTGAATATCCAAGCAACCTGATAGAGGTAAAGTAAGGGGGAGAAGAAGGAACATAACAATCTTGACTGGAGTTTTAATTATCAGATGTCAAAGGACATTTGAAAGTGGAGGGAAAAAATATCCCTAGGAATAAAGTTGTTTTTCAAAGTCTTGTGTATCTCCAGATAGCAAGCAGTGAAACAGAGTCTTGTGGGGTAGGAAATGTGCTCAAGATGTTCTGGAGGATTGCAGATGTTTTATGGGAGACAGAAAAGGAAGGAGATTGTCACCAAACTGGAAGAACAATGAAAACTGTATTGTGAGGTCCTGCTTCCATTGAGAAAATAAAGACTGCATCTATTACATTTTATTTTATCACACTAAGGAAAGCTTGAATAGACATACCCTCTTCCACTATTTGGAAGGTAGGAAAGGTAAGAAATTAATAGATAGTCACACTCCTCATCTTAGACTCAGTCCTTGAGGTTTTTGATACCCAGTAACTTCTCTCACATTCTGATATAATGCACATAACACCATGGTATGAGTTCATCTCTTCAGATAAGCAAAAGTAACTATTGGTCATGTAAGTCCTTGTAACTGTTTTCTCTCCTTCCATTTGGCTACTTATAGTACTCACCAAATTGCACAAATTCATTTTCCTTTAGTTTTCTGAAGTACCATATAAAATATTGCGTAGTACATTAGACAGACAATTTGAACATAATGTACATGGAAGGTCAGAGTGTAGAGAAATTACTGGCTGTATCAAACTAGTTAATACAGAAGATATTGTTTGTTTTAGAGGAAAGGAAAAGCACATATTTGAATCTGTGTTATAAATTTTCATCAGTTTATGAAATCTTTTATTATGCCTAGAGATTCCCCAGCAATCTGAAATGAAATGGCCTACCTCTGA
This sequence comes from Strix aluco, assembly GCF_031877795.1. NCBI lineage: Eukaryota > Metazoa > Chordata > Aves > Strigiformes > Strigidae > Strix > Strix aluco. The sequence continues at coordinate 61,494,905 of NC_133931.1, read as the reverse complement.
GGTGCTATTAGGATAAGAATAACTTACAGAATAAGCTTTGCAAGACACACAGAATCAATCATTTTTACTATTATAACCAAGACAAATTCCCATTAGAAACTATGCTACACTTACAAGCATCTATTTTAAATTTTTATATACTTGGTGTGCCTAACATAGCAGCACTGTGTTTCAAATTACTTTTGTAAATCTAATTGATTTAATAAATTCACACTTAAATTGCTATTCAATTACTTACTCTTCAGCAATTTTACAATCTTGAGCATATAGCAGAACGAGAATATAATTAAAGGGCTTATTCATTAAAGAAATACTTTTCTGCTGGTAGGTCACCTAGGTTTTTCTCACGATATTCAAGCCACACCAGTTCTCTGTAAAAAGAGTATAATGGAAAACTGAAAAAATTATAAATATTTGGTAATACACAGGAGACATGTCTCATCATGCAGTGAGTATAGAGAATTTTTATTTATCTCGTATGAACATATATATTAATTACAGATTAATTCATAATGTTTATTAAGTGTATATCTGTGGCCAGCGAGGTCTATATATGTTTCTCCATTTATTTATTATTTTTATAATTTGCAGTTTTAAAAGGGCAACAGCTTTCATATAATTATGTGTATGAATGATATATAGCTAAAATCAAGCTGCAAAGTTCATCTCCAAGTATGCACATAGAAATGAAAGGTAAAGCTACTCACAACCATTTACGTGTCACACAGGTGAATTGCTTAAAAAACAAACCAGTGGGCCAATCTCATGGCAGAAATCACAACATGATGAAGAAGTATTAGTATGCAAGCATGTAGAGGTACTGGATATTAGTATTTTAAGTTTCTCTCCGGTACTATGGATCAACAGTACCTAGTCCTTATAAACAATAATTTTTTTTCATCAGACTAACAAAGTAGGAAAGTAACCATTCTGATTGATGAGAAATCTGAAACAGGGAACTACAACCTGTCTTCTTCAAGCCTGTACAAAACTGAACATACAGCACGGATCAATTAATCATTAGGACAGTGCTTTGATCAAGACCACCACATCCTCTTTTTTAAATTTTTTTTAATCAAAAAACTTGTTTCAGCTTGAAGTTGCAATAAATCTAGCTAAAGTGAGATGTTACTCCTCTGAGCACAGCCAGATTGTCATTTCCCCACAAGCAGTCTGCTTGCTCTGCAATTCCAACTTCTTGCTTAGCATTGCTTAGAGTGGTTTCCAAAAAAATCTCTGCTACCTAGAGTAAATGTGGAGTGGGAAACACTGACACTACTTCTGCCTGTGGGCTAAGCAAGCTATTCCAAAGAACAGCTTTAATCTGCTAGTTGGTGGTGGATAAGCTAATTCAGCTTTTACCCCCTTTGCACTTTCAAGAAAGTTTGTATATTACATGTTCTGCTCTTAGAGATGTCCATACACAGATGAAGACTTGATACTGCTTTCTGCATTAGAATTTCTATATTTTATTTTAATGGAATGTTTATGGTGCTTAAAGATTTTAGTTAGATCCAGAAAAACAAAACAACTTTACATATGGAATATGCCTTTTTCTCTTAATACGTGAAAGTAACACTCTTTAGATTTCTATATGCCGTGAATTACAGTATTCACTCTCCTAAATATGATCAAGAAAAAAATAAACTCCAAAATAAGAATTCTATAAATTTACTACAATTGTATTTTCTTCAATTTTAATAGTGAAATATAGTAGTTAGAAATTGTCAGAATATTTTGTTACAGCTCTCAGAAGACACTTCAATTCTGTAAGCTAGCATATATTAATTCTCTAATTAGCATATATCCTAATTTGTTTAAACTAACATTCCCTCAAAATAAAAATTAAAGCAAATTTAACTTTTGCCTAAATAAACTTGCTTAAGAGTATTAAGAGCTTTTTCAGTTTTGAATGACTTCACAAATAGTACAGACAATTATAAATCTGGATCTTAGACCAGTAACAGATTTAACGCTACAGTTTTTAAGATGTGACTTTGACCAAAATTGTGTGTTTGAATCATACCCGACCTCTACATAAAGCTTTTATATCATAAATCTACTTGGGAGAGTGATGGGTTCAGGGGTTTCATGTGTTACTATGAGGGAAAGGTTTATTATCTTCAATGTTATCAGTTACCTTGACATTTTGATGTACCAGCATTTTTTTTCCAGACCAAACAAGTTAAACTTTGATATGATCTTATCTAACTGTTAGATAAATCTTACAAAAGGATTACTGAGGCTATGAGGAATGATGCCTCTGTTCTACAGAATTTTAACTGGATTATACCCATGCATCACCTGTATGCATTTGAAGAGCTGCACTGAAATCTGGATTACCTGCACATGGGATACCACTCTATTAGCATTTTCTGTTTTTTTCTGGAAGTTGCTGTGCTTGATTCATAATATAATAATACAATCACTATACAATTATATATATTTTCTAATAATATCTACTAACTATCTAATACTATCTAATATCTACTAACTATCTACTATCTAATAATATCTAACTTAGACAAAAACATGGAAATATGCTGGCACTCTTGCACAGAATCTTTCTTACAGAAAAATATTCCAAAAGCTTTTACAGAATCACAGAATCCTCTAGGTTGGAAAGGACCTTGAAGATCATCTAGTCCAACCGTTAACCTAGCACTGACAGATCCCAACTACACCATATCCCTAAGCACTAAGTCGACCCTACTCTTAAACACCTCCAGGGATGGGGACTCCACCACCTCCCTGGGCAGCCCATTCCAATGCCTAACAACCCAATTTAGGGTGTTTTATCTTTTTTGACTTATCTAAGAAAGATCTTTTTTCTATCTAGAATAGAAGAAGCTACCTGCATACATATATGTACTTTTTGCACCCTTGTCCCCACAACCCTTTATAAACCAGAAAATGAGTATGTCAAAATGTTAGGGAGGAAGATCTTAAAGAAAATAATCCTAAACCATCAGAATCTTCTTTATCTCTGACATACTTCATCTCTTTTCCTACCTTCATGAACAAAAAATTATTTAAGTATTATGAAGATGACAAATTCCTGTTTTGAATAAGGTGAAAATGGAGGGAACTATAAAACCCTAAAAGAGAGACTCCCAATTTCTCCTCTTAAAACAGGGAACTGAGAATTTATATACAGAAGAGGAATGTTGTTCCCTATCAGAAAGAGTCATTTAGCTAGGACTCAAACTGCTAAGTCATTTTAGGTCAAAGCAAAACACTTTAATCATCACTCAACAAATTGATTAGCAGTCAGCAGTGACTGAGAAACTCAGTGATATTTTTGCCTGAAACACCGTTTAGTAATTGGACTCTCTCTCATTTTACAAATCTCATCAATCATGAGAACCATGACGAAATCTCATTTCCATTTCTTCTCACATAAAAAGTATTACACCGTTATATTCCATTGAACTTCTGCCAAGTAAACCTGACCACATGCAAATAGATACATACCAGCAGAAAAAGTGAGATATAAACATTAATACTTCTGTAGCCAGAGCCTGAATACACAACAATCCACACTTCAAGAATTCCCTTTTATAGCTCCTGCTTACCCCATTGAAAAGAACAAACAAATGCAAGAAAAAATGCCCACTGTTACTTTTCAGTTATATCAAGCTCAAAGCACAGCCGTTCTAAAGTTAATGATTACTGCTGCAGTCTACATTTTTGTCAGCAACATCTCATACTTGATTGTTTCCATGGTAACCAGCAAAATAAAGGAACTGTTGATATTCTGCTATCTGTTGTCAACAGAATCTTAGTACATTACATTTATTTATTCTAGCCACATCTAAAACCTAATTGACTGAGGTTAAAAAGAACTTTTGTCATTGTTAAGAGCTGTTTTCAGCAGCTGACTCCTCAAATAATCTTTACCCAAGAGCAGGAGATGGACAACAAAGCACTATGGAGCATTGTATAGGAATCAAATATTTCTTTCTTTGTACGAGCATTAAGAGGTGTTTGGAGCAAGGGACTCATGTCTCCCCCCTCAACCACAATGTCTACAGCAAAATAAATGCTATGAATGTAATTCTCATGTAATCCACTTAGGCAGAGCACCTTCAGTTCCACAAACTGTCACACAGTAAACGAAACTACGATGTTTTTTACATTTCATCCCCTACAGTACCTCCCTTTCAAATGCATAGAAACCTGCTCCATATAAATAAAATAGTTACTATTTATTAGAAACTTTATCATTTAAAAAATGAAGAGATAAAACTAGTTGCATTAGTCAAGGTCCAAAGTGATGGTTATATTAATTAATTATTTTTACACAGGTATTTTAGAGACCAAACACGTTTCTATGACAAGTAGAATTAGTCTGCTGTCCTATGTGTTATTTAACTTCTCTTATCTTCCATAGAACACATACGGGATAACAAACAGTACATACTGTGGCTAATCCAGAATTTATGTCCAGGGCTGACTGGCTGGTCAGCTGCTGCCACAGATGACAAATATGAATCAAATTTTCTGTTTTCTTTACCCATTCCCACTGAGGAGAAGGAAAGAAAACTAATCTGAGTCTTTTTCTTCTCGCAGGCAGAGCAATTTTCACAAAACCTGTAGGAACCCAGCTATTGGGAAACATTTATCATTTGATTTAATCATTTGACTGTTATTGACTAACAGGTTCAAAAGTTATGGAAAGGGATGTGTAGATACATATAGCCTGTCATTACTTGGCAAAGCAATCCAGAAAAGAGAGAAAATACTATGGTGACAAATGAATGTGCAGTAAAAAAAATAAAATTCTCAGAAAATTATTCAGGTAATGCAAATGTACCAGGGTCTAGTGAGAACTTTATACACTTAGGATAGACCAATCGTGGTGGTGAAATGGTAGAGCAGCACAGAGCCATTTATCTTCTTGCAGAATGGCCATGTTAACTAATTAGCAGTAGCCCTTCTGCTACTTAGCAACAGATGAAAACCTTTTTTCTGACCAAACTGGGTCACCTGTTAGTAGGGCAGTAATTTCCAGGCTCTCGCAACTTTAATGATGTTAACTTTAACTTTTTTGATCTGTTCAACAGTTTGTTGTACAGCTGCTCTGAATGGCACCTGAAAATGTCTGAAGAGTCTCTGAATTGCATTCAAGTTAAATACCATGGGAAGATGATGTCACTAGCGTCTCTGCATTTTTTTTTAAATTATTGTTGTATACAAGTTGATATTCTCTCCCTGTTCTTTGATTTTAGTAGCTGTACTTAGGTGTAGAATATTTTTCAGTATGAATAGTATATCCTTAATGTTCACAGAAGATTAGATTCATTTCCAGGTTTGATGTTTTACAGTTTATATGAAACAAAAAAAGGTTTAGAATGTGGATAAATTTTAAGAGTTCATTTACTGATATTAATACAAAGGCTTTCTTAATTTTTCAGTTTGATTTCCTCTTGTTTATATTGCAATCTTTGCCACTTTATCAAAGTTTTTATATTCTCACCATGATCAATATGCAGAATCCCAATGAATTCAGTATATTTCTTATAAGTTAAAACCCAGAGATTTGCAGCTTTATCGATACTTCAATTATTTTTGTAACTCATTTACATATTTAAGGGTTGTTTTTAAATCAAAGCAATGAAAACAAGAAGAGATCTTTACAAATAAAATTCAGTTAAAAATCAAGATTTTAAAAAAATCTCTCTGCTTAGGAGAACTATCAGCAAAACTTATGTAAAAGCCAAAATATAAACATTTCAGAACCTATCCTATTCAGTGAGTGGTGGACTCCCTGCTAATTCCTGTTATAAGATTATTCAGGGAGACTTTGATTACTTAAGCCAAAAAAATCATTGAAGATATAGAAACTATAAATCTAAGAGTCCTCTATTGAGATAAAGCATGCTGCAATTTAACAACATAGAAGTTTTACTTATGATAACCCAGTATGATTAAAGTTCTTAAAATGAAAATTCTTTTTTTCCTGATTTATTCCTTATTTATTTTAGTAGAACATAAAGATATACATACATATGCTGTTATTCACACCAAGAGATCCTGTGTTCTTTTACCCTATTTGTCTTTGATTTCTTATAGCAGCACTAAGAGAATCACAGAGATTAAAAAATTTCCCCATCATAAAAAAGACTGTTGCGGTGGCTAAAATTACCTACACGACCAGAAGTTTATTCATTAAAAAATCACCACCTTGCAGAGACCTGCTGAGTTTATTGCAGCTATTTACAGTATAGTATATCAACACTAAAGCAAGTCAAAAATCTTCCTTTCACTTTTACTCCTATTGCATCCATAGTCATCTCTTCTTTGAAATTTCCTACCTTTGAATGATTTCTCAGCTACAGTTGCCAGAGTGTGTAAATGTAAATCAAAATTAATGCCCTTAAAGCACAGAGGACTAAACATAATCTCAAAGCTAAGATTTATTGGTGTGGATATTTTTTTAAATACTTATTCAGATATCATACCTTGGAGCTACTGTAGCTACAGGAAACATTGCATATTATTTAGCACTATTCATCAAATATACGAATGTTTGCTATTAATTATTACTGATTAAGATCAAATTTTTAACAACAATTAACTAAATATTTTGTCTTCTATATCTATCTCTTAGGCCCTCTGCATTCATACACAAATTTGGGAAGAGTTAAATTTGACTTTGGAGTCAATTTTGAGACACAGATATTCAATCATCAGAGTTTGAGGTATTATGAAAGATGAAGTTGTGCTGAATGAATGATGTGCTTGAGATAGAGCAAACAGTCTCTGTTGATCCTTTAGGCCCTTCATTAACTTTTACAGACAGATGTGTAAGCAGGACTTTGTTGAGACTCAATTCAGCGTTTCTTTTCTAAATGACCATCTCATTAATGATTGACGAGGAATGATATTCCACGTGCAGCAGTTTTAAGGGTCAATTCCCTCAACAGAATCATTGTGTGTGGGAGGCAGATGAGATGTACCATTACAGAGCTCTACTAGGAGTTCTCCTCTTAAACTTCACATGACTTCAGGAGTTTGGAGATGCTTCTGCAATATGGTTCTGTCTTTCAAAATTATACACAAAAAATTATGTCACATTGATGCCATGCAGATATTTATGATAGATACTCTTGTGACCTCCCACTAATGACTCCTGTTGAGGACTATCTTTACTTACATACTTGGTCAGGAGCAAACAAAGAATAGTGAATTTTTTAGAGTACTGTAAAAAAAAAGCACTGCAAATGGATGTAACTTATGTGCATTCCTCTCACAATGCTTGAAAATTCTCCGGGGCAGGTATAAAAGGCATAAAATACAGCGTACATCAAAAACTTTCATACCTATCGATTGTCAGTTTGGTAGATGCAGTAAATGAAACCTATAGTTTACTGCTCTTAAGGCACTGAAATGTTTCCTCAAACTATCATTAGCTACTTTCAATAATTATTTCTTTTAACTCCTAGAGGTATTTTCAACATCATTACAGATATGTCAAAAAGACCAACAAAAATCAGATAGCAGGAAAATTATTTACTCAGCATGATCATCTATCCACAAATTTGGAAAAAGGAGTGTAAGAAATTGATGCTACCAACCTTCTTTGCCTAAAACAAAGTTTCTGAATGGATCCACATACCTCTAAACTGGATCAAAAAGCAGTTGCCTGTAGTACTTGTATTTTAGCAAATATAACTACATGGGGATTGAGTTCAAGATATGACCCTCCTGACTTTATATCTGACTTTTGCTAAACAAGGGCAAGTGTCCACAGATGTAAAATGCCAAATAAGAAATCCAGGCATGAAGTATACCCTGACAGCAGCATTACACTACTATCAAATTTATTGATGCAAACATTGTAAAATTATAAGTCCCTTTTCCTGTTAAAAACCACACAACAAATCATTATGATTCATTTGTTTAACAGTTCTTCAGGTCTGTTGTCAACAATTGTCAGAGAATGACAGGAAGAAACAACAGAAATTCTTATAGAGTCGTCTGATTCACAGAAACAGAAAATAGAAGTCAACAGCCAATGTGGCATTTAAGACTGCATTACAGACATTTATGATGATATAATGATCCATACCTTCAAATTTGAACAGGCAGAATTCATCAAATATGACCTAAGTCACAGCATTGCCTTAGTTTTTCTACCCACAGGAGATCAATGCATTAAAAACTTAGACTTTCAAGGTAAAAGAATTATTATTCTCTCTGCTCAGAGGACATAAAGAACTGTCAGTTTACTGAATCCAAAAATTCTTTAATTTTAATGAGTCAGAAAGAGAAACTGGGCAAAGAAAGTGCAATTGCTACAACCATCCACTACAGAAATTCTTAATAGTGCAAAAAAAGCAATTCAAAGATAATTTTTAAAACTATTAATACATATACACTGGGATTACATCCTTCTTTTCTTGATTTTTCTTATATTTCTCTGTTAAAAAACAGTAAATATTGTTCAAAGGTTTAAATCCATTCAAAGCCATAAGAACAGAGCCAAAATTACTAATCAAGGCTTCTTGCTAAACAGTTGTGTGCATTTGTTTGTTTTCTACATTTATTGATGAACACTCATAAGGTCAAACTTTCAAGATAAGCTTGTCCTTTTAACTTCTCAGCCTCAATCCTAGTAAATTCCTTTACAAGTAGTGTCTTGGAAATATCTTAGGAAAAAAGTTATCTGCGACTGAATAAGCCTTTCCTGCTACTCCCAAGCCAATCACTTGCTCTTCCAAGTATTAGCTGAATCACCTCCCAGCTTTTATAGGTCATCACATGATCAGACTCTGCTGGGACGTGGTATATACTGTTACATATGGGTTTAAACAAGCTACCTTGAAAAGAACCCCCAAAACCCAAGCCATTCAGTCATAGATATTTACAGCATTGTAGCAAAATTTTTGTTCAGTTCCCCATGTTCCTTAGGCAGAAGGATTTTGAGTAACTGGTGTTAGGACATGTACATATATACAACTAAATGTTATTGCAATCTGGAAGAAAGCATTTTAGAGCAAGAGAAGAGACAAATCTTTTTTCTGTTTTGTTATCAGTTAGGAGCTGGGAAAGCAAAAAATGAGAAAGGCACTGAAGCTGTTTAGTTTCACAATATACCTCTGGAAACATCACTTTTCTTCACTCCTCTTAACTGAAAAATTTGAAAAGAAAAATGGTCATTGAGTATGGCTGTAGAATATCAAGCCACACATCCTTTGAAGATCAGGAGTGTGTATATGCTCAGAGGTTTACCTCTAGTATTCTATATTGAGTTATACTTCAGTTTCATTTTTTCAAAGATCAAATTTTTATTAGTCTTTTTCTCTCAAATACTCTTAAGCTATTGACAATTAACCTGATGGAACTTAATTTTGAACATTCAGCTAAATACAATAAAAATCATACTGTAGATTGGCTATAACTACCTGCTAGAGCGTCAGTAGGTAAGCTTCCAACAAACTTCTCTTTCATTAAGTAGTCTCATTCATTTAAATTAAAACAAACAAGCAAACAACAAAAAAAAAGCAGGAAAAAACCCAAAAAACCCTAAACCAAACAACAGAACGAAATCCAAATGAAAAAATGCACACAGTAAAGAGTATCTACATGGAATATATTTCAAAGTTTATACTGAGAGCACGATGGTGATGCCACTACAGGTAGTGATTTGCCATTACTAATAGAAGGCCACAGGATTTCTATTGACTTGGCAGTGCAGCATCTCAGGTCTTGTCTTGACCAAAATTGAGATTAGCTTTGATATAAAGTGTGGTAGTCAAGTGACTATTGTCTGTGAATATTATTTAAGGCAAAGGTCTAACAAGTCTATAAAGTTAATGAGTAATAAACACTACACCTTTAAGTTAAGTGGGGTTGGAGGAGGCTATCATAGAACCTGAACTGATAGCAAAGGGGTGAAGACAGTCACACTTTAGGTAGCAAACAATGAAGAAAAATGAAATAAAGACATGGTGTTTGAAAACATAAAAAACAAACAAAAAAAACCAACACAGACTCAAGTCTGAGAAGAAAGAAATGCTCGCCACCAGTCATATACTCCTCCATGCAAAGAACTCAGGACACAGATGACTTTCTGTAATGCTCCCCCTCACTCCATCCCTCTTCAGGATGACTAGCAACCTTAGACACTAGACTGACACCGTAAAGATGAACAAAACATCAGAGAAAAGGAGTGGAAAACTTGGGTTATTTTGGTACAGTAAATTTAACTGTATTACTACTGAAACTTTTCCTTATTACCTAGATATTTTGGCCTGTAAATGTTAGTGTCATTGTAACTGAGATAGTAACTGCATATTGGGATTATGCAATTAAGACTTTAATTACACTAACAATAAATTATCAGCTCTGCATGTACAGTGTGTTCCTTTTTGCCCTTAAAATTTCAGGTTTTAAGCAGCTCCTCTTTAAATAGCATGTCATGCAAAGTATATAGATGGTTAAATGGAAATGAGTGCTGAGGAAATGGAGCCCTTTGGGAAGTGAAACCATTCTGTTCATCTCCCTGCTTACTACTCCTACGTCATATACAACTAGATTTATTCTTTCAACATAAAACTTCCCATTGTGATCTGTCATATACAGGAGATATAAAGCATGATTAGATATTTTAAAGAAGTGGTTATTTTTTACTTCAAAAAAAAGAGAGTGATTTGCCTGAAAACTAACTTACGCCATCATGCAATTCTTGCCTCCCAGGAATATCTAAATAAGGCCTGCAATTTCTGCCATAAAGCTGGGAACATATTTTGTTAAAAAATGTTTTTGATCTCATATGTATTTTTAAATGAAATGTTCAAAGTATGGGCAAGATGATGAATACTGTACATAAAAATATGCAGAGTTTTATGCTAAGGAGCTATCCTGTCTCCCATTAAAATATCATCAGTAGCTTTTGGACTGTAAGGCTCTAGACATGCAACATTTTCCAGAGGTATTATAACATAATCTGAAGTGTGGATGAGCTTCCTGAATTAATGCTACCATCATATGCACCTCCTAAGTTCAAAATAGCCTCATTATGAAATCCTTTTTTTGTTGTTTTCTTTCTTTGTCTTATTCTGGTACAACTACCATTCCACAACATCCATCAATCACTCCAAAAGAAACAGAAATAAATTAGGGACAAGTTCAAAGTTCATTATGCTCAAAAGACCAACAAACTGTGATCTACTCACAGTAGAGAAGTCCAAATCTTAAACAAAGTGACAGTTAATTTTCACTGAAGAATGTGACAAAATAGAAAATTAATGATTTCTTCTCTAGTGTCTATTTCACTACACCAGTAAAGCAAAAAACCAAAAGGATCAGCATTTTGAAGAGACTACTTCTGAAGAGACTTCTTCGTTTTTTTTCTTTCCTCTAACAAGACAGGTATCTTTCAGATCCTGGAGCATCTGAATGTTATCTAGACACATAATAATAATTGTCACTTTACTGAATCTATTGCTTACTGACAGAATTCAAAGTAAAAAACCACCACCAGCAGTAGCATTCTTTACTCTGCTTTTACTCCCTCTTAGCAGAAGAGAAAAAACAGACAAACTAGAAAAATACCTATGCAAAATTTATTGCTGTGGATCAAGAAGCAAATGAAGTTTGAAAATGAATGTCTGCATTAGTTTTAACAAATATGTCCACTTATGGTGCACAAGAAAACAAAACACTTTTTTTTTCTTTACTTTGGATGGATATTCTATTTATTAAGGTAATGATTTGTCAAACTGACAGATATGGCAGACCTAATCAGATGTTTTCTGCTTTATTCCAGTCTTCTTATTTTGAGATGTGAAGGAGAAATTTGCACACCTATAGAATAAGTGCATTGTATGACAGCTGCATGTCCCTCAAAGAACAGGAAGAGACAGGATTTAACACCTTTCCAGAGCTTAATTGGTAAGAAAAAATTCCCATTAATTATTCTGAATGCTGTTGATACATAATGAAGTAGCAGCTGAAATAACAGAGCTGAACTCTAATTACTGGTATTTTAAATGATCTTTTTATGTTGATGGTACACAGGCAAAGAATAAAAATATTTTAAAGAATGATCTAAAATACTGCATGGGAACAATAATTGACAGTGTTTTCTTTTTTCTGTCCTTAATTCTGCCAACAGAAAAGACAGTCTTAGGAAGTAAGTGCCTGACATTGAAATGCTGACATTGTAGCTAAGATTGAACTATGGCAAACAAAGAAGGAATTATCTTGAAAAGGTGAATCTTGAAATATGGTCAAGTAGTTAGAGATAAAAATTATTTTAAAAAGTCAAATTTTATCACAGAAGAATTGCTAAATAAGAAAAGAAGTCAGCAAAGCACTAACCAAGCAGCTCATTTTAACTTGTATTTTATTTACCACTGTAAGGTTTCACTTTCAAAATACAAACTTTATAGAGAAAAAAATCTGTAATTTTTACTGATATTCAAGTGGCATTTCAGCTATCCTCTCTCCCCCCCCCCCCCCCCCCCCCCTAGTATCAGGCTCATCTCATCAGTATTTTAAACTTTCATTATGCCAGACTCTAAATATAATATTTATTTAAACTGAAGTCAAAACTGAGATGATCCATATTTTTATTTATTAGGAGCACAGAATTTCTGGCATGGTGTACAAGGACTTTTGGATGAATCAGAAACCGTGTGATAGAATTATTCTTTAACTAAATTTAAAAAAAAAGTCAAATAAAGCCTTATGTGCATTTTACTATTTAAATTGTAACATGAATTTACTGGTCTCTGTTTCCTTTAGTTTGGCTTTGTTAACATTGATTTAGCTAGAATTATTATACCAGATGTTTTCAAATGTGATTCTGTCCAAACCACAAAACTCATGTTACTACAGTATTACCTTAATTTTACCACAAACATAATAGATTTGGACCAATAAAATATATTTCTTGCCTCTGTAATATATTGTAATGAAACAATAGTAACAGAAACGCACACTACTATGCAGTCATCCTTAATTACATAGAAAGATGGTACTTTTCTTCCTAGGTATTATTACTTTGTTGTTGTCACCATATATTACATAAAAAAAAGGGCAGATGGAACATTTATATTTGAATAAAAATGAATACAGAAATCCTGGTCCACCTCCAGATCATAACTAAAAGCTGTTGTTCTAAAGCCTGTGAATCTATATCTGACAAAAATGTACTATTAGAAGCAAATGTCCAATTCAAAATTCATAATATCTTTTCCATAAACATAGTAAGTCTATGCTCTTCACACTGTTAAGTTTCATCCACTCTCTCTTCATTGCCTAAATTCTATCAACATAAAGAAGTAAAATAAGTTAATGAAGTAGATGCTTTGACCAGACAATTAATGTCTCATTTTAAGCAAAGTAATACTGCTTTAACTTGTCTTTAAAAAGGAGAAAAATGTAAGCTGAAGGAGTCTTTCATCAATATACTGGTTTTGGTTGGGAAGGAGTCAATTTTCTTCATAGTAGCTTATTTGGTACTGTGTTTTGGATTTGCGACCAAAACAGTGTGGATAACACACCAGTATGTCAGCTATTGCTGAGCAGTGCCTGCACAGTGTCAGGGCCTTTTCTGTTTGTCATGTTGCCCCACCAGTGAGGAGACTGTGGTGTGGGCAAGAGGCTGTGAGGGGACACAGCCGGGACAGCTGACCCTGACTGACCAAAGGCATATTCCATACCATATGACATCATGCTCTGTAGTAAAAGCTGGGTGAAGAAGAAGAAAGTGGGGGACGTTCGGAGTGATGACGTTTGTCTTCCCAAGTAACTGTTACATGTGATGGAGCCCTGCTTTCCTGGAGATGGCTCTAAACACCTGACTGCCAATGCAGAGTAATAGATTAACTTCATATTTTGCTTTGCTTGTGTGTGCAGCTTTGCTATTAAACTGTCTTTATCTAACCCATGAGTTTTCTCACTTTTAGTCTTCGGATTCTCTCCCTCACTCAGCTGGGCAGGGGAGTGAACAAGCAGCTGTGTGGGGCTGAGCTGCCTACCTGGGTTAAACCACAATAGATTTCATGAACTATAATTGGATTACTAAAGTAATTTTTAGGTTCTAACCATAGCATCAAGAAGCAAAACCACACAGAAAATTAAGGAATATAACAGTCATAAGCTCAATGCACAGCATGAAAAGAAAGGGAGAAAAAAATGGAAAACTGCTTTAATATCCATGCACCACATCATTTTAAGTACTTCTTTAGCATGTCATGAAATCAACTGCATTTTGTTTGTTCCTCAAGCTCTGTTCCTTGAAGCATGATCTGGTGCCATTAACAGAGCTACACATATTTAAGGCAACAGAATCATGCTAGGGAAATCATTCAAATCATTCATTGTATCACACCTTCAATATGCAAAAAAAGCTACATAAGAAACACTTTTTTTTATCACCATTTGCCTTTCTCAGGTAGTCATACTGCTCTAGTGTTCAGCAACATGTACGTGTCCTATTTAGCACATGAGTACATTTCCAAGAAGTCAGATCTATTGGGTATGATATGCACAGATGGTATGAGCACATTCAGGAAAGGCAACACATTTTTCTCATGCCAAATTTACGCTGTGTGGTCAGACCAATGATGCAGAGCATCTGCAATACAATTTCTGCATTTCCCAAAATCAGAGCATCACTGCACAGGTCTTATGAAGCTGACCTGCATAAGGGACACATCTAAGATCCCCACATTTTCAGTTATGAAATTTTGTAATCAATTCAATACTTATACTTTGAACAGGACCACTCCCAAACTTCTATAAAGAAGACCTTTGAATACCACTTGAATACAGTTTCTGGGAGCAGGAGGGGGAGAAGAGATATGAACACGTTAGCCTAAAACAATAAGGTTTTTGTTTGGTTGTTTTTTAATGCAACTTTGTGCTGCATCTTGAGCTGGATGCTATCACATTGACAAAACCATTAGTTTTGCCAGTGTGTATTTATATAATTGCAGTCCTTCTGTAAGTACAGTCTTTCTGTAGTATATGTTATCTTATATATCTAATGCATATCTTAGTCTAGTTCAATTTACTAATTCCATGCAGCTGCTGCACATTTAACACATATGGAAGAGTTAAAAGCAACCTTCCCATCTAGATTATCTTACTGACTGTTGTAAACAATGTCCTACAGTTGTTCTAAATACACATTAGCATATTATATTAGCACAAAATATTATTCTAGTCATACTTTTTAGTTAAACTTTTCTGTCTTACTGATCCACTGTAGTTGACTACACTTGTAAATTGAGAGCTGTCCAACTCAAAACAATATAGCAACCTTGGTGAGGTGGTTGGTTGATTGTTTTGGATTGGTTTTGGGGTTTTTGTGAACAACAGGTCTCTGTAGTAACCACACAGAAATGCTAGCTGGCTCAAAAGCTTAAAAAAAAAAAAAAAAAACAAAACAAAACCAAAAACTGTATAATTTTCATATGTTCCTAAAAGCCATTGAGTTAGTACAGTGTGGTGGAAAGAATTCACAATAGGCAATTTTCAGAGCACATCTAAAGCCTTCTTGCAGGATAATATTGTTATTTCCAATCTTGAAAAAGAATGTAGCATCATTCTTCCCTCAGATCACCCAGAAGGTACCTCTAATGTGTGTGCTATGAAACCAGTAAAGCAGTTCTGACAGATCTCCCGAATAATTTACCTGAGGACTACTCAAAAGCAGAATCATTTTCCTGTCAACTTTTGCTGGTGTCATCAAGGGAGTTATGCCTAGTTTAGTAACAGGCTAGGGTAAAGGGTAAAAGGACACAATACACAGGAAAGTAAAAAAGTTTAAAGATGCAAGTCTTATGGCATTCTTCTTGGTTTCTGAAGGCTATGCACCATTTCATAAAAGTTTTTAGTTGGTATGTATGCTTTCCCACCACTTGCCATATATGTTTTTCATACTAAAAATTCCTCTTTGCCTGGTCTAACAACGTCCATTTTTTCCCCTCCCCAGTGGGAATTCTTTAATCAACCATACAACTTCTGCTCAACCATTCCCTACCGTGCTAATGACATGTTTTGAACCATAAAAATAAATAGGGAAAATCAGTGATCTTGAGAGGTAAAAAGATCTCAGTGTGGTCAAAGTGTGGATAAAGTGACTGACACAATGTTATGGTAACCACTGGCCCAAAAATATGTGAATATGGTAAAAACTATAACAGACATAGAAAAATGGAAATTAAAAAAAAAAAATGAACGAATAATAAACAATGTATTTTTCTTGTGTAAATGAGATGTTTAAAGATATGCAGGACACTGGATAATCTTCAATTTGACACTCAACATCAACAGTTTTTGGCTATTTCAGATCATACAAGACAGCAGACTACTCTGTATTCTTTATTTCTTGAGAAGGTCCAGTGGCTAGGTAATAACTACATTTACAAAAATGGAGTATTCTCCATTCTCTAGACTATCCTAAAATCAAGCCACCAGCAACAACTATGGTGTTACCAAAGCCTTGTTCAGTGGGCATGTTAAAAGATCACTTTTATTTTAGAAAAAGAATAATTATATTTCTTATGTTTTAAGTAGGGAATACAGACGTATCTTAAGTCTGAAATGAAGTATAATAATAGCACACAGATGCTGATGACCTTAATACAAAGCATTGTGAAACTAATAGTGATAAATCAGTTTTTCTTTCTCTGGAGACTGTTTACAACGTATTTATATCCAAATACTTCATATTACCTGTTGTTATTTGGCATAATGTAAGATAATTCATGGGTAACTACTGCATAAAATGTCACTAAAAAGATAAATCTGCTTGCAAATCCAATGACTTTTTAAATATAATTTAAATAATAAAACCTCCAAATAAGAAACAGTCTATATGACCACATAATTTCAACAATAAAAGTTCTGAGTGAAGTGTTGTATTTGCCTTGGGATATATTAGAAAAAGCCACCATATCATGGGTTAAATTTCTAAATATCAATTTAGCTGTATTTATGAAACACAGCTCCTATTTCTCTAGAGCCAAACTGAACAAACACTCCAGCCCAAGAGAAATTCCTTAGCCCAGCAACACTGTTTAAGAAAAATACAAAGCCTTATAATTTTGTCCACAAAGATGGATGTGAAATACTCCAACCTGCATACACAGCCAAGCTGAACTTTTATCAGTCTACCCTCACTAGTCCAAAACCACAGTTTACTAGTCTATGCACAGAGCACTCATTTTATTTCAGACACTGAATATCAGAATTCATAATAATTCTTGCATTATAAGAAATATACACCACGTAGAATAAGAGATTGCACAGTATCTATTTCAGAGTTCATAAATAGTATCTGTCAAGAATTTCTGATGCATGATTCTAATATTATGCTGATTTACTTCTTGGAGCTGTAAGAAAGTGAATTCACATCACTGTACTTGAGTTTTGGGGCATGCCATGAATTGTATGATTCACACTTTTCCCATGATTCTCCCGTGACTATGAAACATACTTGTTTATATTTAATTTTGTAATTACAAGTGATCCTAACATAATTTCTTTATTTTTTTATATCCTTTTCAGGATAAATGAAACCAATTCATGTACTGTATTTAAATATTTAATAATGTAGAGAACATAAAAATGATTTAAGTCTTAAAATATTGAACACCAATATTTTAAAAACTCCTTTGCAAATACATTAGTATTGTATTATTTTGATTACAGATGTGTTGAGTTTTTTATCAATTTATTTTATTTTATTACTTCAATATGTGAACACGTCTTATAATGGACAAAACACAAATGCATGGGATGAATAGACCTGTTCAGAAAATTATAGAGATGATATAGAACATATTCTAATATTCCACAGTACTATATGCAAGTTAAAGGAGTCATATCTAAGGTTTAGAGACAGATCTTGTTTTCATTAAGAAGAAAAACTATCTTTTCCTCCATAGGAGGAATAAATGGGATTTGAAACATTTCTAGTCATTGCTCTTCATAAACTCCAGTTTTCACAACTTCTTTTTGATTGGCATGTGACCTTCAGCATTCCAGAGTGCAAAACTTCTGCTTCACAGACACAAGCTTGATTTGTTCTTATGAAATTTAATATAGGAATATCCTGGAGCATTTCATTTACCATTTCTGTGTGGGTTGCATCCACTGTTCAGTGAAATTAACCTATGTGCATTTAGAAGCTAGTAAGTACCACACACTCTGAAAGGTCTCCTTGAAAACCTCTTGTGAGTTGTCATCATATATTTGGGTCACTAGTAATAAATTCCTTATAAATAAATTATAAGCTGAATTTTATGACCTGTAACATTTCAGGAAAAAAAGTACTTGGAAAAAAAAAAATGTTATTAGGTAAGAAATAACTAGTATAGTGAAAAATAGGCCTGGAAATTTAAAAAAATGTGATTTTTAATCTTTGTTACCTGATCAATTAGTAACAGATTAGTAAATTGTAGTCACAATAGTGTCAGGTCATATCACTTCATTAATATTTATTTCTTCCTATTTCAGAGGATGCATAAATTAATGAAAAAAACCTATAAGCATTCAAGGCTTTTAATTATCTTCAATATACTTAATCTCTTAGTATTAACACCACAATTTTTTGACATTATTGAAGCATTCATTATTTCTTGATGGAAACAAACTTAACAGTTTATAAGGTACAACGTTCTTGTGGAATGTTTTGAAAACAGAAAAGACAATTAGGGTCAAATAAAGTTTTGTTAAGAATTGTGGGATTTTCTTCCACATGTGAAAAATGTAGCGTCTTTTCTTTAACTCACTTTTCTCCCAAATCAGCCTCTTGTTCCAAAAACTATTGTTTCCAAAGCACTATGGTGATATAGTTCAGATTTTCATAATTCTCCTGCAAAGTAGTAACAGATTCACAAAGGTCCTTACAAAATTATAGTTCCATTGCTAAATTATTTCTACTACCACATAATGTTCTTTGCCTTACATCTGAACTATACTTATTTATTCCTTCATTATAATAACAATAAATCCTCATTCTTTAAAATATCTCCTTTCTTAAGCAATTGAAGGCTACATGAAAGAGGTATGCATTGCTATAATGTAACTGGGGATAACAAAGTTATAGAAATACTATTAAACCTTTTGGTACTGAAAAATATTAGCAGTAATTGGGATAGCATTGAACCTAACATCTGTTGGGTTTGCATATGGCAGGTTTCATTTATGAGTTTGTCTCATACTTTTTTATTTTTATACAGAAACATGAGTGGCACTAGATTATTTTGGGATTTTAATTTTCTTTGCCATTTATTTGTTTAAACAAACAAATAAAAAACAACCCCAAACCCTCAAAACCACATACCTCCCCTCCTTATATCAATACTTTGATTTCTGTTATAG
The DNA here is from genome assembly GCF_031877795.1 of Strix aluco. Classification (NCBI taxonomy): domain Eukaryota; kingdom Metazoa; phylum Chordata; class Aves; order Strigiformes; family Strigidae; genus Strix; species Strix aluco. Next base: position 61,475,555 of record NC_133931.1, on the reverse strand, counting down.
TCTAGTGATTTTAACGTGTCTCCAGTGGAGTGACAGCATAGTGGTTTTTCAGTTTCTTGAATATCACCACTATCACTTCAATTGAATTTGAATAAATTCTGATGCAAAATATTGCCCAAAAAAAGGAAGGAAGCAGTGCAGAAACACTGAGGTTTATTGTTTTAGGACAAAGAAGCAGCCACAAATGTAGAAATGACAAAAGGATACTGCTGTATAAGCGCATAGCTCTGGTATTTCCTCATAGATAAACATGGACAAATTGCTTTCTCCTCATTTTTATACATGAGTTTCCACAACATTATGACAAATACCGTGAGATTACAGTAAGCCACATTATTAAAAAAACCATCCATTATCTCCTAGGAACCAACAGAGGTATTATAAACAACTTTGAATGTCTGCAAGAGTTACATCATAGACACTGTACATTACGTACTCACATTTTATGGTATAGTTTTCTTTGTTGTATCAAAATAACACACTTTATTTTTACTGGATAAAACATATGAAGTAGAAAACAATTCATAACTGTTACAGCTACTGCATTTGCCAAGAATCACATTACAGATGTGGCAAATTAGACCTCTTTTAAATTAATCCTTCATAGATCTTTTTCTTCTACACTTCAGAACAATACACAAAAACTTCTATATTACCTAGAGTTGTTCCTAAATTAAACCTTATTACCCAGGCATGAAAAAAGACATTAAGATGTATGAAGTTTAAAAGTGCAATAAAATGGAACATGTATCTAAAAGAGTGTTAACTCACAGCCATTCCTTAGACTTTCCTATGGCAAAATTTGAGAAATGTTCTATACTACAGTATTTGCATCTCCATAGATTGTAACAACGATGGAATATATTTCAATACATTTCAGTATAGTAATTTACACCATGTCTTTTGTCAGAGTATTCTTCAAGAATACCCATTTTTTAATTTTTAATCCCAGTCTGATTTTTCTTCTTTTTTTTTTTTTTTTAAGAGAATTGGACCAACACATGTGAAACCGTGCTAAAATATCTGATTTATTTATACTTTTAAAAAGTTACCCTAGGTACTTTTTATGTAAATAATTTTTATTTAATCATTTTATTAATGTTTCAGATAAGAGTGAAAGACTAGAATGAGGACATCTATCAGAACTTTTGCCACATACATACTTATCAAGGATTTACTTCTGCATTAAATTTATCAATGAAAAGTAAAATAATGACATAAGCATTTAAATAAAACATTCAGCTCAGAATATAAAAGTGAATAAAGGATGAGGAAAAAGATGCTAAGGTGAGCTTAAAAGTTGCAGCTGTATGAAACAATGAAAGAAAATTTATTTTTTATTCCAATTTAAACTGTAAATTTCTATGGTGACAGAACATTTATTTTTGACAATATTATTACCTTTGTTCTATTAAGCAGCAAAAGCTCAATTTTCAGTTTCAAGTGTAAATAATTTACTTTTTTTTCTTTAAAAAGAATGCCTATTTATAATTATACCTTCAGTAAAATTCTTTCTTACACCAACAAAACCACTGGATTTTGCTCACATACGATAAATTATTTCTAATACAGATTATTTGAAATATTTTATTGCACAACACAGCATCTCAGTGGTGTTACTTAAGTCACATCACTGTAGTATGGTAGGACTGAAGTGTAACTTTCATGGTGTGGCTTCTGAAAAATTATGTAATTCAAAGAATCTAATGCCTTGCTACCTCCTTCATAGCTGAAAATTAAGAAAAAAGACTGCCCATAATCCAAGATTAGATTAAGACATGTTATAACCCTATAAACTTTTAAATAGAATATACCTGAGTGCTGCCTCTGATTTTATTTTATTTTTGAGATCTGCATTCACTGAAGTCATGTGGTAATGAAAATGAGAAATTCTTTCCATATGAACAAAAATGCTAAACTGTACTCTCTCCCAGGGAAAAGAGAGCTACTTATGAATTATTGTTTAAAGGAAAGTAATAATATATGGTCCATAGTTTTTTATAAATATACAGATAAACAGAAACAGTATGTATAGGTCATTATACATATGTACATCTTGCCATTTAAAGCATGAAATGCTAAGAGTTGAAAGTGGGATTATTACTAACACACAAACTTGAAAAAATTGAGACAGCGTAGATTTTGAGACATGAAAAATATATAAGTAAATGCTGTCTTCTTACAGCTTGACTTCTTATAGCTATTCTTACAGCTTGTATCAACAAAAATAGTAATACTGAGAATTCCAGCAGAGTTTCAGAGTATCCACAGAACTCATCAAATAATTGATACCTTATTTCAAATAAAGGGAATCATGGAACTACTGATGATCTCACCATCAAAACTAAAGTGTACAGGCTGTTTTTATGCTCTGTATATTGCTAAAGAATATGTTTATTCTTGTGTCCTTTGCTACAGAACACTGTAATTGTTTAGTAGCATGCTATGGGAATAATAAATCTGTTTGTACAGACTTTTTTGTATATGGTTTAGCACTCAAACTCTAGTGATGCACAGAGGCAACAGCTATGATAGGAGTCTAGTGGGTTAGAGCTGACTGTAATAGTATTTTTGCAATTATTTGTTTCCATGTGAATCCACACCAATTTTTCAAATACATAAATCTTCCAAATAAAAAGAAGAGATACAGTCTCTATCATACAAATGCTGATAGTCTAAGATGCAGTTAGCAAAGACCTTTCTTTACCTTGAAGAAGCTGACAGGCTAACCAAAAATTTCTGGGGATTTTTGGTAACTGCACTCAGAGGTCATACTGGTGGATTCAGGTATGTTAACATGATACAAGTTTTGAAGCCATTTCTTTTAAGACAAAGTATGAAAGTTGGGATACCTTTGCGATATATTCTACTACACACCAGGATAACTAGTAACTAGCACATCTTAAAAAATCATAATGAGATAAAAAAAAATAGGCTAATTAAATCTTGCTGTGACAAATTTACAATTGTTCCACTGTTATATACACCAACATCAGAACAGAACTGAAATAAAGCACCGAAGTGCCTTCTTGCAGTATAAAATAACAAAAAAGCCTGCAAAAATTGAATTGTAACAGTTTATGTTCCAAGTATTGCTAAAAGATTTATATAATTGCCTCTCTTCTATCAGTAACACTTGAGAAAGTCCAGGTATTCATTTTAACAGTGCAGATTTTGGACTTAACAATCATTTTATCTTCTTTAACAAAAAAAAAATCTAAATGAAGAAGTCAGAAGTCCATCATCACCACTACAAATTAATTTACACCTCAATCCAGTTTCAACCCTCCACAGAATCACAGAATTGTCTGCGTTGGAAAAGACCTTGAAGATCATCCAGTCCAACCGTTAACCTAACACTGACAGTTCCCAACTACACCATATCCCTAAGCGCTATGTCAACCCGACTCTTAAACACCTCCAGGGATGGGGACTCCACCACCTGTCTAGGCAGCCCATTCCAACACCTAACAACCAGTTCTGTAAAGAAAAGCTTCCTAATATCCAGTCTAAACCTTCCCTGGCGCAACTTGAGGCCATTACCTCTTCTCCTATCACTTATTACTTGGTTAAAGAGACTCATCCACAGTTCTCTGCAACCTCCTTTCAGGTAGTTGTAGAGGGCGATGAGGTTTCCCCTCAGCCTCCTCTTCTCCAGACTAAACAACCCCAGTTCCCTCAGCCGCTCCTCGTACGACATGTGCTCCAGACCCTTCACCAGCTTCGTTGCCCTTCTTTGGACATGCTCGAGTAATTCAATGTCCTTTTTGTAGTGAGGGGCCCAAAACTGAACACAGGAATCGAGGTGTGGCCTCACCAGTGCCAAGTACAGGGGCAAGATCACTTCCCTGTCCCTGCTGGCCACGCTATTTCTGATGCAAGCCAGGATGCCATTGGCCTTCTTGGCCACCTGGGCACACTGCTGGCTCATGTTCAGCCAGCTGTCAATCAACACCCCCAGGTCCCTCTCTGACTGGCAGCTCTCCAGCCACTCCTCCCCAAGCCTGTAGCACTGCTGGGGGTTGTTGTGGTTGAAGTGCAGCACCCGGCATTTGGCCTTATTGAAACTCCTCCAGTTGGCCTTAGCCCATCGCTCCAGCCTGTACAGATCTCTCCGCAGAGCCTCCCTGCCCTCGAGCTGATCAACACTCCCACCCAACTTGGTGTCATCTGCAAACTTACTGAGGGTGCACTCGATCCCCTTGTCTAGATCATCAATAAAGATGTTAAATAGATTGGCCCCAAAACCGAGCCCTGGGGGACACCACTCGTGACCGGCCACCAACCGTATTTAACTCCGTTCACCACAACTCTTTGGGCTCGGCCATCCAGCCAGTTTTTTACCCAGCGAAGCGTGTGCCCATCCAAGCTGCGAACAGTTTCGCCAGGAGAATGCTGCCAAAACTTTAAAGTACATCTTTAAAGGCAAGAAACTAATGTTCAAGTTGGAATGCGATGTCCATCAAGAATCTAAACTCTTATTTTCTGAAGAGTTCAAAGTAGGATAGTTCAGTTGAATGAAGTAAACATAGAGAATGGAAATAAAACTCTTTGATTCCAAACACCGACTGCTCCTGTTTCAGGTTAATGTTGTTTTCAAATCTGTATGATTAAACTATTTCTTTGAGGGGCTTGGCAGTATTAGAATTAAGCATCAACAACCTTCCTACCCATGAAATTGAAAGACAAAAACTTAAGTTGGAATAAGCCCAAGGACTTGAGTGGGATATTGGTTATATGTCTTTCAATGTGCAACATTGAGCAATGAAAGATTAACAAAAATTAGATAAACACAGTCTTCATAGCAGTTTAACTGTTAGACTGTTCAAGATGGATAGGAATTGAACACCTCAATCACATCTGCAGTATTTTATTACATGTGGAAGAGCAGCACTGAAATAGTCTTAAAAGGATCCACCCCAGACTAGATAATAGCTTAGATTTCCTGTTTCTCAAGTTATTTAGTTCTGGGACCTTATGTTCTATCTCTTTCTCTTCATAGCATATTGTCCTTAAAACTTCAGATTTATGGAGTTGATATTTTCTAAATCATAAAGATTATTCTTGTATGTAAAACAATAAACCTTTTTTATTAGATTTAAGAAGCTCCAATAAGGCCAATGGAAAAAAAGTTTAGTCTCAACACAACCATGATTTTCTGAAACAAACAAAAGCATCAATATCTTTCTTCACCTAATCACTGCAGCCAGATTGATTTTTCAGCAGGCAGACTATTATGTATGCGTGAGTACCATGACCTTTCAGATTTTACCAACAATATTCTTTATGTCAATTGATCCATCTTATACCACTGGAGCCAGGGATGCAGAACAGCCAAAAGCATTCACCTCAACTTAGTTAGCTAGAAATACGACCTCTCATGAAAAAGCAGCTTCTTCAATCATGCTATGTGGCTTCTGTATGTCATGTGATGAGATGTAAATGTCTAAGTGAATTCAGAACTGCAGATACTTTTATTCCTGGTAATCATAAAACCACAAGAGTGTGAATGTAGAGTAATCAGTTTAAACTTGATCAGCTCTAGGCCATTAGAGTTAGAAAAAGGTATTTCCACCCAACTATACAGGAGCCTGTTACATTCATTTCCATTTGAAGGTCAGCAATCACCAATGTTAACCTTCAGTGGGACATAAAAGTCATTAATTGATGAATTTATCAGAACAACCAGCAATCACAAAATAATACTAAAACCCAGATAATTTTTAATCAATCTGAAGACAAAAGGAACTTAATATTTTTGTGAACTAGACTAGGCTGTGTTGAACCTCTCCCTGTTCCACTGCTTTGTAGCCTCTTAACCATGCTCTAATGCTGATACAGTCATTTGATACTAAGTGAGGAACATCAGAGCTCTAAGGGCATCCTTCCCATCCTGAGATTTGGCTGCCTGGGCTCAGGGCCAATTTAGAGAGAGTGTAACTGAGGGCTTACCCCTGCTCCCCTTTAGGAAAGGACCTTAAGTAAACCTGCTCTAGAAAGTTCTGCTGGAAACCAAAAGCAAGGCCTGCTCCTCCTTGGCTTGGGAGCTTTTATGCTGAGGTTCTCCCATGATCCTTGTCTGAGCTCCAGCCTCAGCTGCATCAGAGTCACTATGGACTTGCCTGATGATCTGGACTTTCAGTTGACCCTGGATGCCACCACCAGACCTACTCTGCTTCCTCAGGTGCTGTGAGACTGGGTAAGGTCTCTGCCTCTCCAGGACTTGGTTTCATGCTCAGCTCCTGGTTCCCCTTTCCTTAGGGAATGAGTGCCCCTCTGACATGGGGTAGAGATCAACATATTGATTTTTGACACTGATAACCAAAATTACAGTAATACAATGTAAGAGGAATTCTGGATTGCAAATACTTATAACCACAACATATCTATACAACATTGGCAACCAAAAGGAGTCTCCATGGACTAATCACCTGCTGAGTTACAAAGACCTCTTGCAAACACTACAGTGATAGAAAAATATTTTTTAGACAGCTTTTGGAAAGTTTTCTACAACCTTGCTTAGGCAGGGTATTAAATAGTGTATTAAATATAGTGCAGTATACAGCACTAAAGAAATGAAAACTCCTTCCAACATGGTTGCCACTCATTTGTATTACACATTTGGCAATACAAAAATAAATCTCCTTAGTAAGATGCATGGCTTGAAGTAAGTAAACCAAACAATGTCAGCTATCTGAAAGAAGCACAGAAAAATATATGCAAAAAAGAAAGTGAAAGCAAAATTAAATGAATCAATGAGTGAGAAAATATGTGTAACACAATCTGAGAGCTATACAATACAGCAATCACCCCAAATATTCCAACTAGAAACCTGATAAATGAGTACTTATTTTGGTATCTAAAGGTTCCTGCTAAATGACTTCTTGATTGATATTTCTGACTCTAGACAAAAGGAAAGATAACAATGAAGGTTGTTTTCCTTTGAAATTATGTTATATGACAACACAATTAAGAATGTCTTGAAATTTTTCTTAACATATCCACTTTTCAACTATAATTAAACAAAGACCCTAGAAATATTAGATATTCTTCACTTACCAAAAAAATGTAATTTTTTCCACAATGTTTCTGCATTAAGAAGGGCAGATGTAGGGTACACTGTCTTTTAAGGAACAACCTTTATCATTATCAAGCATCAAATAAAATTCTACTCAAAGCATTTTAGAAAAAGAAAAAAAAAAAAACAAAAAACAAACAACACAACCAAAAAAAAAAAAAAGCATTTTAACTTCAGATAGAGAAATAACTTTGGTATCTTACATCAACTATTATTTTTCTTCCTCATAAATTTTCTGAAACAGAGAAAGACAGACAGATCAATATCCCTAAATTGAGAAAAGCAAAGCCTACAGGAAGTGATGGGGTCAGACAAGAGGTGTTCAGCTCTATAAATCAGTATTTATGCCATTTGGGGAATATCTGGCTCCTATGTACACAAACGACATGATTGTTTTAAAGAATCTCTTGACAAAATGACTTTAATAACAAAATAAAACCTTTTATTTCTGCTATCTCCTTTGGCAAAAGACTGAATTTTTTATGCAGTTCTTAAGCCTTAAGGCATTTATTATTTTGTTTTGTTTTGTTTTTTAAATAAAGATTCAGTGAGGAAATGTATCTTCTGAAGAACATGGAAATAAAAATGGTAGTATAATGAGAAGACGATCCTCTGTAACTAACAGTTACAGGACTAAGTGACTCCAACACTAACTCAAATGAACACAAGAGGCAAGTGTTGAACCAAAATCAAGACTACTTCCAATTAGATTACTCTTTCCATATACTGGAATAAATAAACTAAAAATTAAAAAAAATAATAGTAATCAAAAAAAGAATAAGAAATGTTATGAGGCTTTACACAGAGACATAGCTTCCACACAACCTTGGCTAAAAGGGTTTGAAAGTGAGGGGCAGTTCAGGGAGAACTGAACCCATGATCTCATCAATGAACATCATAACCCAAGATAGCTGTCCTGAAAACAATGAGGTATGCATAGCACAGCATGACAAAGCACAAGATATTCCAAGCATCTACTGGCAGTTGTTTAAAAAACTGACATTTCCAAAGTTTATAAGAAATATCACAAAATACATTTCAAATACATGAGTACACATTTTTAAGAGGGATACTGCTGAAGAACAATCCCTTTCACTCTTTTTTCAAGACTGTTAAAAGTCTTTTTTAATTAATTAAAAAAGTCTGGTTTAATTTATTTTGTTATTCTTAAAAAGGGATTTGTCAACAAGTGAATTTGAAAGTCTGCTACTTCAAAGAAGTCGCAAGTCAGAAGTTAATCAGAAGAACTAATTTCAAATATTCAGTGACTGTAAGAAATACCTTGCCAGCTGAGACAAGCTTACAAATATTTCACATAGGGCCAAAGTTTCTACTTAACTGAAAAGATTAATCACTGACACTGTCAGATTTGACAGGCTGAATTTAAAGGAATGAAACTTGAACTGAACATCAACATACTTTGATGCATACCTCCCCCTTTATCAACTGACAACTTAATCATGAGACAAAAATAAAGGGAAAATTCCTGACCTTCTTTCAACAGCAATAATATAAAGAACATGTTTCAGGAATTAATGAAATAGTGTGTGTGGGGGGAATTAAAGAAGATCTGAATTTTATTTTCATTACAGATTTTGGAGAATAGTCTGAAAACGCATTCAAGTAAGAACAGGGCAGAAAAAAGTTAAATCAATGTATCATATGCATATTCTGGGGTGAAATCTACTGTGTTCATTTCATAAAGGCAGCTATATAAAATATTGTATCACATGATATATTATAAATAGCTGGTTACGAAGGGGAGAAATAGAAAAGATCCTAAAATTTGGCAGTCTTTTTGTAAAGATATAAGGCAGGCCAAATACGATATGAGGAACAACATGGAGAAGTTATAAAAACTATTATTAATCCTTTTTCTAACAAATCAACTGCAAGAAAGCTGATGATTTGTTGACTATTACATAATCAGTATAAAAAATGAAGGAAATGAGAGCTACTTGAATTTCCTCTATATTCACATAGGAGAAGCATGGAAATAATCCTGTGCCCGTATTTTATATATTGGCTACATCACAGGATCTGTTTCAAATTGAACATTGTCGTGAAACAGACAAAATGCGTAGTTAAAAAACCCTGGGACCAGCTACCAGTCATTAAAGAATTCAGAAGGCCTAGAAAACAACTAATATGATTTTAAAATAATTTTTAAAAGTATTTTAAATTTTTTAAATTGCTTCAAGACAGGATTAAAAAAAAAAAAGAAAGACCTAATACCTGTAACAGGAAAACTGACATTGTTAATTACAAATAAGATGACACATAGAAAAATATGATATATTGAAGGAGAATCAAAACACTTTTTGTCCAAGAAAACTTAAGTCTCACAAATCTATTTCAATTTTCTGAATGAGTCAATAAATTGACTCTGCTGGGTCAGAGTTCTAGGCAGGTCTTCGAAAGGCATTTTTCAAAGGCCTTCCACAATGATTCTTACAGAAACTTAGCTGACTTGGAAAAAGACAAGACCCTCACATGTTATAATACCTAGTTATTAAATTAAGAAAAAATAAGGGAGAAGGTTTGAGAAGAGAGGAATAAATGACCAGTTCCCATGCTGCAGGAAGATCTTATCAGTAGACACCCAAAAAAAAAAAAAAAAAAAAATCAAAATTATTTAGGAAGCTAGGTAAAAACCAAAGTTACTAGGGGATTAAATGTAGTGAAGGCCTTCAATACTTAGTGGTGAAAAGAGAAAAATTATAAAGTAATGAAAATCAAAACACAGTTCTGATTCTACTGATAGAAGTGCAGCTCTTAGGTTTACTATTATCACTCAAAATAAGATCTTATAATTATAAAAGGTACCCTTATTTAAAAATCCCAGCTTTTTATTTTTAAAAAATATTGTGTAATAGCAGTAAAAAAATAAACAGAAGATTAAGAGTTACTAGGAAAAGCATATTAAGCATAATAGAAAATATAATTATTCCAGTCATACGTTGAGATCTTCAGTAGGGTATTTCTGTTTACTATTCTGTCCACCCCACCCCCCAATTATAAGTTTGGAAGTGGAAAGTCAGAGAAATAATAATAAGCGATTGATGGTAAGGAATTGCTGGTATATGATACTTGAGTAGGAGGGGGAAAAAAACAACTGAATTGGTATATAGGATCCTGGAGTGGATGGACTGAAGGAAGAGGGAACTGAATTAATTTTCTATTTCAATATCATGAAATTGCAGATGTAGATTTAAAGCAAACAAAGTAAATACTTCACCCAGCATACAGCTAAATTTATAATTGTTCATGGCAGGCCATAATGAATGTTAAATTTTGACCTGTGTTCAAAAAATAATGGAAAATATTCAGAGAAGAAATATTCAGTAAGAAGTTGAAAAACAACAATTGCATTCTGGAACTTTCTAAGCCATAAATTGCTTAGAAGCCATGACAGTGTTCTCGGAAAGTATTCTTGTGCTGCTTTTATTAAGTCTTCCCATACATGCCCATTTTTGGTCAATGTCAGAAATTGGATAGAGGGCTAGATGAACTTTTTTTCTGATGGCATGCAAGTACTTTCATGACACTCTGAAAAAATAATGAAAGTAACTGGGATTTAAAAACAAGCTTCCCCAACTGGCTTGAAAGAAGGGGAGAGAAGTGGTACAATAAAATTGAGAAGTTAAAAATGTCTTCTTTTTTTCCCTTAATTATTCATTTCATCACTATAATGTTTTAAAAGCTACATATAGAAAACATGAAGAAGGCAAAAAAGAAAACAATATTGGCTTCATAAATTTCATAAGGAAAGATGAAAAAAAAATTTTTCTGAACTGTAAAAATTTCTCATTGTTAAAAATGTGATTTACCATTTATTGAAAAGTTGGAGATGTTGTATTTTGTAAACATCTGTAATTGCAACCATGATATTCAACGAGGTGCTACTCTGCCATATGCATTTCAAAATATTCAGTCTGCCATGAATAGTCTCCAGTGACTTTTAAATAGACTTTTAAATAGAAGACATCAGTGTAAAAAGAAGGAAATACTGTAAATAATGTAGGTAATACTTTATATATTTCTATGAAAAATTACATGTTTCATCACTTTGGTCTCATCACTGAGGCTGAGGTTGAATGATTGAAGAGATCTCCTCCAACTAGATTACTATTATTTTATGATTAGAATATATCCCTCAGTAAATTATCATATTATGATATTCATGCTCTTAAAGTTGTTTTATGAAAGTTACAGAACAATACTAAATATGTACCCTTAAGAGAAATTAAAATCTTGTCCTAACTAAGAAAAAATACAATATAAAATACTTGATTATACACACACATCAGCAACACCTATAGTTTTTCTGGTTTTTATTGTTGCTATAAAATGTGTAATTCAAAATTTTTATACAATCTTCAAAAATTTTATCACTACAGTTTACAGGCCCATTCAAGAGTTAGAAAATAGGAGATAAAATACCAGACTTAAATGAAAAAGTTGAAGCATCCTAATACTCTTAAATTTATGCCACTACTCACATGCAAATGACAGATTAATTTTTAAATCTGATCTTTGAGCTTCAGCTTCTTCTTTTCAGGTATACTGAATCAAATATTTCTGAAACTGGAAACAATTTGGTGAGGAAAACACAGAATGCTGAGTTTTGATCCATAACAGTTTGTAATCCAGTAATTTTTTTCCTTGCTATTATTAAATATAAACATATTTTGTTATAGGAAATGAACACATCTGTAAAATTCTCTTATTACTTGTTTTTAGCTCTACACTTTACTAGTTTTTCTAAGGAATTGAAATGAGCATTTCACCAGAAAAGTAATTAGAAAAGAATCATATAAAACCAACTGTATCCCAAGTGGTAAATCTGACAAAACATACTGTGCTTTAAAAATCTGTTAAGGGAGGAAACCATACAGCCAGTGCTGCTTTACCATCTCAATAACCAGCCCCAGAGGTTCGCATTCAAACAAAGGTAAATCTCCGCTGGATACACAGTGCTAGGTGAAGTATCAAAGTGTTTAATAATAATACAGTAATTATGTTGTCTCTCGAGTTTTGTTCTGGTGAAGAGTAAAAAATATATTAAAAACTCAGTCTAAGGGATCCATGACACAAAACCAGGAATGAAACGCATGGTAATTAGTAAAAATCTGTACTATTCAAACTTCTCTCACATCATCTGGGCAAATTATGAAATTCTTCCTCTGTGCTGTGGTGCCTCCACAAAACACCTCTGGCAGATTACATGCATTCGGATATCAGATAGACAGATCACTATCTACTCTGATCAGTGTTGACAAGGCAGAAATTTGCATCTTCTTTTGCATTTGGCTCTATTCATACCAGTAAGTCAGCACAGCAGAAGTCAGTAAATAAACTACAGCAACAGGTTCTGAGGCCCATGCACAAACACAAGAGCCTAGATTCTGCCTGCTGCTATGGCCCTTAATCCACATGCAGTATGAAGCCATCCCCAAAACTGTTGTTGGTCCAGCCCTGTCCACTCCCTTAGGGCTTGGAGCAAGGACCATGAACATCTGAACCAGAACTTCCCACATAGTTTTCTTCAGAAGGAATTAAGTGTGCACAAAATCACTCTGAACTAAAATAATACCAGTTCAAGGGGGGATGATGAGGGGATCTGCCTTAAAGCCACATTACTTCTTTGAATGAAAATGGTAAGGTATGCTAATACAGCTGCAGCATTTGTCTCTTTATCTCATTCATTTTTCTTAACCACTTCTTAAATTTTATTTCAAAACTGTGCTTGTAAATGCTGTTCTAGTTAATAACTTGTGATAAGTTTCTGTGGGGCTTGGAGTCATAAGGCCATCTCTTGTTCAAAGTGTTCTAGTGTGGTGCATTAACCTTGGCTGACTGTCAGGTGGCCACCAAGCCACTCTCACTTCCTCACCTCAGCAGAACAGGGGGACAAAATACAATGAGAAACCTCATAGGTCAAGATAAAGGCAGATTAATAAAGAAAAAAATATTGCATATGGAAGCAAAACAAAAAGAAACAATCAAAACCCAAAAAAACCCCAACCTATAAAAACAGATGCATTCTCTACTTCCCACCAGCAGGCGATGTCCAGCCACTTCCTGGGAAGCAGGGCCTCTGTACACATAGAAATTGCTTTGGAAGACAAACACCTTAACAACAAATGACCCCCTCCAGTTCTCTTAGCTTTTAGTGCTGAGCACACCATCATATGGCATGGAATATCCCTTTGATCAATTTGGGTCTGTTGTCCTGGTTGTTTCCCATCCAAACCTCTTGCCCACTACCAGCCTACCAGCCTTTGCACAGGAGGTTGGAGGGACAGCCCTGATGCTCTGCAAGCACTGCTCAGCAGCAGCCAAAACAGTGGTGCATTATCGACTTCCTTCTAGCCACAAGTGCAAAGCACAGCATGGCTGCTATGAGGAAAGTTAACTCCATCCTACACAGACCCAGTACATCTACATTCAAGTAAATAGCAAACAGTTGGAACAAACAAAAATGAAGAAACTTTAAAATGATCCAAATATTTCTGGGAAGAATAAAATACAGTATGAACAATCGTTTTAGCTTCTTGTATGGAATACTTTATTTTTCTTAGCAAAAGAGAGAAACATTTAATACTTCAGTTGACAAAACTGTAATTGAGATTTTGCTTTCATAAAAAAATTCAATATGTGTTTCATATACCATCTAAAAGGTGTTACTAAAATGTGATCTGATCCAACAGCTTCTCATCCAGAGGGTTTACATGTAAGTAGTGGTACTCCATTAAAACACAGCAGACACTAGAAACAAAGAGGTCTGATATATACAGCAATCTTTAAAAAAAATAGTCTGTTCCTAACTAGAGATGAAAAATAGCTGGTAATACTTTTCCCTGAATCAGGAATAAACAGAACCTTAGGATGCTGCAAGTTTGAAAACAGTATTTGCAGTTCCCTTTCTTGAGAATCAAGTATATAGCCATTATTTCCATGAATTTACAGTGTGGTTTTGCTTCAGTTAATACACCAAATACTTCAATCACTTTGAAATCTTTGTCATACAGTTGCATACCAAGACAGATCACAATATATGCACTTCTGTATTCTGAAACAGCTGCTTAAACTATAAAGAATGGAAGAAATTTATTGTCTTGATAATAAATATGGAAGTGAGTACGTGGGTATTATAACATTTTCCTTAGAGATTTACAGAAACAGAGAATTTTTGGTTTGAAATTTTTCTGAATTTGATTTTTCTAATCTTAAAAAGGAATGACTGAACTTTGATTTCTTATTCAACTAAAAAAAATAATTTTAGTAGTAATTTAGTTTCACAGCCTTTACCATGTTTTTTAATTAAAGTTAGGAAGCATGTCATTCACATTGTGACTATTCCCATATAAAAATTTTGTATCCATATAAATTAGAGTTTACATAGTGATACTGTGAAATTACAAAGACTTTGTAACTACAGCAGGGTAACTAGTTTCTGCCATATAAGAAAACCATCATCAAATATCTTGTTCTATAATTAGGAGGAAGAGATACCCCTTTCATATCTTTTGTCTAAGGAAAAGGAGAGAGTGGATATTGTCCCTCTATTTTAAAAATACAAAGAAAACCAACTTCATTGATGTTGCTATCATAAAGATTAATTTTTGCCTATGAAATATGAGGAACACACCCACCTCTGACATTGTGGTTGGATGACCTTGGCTGGATTCCAGATGCCCACCCAGCTGCTCTCCTCTACAGGATAGGGGAGAAAAATAAGATGGAAGGGCTTATGGGTTGAGATAAATTACCCTCATAAAAAAACCAGACTTAACTTGGGGAAAATTAAATTTTTTGCCAATTAAAAATACAGTAGGATGGTAAGAAACAAAGATGAAACTAAAAAACATCTTCCTTCCCTCTCACCCTTCTTCCTGGGATCAACTTCACTCCTTTACTCCTTACCCCTCTGCCTCCTCCCTCTATGCACAGATAAGGAATGGGAGGTTATGGGTCAGTCCATAACAGCTGCTCTCTACTTCTCCTTCCTCCTCATGCTGTTCCCCTGCTCCAGCAGGGGGTTCCTCCCATGTGATACAGTCCTCCATGAACTGCTCCAGTGTGTATCCTTCCCACAGGCCACAGTTCTTCAAGAATGGGTCCTTTCCATTGGGCAAGTCTTTCAGGAACAGACTGCTCCAGCATGAGTCACCCATAGGCTGCAACTCTTTTTTGTGTCCCACAGTTTTTTCCTCATTCCTCCTTACCACATACTGATGCTCACCATTTTTACTATATCTTAAATGTGTTTTCACAGAGATGCCATCAGCACCACTGATGGGCTCAGCTTTGGCCAGTCGTTTGTTCCTTTTAGAGACAGTCAGAAACGGCTGTATTTGGCACAGGGCAGCTCCTGATCTTTTCTCACAGAAGCCATGCCTGCAGCCCCCCTGCTACCAAAACTTTGCCATGCAAACCCAATACGGACAATTTTTCAAGTTATTTGCATAAAAAATTGACTGCTTCCTACTTTTGAAAAATCAAGCCGAAAATGTTAATGATTTAAAAACTATCTTACTGGGTAATGTTAAGATAAAATGGTTTTATCTTAAAAATACATGTTGACCAACATTCTATCTTTAAAAACTATGGATTTTTTTCCTAATAACATTATAACCTTATCATATTAAAGATGGAAATTAAACTGTATTTAAAAAAAAAATTAGTCTATGCATCCACAAGCTCCAGTTCAGCATTCTGCATTTAGATTCTGTATAAGTCCACTATAAAACATATTAAATGAATCACGTATTTAATAACCAGATATTTACCATAATACTTAGAGATAATATAGAAGAACAGTTATTATTACCCAAAATTAATTTGTAAGTTTGTTTCAAGGTCATATTCTCAGATGAAACAGAAAATATCTTTCCATAAACAGCATGTTTTGGGTATTGATCTATAACATCAACAAGGGCTTTTTTCCATCATTTTATCCCTTCAAAGACGAACTAGTGATATCCATTTAATATTTGTTGCCATGCTATTTGTCAAACAATACAGCTATTAATTTCAATGGTATTCTCCATTCCAAGGAGTACAATCGATAAAACCGCATAGTAACAATGTCTGATCTCAATAGTTTCATCAATTCTGCTCATCTTGTATAACAGAAGTTAACCTTTCAAAAACTGCATATGGAAACATTTTAAACATACTGCCAGCTAAGAGTAATATTAATCACATCTTGTGCAAAACATAAATAATATTAGCTTTTGTGTTCAGAACTTCAATCTGCATGATTTACTACCATAAGTGGCAAGAGATTGCACAAATTCTACATTCTGTGGGGGCATACATATTAAAGAGTATTATAATTCTCAACATGAAATAATTTAGAAAAGGATGCAAGGATTTCACTTCTGTATTTTGATACCATGTTTAATCTTACTAAAACTGTTATTAAAGAAAAAATTTTGTCATTGTTTATACTCTTTATAAGTATGAATCAGCCATACATCAATTAATAACACTGTATATTGCTCTAAACAACTACAGTGGATCTCCCAAATCATCTCACAAACACAGGTTTTGGAGAAGCTGGGATATTAGGCAACTGTGTTTTGCTCTGGAATTCATTCCATAATACATTACCCATATCCCTTGTGTCTACTTGCTAAATAAAGCCCTAATCATTCAGATTAAGATGCTCAAAGATTTTTAGACAACTGTGGTTTCTATCTTGCATATCATCCCCTTTGCTAACCTAAACATCTAACCATCATCCATATTTTACAGAAATCATCCTTATCTAGTCTTCTAACCCTGCATACAACATGTTAGTTTACTTGAACTCAAGTTACCATCCCAGGAAAACACCCTCCAGAATCAGAAATCAAAGCCATTCTTTTCAAGTTATTGATAGTATTAGAGCAAATTAGATAGAGACAAGTCTCAGAAATTAGAAAGATTCAACAGTGACATTGGGATGTCTCTACGTAGTAATAGATAGTTTTCATCTAAGATACAAATTGAGTTAAGCTGGAATCCTTGAAAAAGCAACTCTCTCCTCCCTTAACTCCTATTTTTCATCTAATAGCAGCAGTCAGATTAAAAAATATGCTAACTAACTCTACAAACTACTGCTTTCTTCACATATGGCTGGCCAGGGCTCCAGTGCCATGATTGATTTGGAGATGAACACATTGCTAGAGTAATTTTTCTCATAAGGCTGTTTCTATCTTACTAACTTTTTGCTGCCGTGAATAGAGTTCATAGTGGCATTAAGGGTTCACCACAGTCCTTCTTTCCTCTAATACTGTTGACCTTTTATTTTACTCATGTTGTCAATGGGTGTTTGGTGTCACAGAATACTGTGGTGGTACCAATTGCTCTGCCTGAAGCCAGAGCCCAGGAGCCCTGGACACAGTGAGCAAGTATGCTTAGGATACTGTGGCAGGCCCTGGCAAGGAGTCCTGGTTAGAAGCGCTGCTGAAGACTACAAGGCTGCTGAACCTTGGTGGTACTGCACCACAGAGCATGTTTCCCAGCCCAAAATGGAGAAACTACTCAGCGCAGCAGATGCATCAATTCACAGATCTGGAGGGAAAATACTCCCATCAAGGCCATGCTATCACCCCCTGAGGCTGGGGCAGGCAGAGGTTATCACCAAGCTGAAGGAACTCAGACCTGTAGATGACATGCTCCAATTTAGAATTCCTGTCACCAAGCAGAAGGAACGGAACAACAGGAAGCTTCTGAAATTCAGCAATGACAAAGCCCTGCACCTGGGAAGGAAGAGTCCCTTGAAACAATAGAGGGCTGGTGTTTTTTCTAAAGTAGCTGTTTTGGAGACTGGCTGAGCATCAGTCTGCTAGTAGTGTGTGATTGCTTTTGCGTCACTTTTTTTTTTTTTTTTTTTTCTCCCTCCCTTCACTTATTAAACTGTCTTTATCTCAACCCATGAGTTTTTTCTCATTTTTGTCCTTCCAATTCTCTCCTCCATCCTACTGCTGGGGAATGAATGAGGACTGGGTGGGAGCTTACCTGCCAGCTGGGGTCAACCCATCACAAACATGCTGCCCAGAGAAGTTGGGCAGTCCTTGAGGTTTTCAAGACCCCTCCAGACAAAGCATTAGGTAACCTGGTCTGACTTCAGAGCTGACCTTGCTTTGAACAGGAGGTTGGATTGAAGATATCCTGAGGTCCATTCCAGCCTGACTTGTTCTTTGATTCCATGATTTGCAGTTCTTGTAAATAAGAAATAGAAACAGCTGCAAACAAATCAGTTCCCACCTTAGCCTTTAGATGATAACTGTTACCAATCCACCAGATGATGGATTACATAGTTTCACCTGACATCAAAATACAATTTTTAATTTTCTCCTTTAAATTGATAATCAAGAGTTTTGAAGACAATCTTACCCTAAAATCATCAGCTGTGAAAACACAAACACTGCAGGGGCATTCACTTTTATGATAAGGAAACAGAGATGACTAAGCTCCATCTCCACCTTTTGACTTTGATAAAAAGTTGTGAAGTTGTTTCAGTTAGAGGTGTGATACTAACAGACAGAGCTGATACTGACACTTGATCTCAGATGTCTAATATTGTATGAAAGTAGCATTTTAAAAAACAAACAGACAGAAACCCCAGCACAGCCATATAACTAAAAGATATTTGAAATACAGTAACATGCCTGAGCAGAGAAGCATCTTTTTGGCCACGTCTTCAACCTCAAATTACTTGTATTACAAAGAAATCATGAAAATACTGTGATATGCTATGATATGATGTGATAAGGTATGATAAAATAAATACTAGTAAAGGAAAATCCAAAACAGGTGTTTGTTATGTAAGATATTCTATAAATGTAAGCTGTATGTGTGAATTGCAATTTGCTGTTACTAAGCCATTACGGAAATAGAGAAAAATCGTATAATTACATTTAAAAGGAGACCGCAAATACAAAACCTCTCTCTCTTACTCTTTCCCAAGAGAAATTACTTATTGTAACTATATCCTAAATCTGGTCCTAGCTACTCAGACAGCCATTATTCAACAGTAAATGCACGAACATGGACCTGCTCGAGCAGGTCCAGAGGAGGCCACAAAGTTGATCAGGGGCTGGAGCACCTACCTTATGAGGACAGACTAAGAGAGTTGGGCTTGTTCAGCCCGGAGAAGAGAAGACTCCAGGGAGACCTTATAGTGACATTCCAGAACTTAAAGGGGGCCTACAGGAAAGATGGGGAGGGACTTTTTACAAGGACGTGTTGTGATCAGATGAGGGTAAATAGCTTTAAACTGAAAGAGGGTAGATTTACATTAGATATAAGGAAGAAATTCTTTCCTGTGAGGGTGGTGAGACACTGGAACAGGTTGCCCAGAGAAGTTGTGGATGCCCCCTCCCTGGAAGTGTTCAAGGCCAGGTTGGACGGGGCTTTGAGCAACCTGGTCTAGTGGAAGGTGTCCCTGTCCATGGCAGGGAGGTTGGAACTAGATGATCTTTAAGGTCCCTTCCAACCCAAACCATTCTATGATTCTATGATAAATGACATTAAATTATTTGTTATTTAGGCAAATAAGAATGTTGCTGTTTCTCACTGCCCCTCTTGTAACATCAAGGATGCACATTTACTTCTGTGTTGAGGGTTTTTTTTTACTTTCTCTTTAAACAGCTTTCAGAGTCTCCATGAAAATAGGAGCCTTCTGGATTACTACTTAATTATTGGCACAGTGAAGGGAAGCTGCTACAAGTATACTTGAAATTGCTAATGTACAGGGACCTGTAAAATAAGACATTTAGTTTTAATGCTGGACATCACTTGTGTTTTACTAGCTTTTATTTTTTTCCTGTATTTTTCCTGTATTTTACTGTAACGTATATAATTTCATTTGTACTTTTTCCTAACTACCCTCTGTAGTTATTACCCACTTATAAGATGTTTTGAAACCTTTAACTCCTTGCCTAGTAAAGATAAGACAGACCTTGGACAGTCTGAAGAACTCCCTGAGTACATCCCTAATAGCAGGAACCTAAAGAAAACAAGTGCCTAAGAAGATGCCAGTGTCAAGATAAGTCACTGAAAGCTGATCTAAACTAACCTCCTTGGAACAAACCGGAGCTGAAGGATGGATGAAGTAACTCTATGACCATATATGGACACTAGAAACCTAAAGTTCACTAACGGACAGTGTGAGAAAGACTATGTGGATCCCTAAGGAGGGGAGAAGACTCTCACTCTATTTTTACTACGTATGCTCAGACTATGTAAATGAATTCTAAGAACCCATTAGCATAAGACTGCTTTTTCTAAGAAATCTAACGCATATGTATGATTTTGTGTATATTAGTCAGAGAGTTTTGTTAGTAAGTGTGACACTTGTGGTGGAATGATCCCCAGTGCTGCCCAGCGCTGCAAATAAAGAATACCTGCTTAACAGTTATACTCAATTCTGACTGTTGAGCGAAGCTCTTTGTTTCAATAGAAAACCATAAAATAAAGGAAATAACAGTCTCTGAATCATTTATCACATCATTTTTAACAGTACAATAAAGTATAAAAGTGAACAGATCTTTAGAGGAATAAAAACTAAGAAATAAGGCTCTTCCTTCAGTTCTCTCTTCCCTAAGAAGAGATTTAATATTCAGCAAGACAGAGAAATGATTGGTCTCACAGCTATTTTTTTGCTTTGACCTTCATCAGGACTCTGTAGCTACCAAAGACTACTTAATCGCTTCTGTTCCTCCCAGTCTTCACTTTCGCTCCCTAGTCTTGTCAGGCTTGTCATTTCCCCCTGCTCCTTTTAAAAATGAAAAGATATTTCTTTCTTTTTGTGCACTTTAGAGAAATTCAAAGTCACTGACCAGGTCTGAGATGCAGACAGGGCTGTTCTGTCTTGCACAACCCTTGTTTTAGGGACACATGTTGCCATTATTAAATAGGAATTTGGGGGGGCAATGCTCCCCAAGTAATCAAACTAAGCAATGCACATACCTTATTTTTAAACAGCAGGTTACCTTGTGCATTTTGATGATCAAAACTCAATTTAGTTAGTGTTGTTTTATTTTTCATCTCCAGAAGTCCCTGAATTTCTTTTACCTGCAACTTCAAACTTCTGTTCTCTTCTTCCAAACTTTGATTTTCTGCTTCAAGTCTCTCTCTCTTTCTCCACTCAGAGGTATTCTCAAACTGCAGTCTTTCCAGCTGGGAAGGGTTGGGTTGGGAGGAAGAACAACCAAAAGAGAGAAAAAGAAAGGAATAATATGATTAAAACGCCCTGTTCTTTATTGGTTGAGACTAATGGCCTCACCTCAGAGTAAGGTGGGCATCTTAGAAATCAGTCCAAGATATAAGTTTTCCATGTTTCATAAAGTTAAGTAATTGAATTTGAAAAGAAAAAAAATTAATTGTACCTTTACAAAAATAAAGCATAGGTAATGTTTTAATATAGTAACTGGTAACCATACCTTATTTCTTTCTCTGCTATTTATGGAACAACAGTATTAAAAAAAAAAAAAATTGTTTTAGATAACATTGAAACTGCTTTTGGTCTAACATTGTCAAAGTTCATTTTTATTCCCCCAAAATCAACACATTTTTAGTTATAGTCTGTTTACAGTTTAAAACTACTGTAATGAATATTCATTAAACTGAAGACATTGTAAAGCACTAGAAATCACTATCCTAATAACCAGGGGAAGGATTTTTAAGTTTTCACACTACTCTGTTTCTTGAGGTCACAATTAATAGTCTTAAGGGAAATATTATCATTTATGGCCAATGCTGTAACCTTAATTTAGAATAATCAAGCTTTCTGAATTAATTTATCTAATCCACATACAGAAGGAATTAAATATATTAACAAAAAGCCACGTTACTAAGCCATATAATTATGTAACAACTGATTTTATTTACTCTTTAGAGACAACTAGACAGAAGCTTTGTCAAATGTATGTATGAAATGTTCCTCAGATTTCAAAATAAAAATTGGTAAAATGAGTTTATTTTTATAGCACAATGAGTTTATTTTTATAGCTTATCTTAAGTACTAACAGATATTTATCAGAAGATTATTATTGACAAGTACTTACTATTAACAAGTTATTATTAACTGGCACTTATGAGACAAAAGAGCCAGAGAGGTGTACTTTTTCAGATATTGGTTACTTTTATTTTAAAATAAATTTCTGGAAAATAATGAAAAGCTAGTGAACATGAAGCAAAGAGAATGGGTGTTACAGCATCAGATTGTAACAATACGATTATCTAGCTAAATCAGATAGTAAACTTGTCTGCTCCAACCTTATTTCTGCGCAAATAAAAACAATTAGAAAGTATAAAGAGGCTCATTCAGATTTTCAGAGGAAAGTAGAAATGCTTTCTGAGATTCTCTAGTAAGAACAAAAATCGTATTTGATAACAATAATATTTTTCCAGATATTTCTCTAGCTAGTATTCTATATATGATAAACTAGAGGATTCCCCAAAAGACTGAGTACAGTGTGTGTGTGGGGGGAAGACAACAGAGTGCTTTTTTTCTCCACAAGCTTCACCTTCTCATGATGAAGAACAAGATAAACAGCAGTGCTGATGTCTCAAACAGTTTCTATGTATAAATCAGATCACAATCATAAACTTATTCATTTGAAAATGAGGTCCATAATGTCCAAAGTCTTACATTATTTAGGTATGGGCACTTTATGAACTAAAGTTGCAACTAAATCCTAAACTATAATCCCTGGAATAAATAGGAAATCAAAGACAAAAGAACTAAGACATTACAAGAAAATACTTCATTAGCAAATTAAATAGATCCATCTCTAAGTTCCATTTCTAAGCCAATTCACATACTGTATGGCAATCAGCAACCGTATGAATTTAAATAAGAGGAAGTGCTGGATTCTTCACCTGGGACAGGGTAATCTTGGTTATATGTACAAACTGGGGGATGAGGGGCTGGAGACTAGCCTCATGGAAAGAGATCTTGGGGTTTGGGTTGATGGAAAGTTAAATATGAGTCAACAGTGTGCCCTGGCACACAAAAGGGCTAACCATGTCCTGGGGTACATCAAGCACAGCATAGCTATCTGGTTGAGGGAGGTGATTGTCCCACTCTACACTGCACTGGTGTGGCCCCACCTCGAGTATTATGTGCAGTTTTGGGCACCACAATATAAGAAGAAAGGTGATCAAGATGGTGAAATGTCTTGAGGGCAAGAATTGTGAGGAGCAGCTGAGGTCACTTGGTTTGTTCAGTTTAAAGAAAAGAAGGCTGAGAGGTGACCTGACCTCATTGCTGCCTACAACTTCCTCAAGAGGGAAGAGCTGATCTCCTGTCTCTGGTGACCAGCGGCAGGACATGAGGAAATGACATGAAGCTGCATCAGGGGAAATCCAGATTGGACATTAGGAAAAGTTTCTTCACTGAGAGGGTGGTTGGTCACTGAAAAAAGATCCCCAGGGAAGTAGTCAGGGCACTAAGCCTGTCAGAGCTCAAGGAGTGTCTGGACAACACTCTTAGTCATATGGTTTATCTTTAAGACATCTGTCACATCTCACTCAAATGAGGGAGACAAGCGACTTAGATTTGTAAATCCCCAATTGAGTGGACAATGGTGAGAAAAGTCTCAAAGTCCAGACACTTATTAACTTCCCACAATGTACTAATTGGATACATAATAACTGGCTAAGTATATAACGAGTTATGGCAAGTGATATAGTATGCCTTGCATTATTTAATGGTAGTGAGGAGAAAGGGTAGAAAGAAAAGGAGGGAGATAGAGAGAATACAGAAATAGAGATCACTAGTCAGGTTCCTGCATTGGTCCTGTTCGAGTTTATCAGGGATGCATCCGTCTTCTTCATGTCTTCCTTTTCTTTCTCTCCTTCACTCCTCGCCGCCCCCCCCCCCCCCCCCCCCCCCCCCTCAATTTATACACACTTTCCTTGGGTCTGTCCCCAGGGTTGACCCACATACCTGCATATCCCATGTATGAGGAAGGATAAGGTGTTTCATGGGATGATGTAATTTGCATGATCTTGTTAATCTTTATTAGCATATTCAGGGGTGTCAACTTTAATATGCATTTCGCAGATAATGAAGCAAAGTTCATTCACCGGACAGATGGCCCTTGAAACTTTACAAGATGCATCAGAGCAGAACCGTCCTGTCTCCACAGGGCTCCCTGCTCCAGCTGTATCCTGTGCTATCCCGGCAGCCTTATCAGCTCCAGCCTCCACACTATCCAACCCGTGACTATGGTTTCACTACTTGTGAGTGTTAGAGACATTCCTTGGCTTGGAGGGCCTCTGTTCCCCCCCATCCCTTATCTCTCTTAGGTGTTTTCTCTTGCAGGCTTGTTTCTCTCAGGCTCTGCTTCAGGGAGCTACAAGTCATCTCTCACGCAGTCCTGCAAGGAGCAGGGAGTTGGATGGGATCCTTATGGATCCCTTTCAACTTAAGATCTTCTATGATTCTATGACTCTAAATACAGAGGATGAGTACCAACTACTTCACTTAGAAACGTCAATTGTCAAAGAGTTAAAAACTGAATAGATTATGTCTAAAGGCATTTTATTCTACCAACAAAAGATACTTCCTCAGGGTGATCCTTTTCATCATGGATTATTTGCTTCCCTTAACAAACAAAACAACAAGAACAACAAATGAGCAACCCTCCTCACACACACTTCAACAGAATTCCTGAAACCTTGGCCAGTCTTAACATCATGATATGCTGTTGGAGGGTACTCTTTGGAGAGAACGCTGAAACAGTTCATAAAAATAAAATGGGCCTTTGATCTAAGATTAGGCAAGCTAGCAAGTAAGAAAGAAACAAATATACTCCTTTCATACTTTGTATCATAAAGGCCGACTAAGTGGGAATGAATTTTATCTTTTTAGACAATTATGCTATTCAGCAGTTTTCTTTACATTATGAACTTGTTCTTGTATGAAAATACTAGAGATTATTTACCAAGCTAAATTCCTTAGAATGTGACAAATATGTGTAATGAGATTAAACAAGGAATCAGGGAAGGATAATTTTATACCCTTGTTTTGGGTTTGGGCTTTTTTGGCATGGTCTACCCACTGGTGATGGAGTACAAATGGTATCTCCAATGCACAAAGGCAATGTAAGATGCTCACATGTTCCTAATGAGGTCTTTTGAATTCACTGATTCTCTCTACAATAACTGGAAATGAAGGGATCATATACCTCTATTTAGCACCAAATCTTTTTTCTCCCTCCCTTCAAATTGTGCAGATTTATAGTTGCTCAAATACCATCTACTGGAGTACAATCCAAAAAAATGTATTTTTTTTCTAAATAAATATGCAAGCACAATGTCTTACAAGTACATATGAAAGATCTGGAACATGAGAAAGTCCTATGTTCCTGCAAAGCATCTGCCAAAAGACACAAATTCTAAGCCTGAAAGTTTGCCTTTTCACAGTGATGACACTAATTGATATCAATTCATATTTGGCAGACTTCAAGTAGAGAGAAAGCCATCCAAGGCTCAGTTTCAGTCAGGCAATTAGGCACAAGATGACTACCAAGCTAAAATTTGATGTCAAAGATAAATTTACTTATCTCTGTGTCAGCAAAATTTCAAGATGTCTACAAGCTCCGGTAATGATAAATTTAAATATTCAATATATAATATACATAAAAAACTCCATAATGATGTCAGAAAAAACTACTAACTTGTACAACATCATGAATAGGCAATTTTGTTATAATTAATTTTACCATAAACCATTGTCCAGTAAAGTACTAGAACTCATATTTTCTGGAATACTAATTTTCAGAGTGTTAGTAATCAGAATTGGTTTGTTATTCGTTAGAGTTCTCCCAAACTCTACCTTATGCTTATTCCAAATAACATTTTTCATATAATGCTCTCATAGGAAGCATTTGATCTCTTCTTCATTTTTGGCAAAGAATGTGCAAAATAAGTGAGGTGCCAGATCTCAACTTTCAGATTTGAAGTCAGACAGTAGCTTCACAAAGTCATCATGCGTGATTTTGTCACTCCCAGCTAAAAAGATCAACCTTCTCTTGAGTAGACAAAATTTGTCTCCCACACCTGTGCAATGCGTTCCCAATCTCACTCACACCCCCAAACCCCTGTCAGGGCCCTTCCAGCTCCAGAAGTTCAGCTGGCAGCACTCAAGGCCAGATAGCTCATGTGAGCTGTTGTAAAGAGCTGGAAGAAGACTCAGCAGAGGGAAGTCTCTCTTTGTCTCAGGGCTGCTTTTAATCTGAATATTCCAGATCCCATCCTTGATGGAGCTATGTTGTAAATATTTACAAATTTGGATTTAAAACAGACAGGAGAGGTTCATACGAATGTAATACAGATTGCAGAAAACAGCTTTGATATTGTTTTATGAGGAACACAGGTGTCCTTGAACTGACTAGTCTCATCTTTCTATATGAAATTTTGAACATATTTTATCTTGAAGCAAATAAAAGTAATTATGTGTGAAATTATATATTTTAACTCATTTAGTGGAAAACTGAAATATTGTTATTAAAAAAACATGGAGGAGAATTTATTACTTTTTAAGAATGAAAATATCTGAAAATTGCTGACCATGTATTTGGTGGTAACATATTTGTTAATTAATCTTCCTAAAGTAAAGGAGAATGCAGACATTTATTTTAATTGAGACTTAAAGAATATTATTTTACATTACTTTTTCTGAATTTTTATAATCCATAGTAATAGATAATCTAAACAAATCATTACAATCTTTAAGCAGGATACTTCTGTCATGCAGAATAATGAGCATGTGTAAAGATACATGTTGATATTTGCAGAACAAAAATTCAAAAAAGGAAAAATATTTGCTGCTTACAATATTTTTCCAATGACATACATGAATCCAGTTTTACTTATCAATTGTTACTCAGTCATATTTTCAATACAATTTAAGCAACTCAACTCTTTAAGCAGTATGGATACTGCATGTATCAAGTGTGAAAAATATTTCCTATGCAAGTTCGGCTACTTGTTCCATGAATTATCTTCACTCTCTTAATTTAATTAGGAACTAAAACATGTTAATGGCTTAATGATTGCTCATGATAGATGCAACAGTATGTTCATTACAAAGGTCTCAGAAAACCTGTGAATGTACAATATTTTTATGGCTTTTAGTGGTACATTGAAATCCATAAAAAAAGAAAACTGGGTCAATTTTACATATTTATTTTAAAGTGAGTTAGAAATGAGAATGTTATATTCTCTTGCTGTTCACCTTACTTCAAAGATGAAATTCACAGCAGTAATGTCTCATTCAAGAATCACACTACTGTTTTTCTAATTGAAATTTTTCTAACTTCTAAGAGTTGTATTTTTACATAAGAGATGAAAGTACATTCATAGAAAACATATAAACTTAAACACTTTGGAAAGTTGATTTTCTGTCATTCATGTCATTCTTCCAAAATGAGCAGGGACACTAAAGCAAAGCAAAAAATTGGGTCTAGAATTAAGTTAGGAAAAAAAGCAAAATTAAGTATTTCATGTCATGATCTCTTTAATGTAATTTTGTGCAAAAAATCTTGCTGGATTATGGTCTTTCAGAATGCACCCAAGTCAGCTCAACCCTCTTTGAAATGTTGCAAGAAGTGTCTTTTTATAACCTGGTGCTTTAGCTTCCAGAAAAGATTAAACACAGTGACTAAAGGCAATGCTAGACATTAACTCAGATTTTTGAGAACATATTCCTCTCATTAAACCAAAGCAAACCAAAAGAAAACAAAAAAGCTTCAGGGATATGTTTTCCTCTAGAAACAAGATTTGGAATGTTGTTTATTTTTCAATTGAAAAAACACACCAACCTTATTTTCCAGTTATGAGCTCCCTGCCTTTAGAGAAAGTAACTTTTTCACTTTAAAAAAAAAAAAAAAGAAAAAGAAAAAATAAAAAATAATACTTACATATGCTGATGGGCTCTGCAGATTGTTTCATAACTGTACAACTAGAGCTGCTCTGAGATAGACCTAGTACCCCTCACTGAGCTTGAATGCACCTCCGGATCTTTTGATCTACTCCATGTGACAGTTTCAAAAGGCTGAAAATCTCCTCATCCATTGTGCAAGTAACCTGTGCAGACCTGCTTTCCTTTCCACTACACAGCCAGAGAAAACAAGTGTTGTGAAAACTAGTACAGCAAGATGAGGAAAGCAGCTAGATGAACTTTTCTCAGTAAGGAAGTTGAGCCACATGCTATTGAAAATGCAATACAAGGCAAACATTCAAAAAGTGTTAGCTGTTTTGAACTGACCTAATGAAATTTTTGTGATTATATATGCATACATAAAATACATACATATATGTGTATAGACATAGACATGTTCCTCTGTTCCTTTAAAGGGATTCTGGCATTTAAAAAAAAAAAGTTTTCTATCCTTCCTTACATGAAAATTATATACCCTTTAAGTTAATCTAAAGTTAAAGTCTACTATCTTCTGTCACTTTTTACACAAAAACATTTCACAGGAACACTAATACTTATTTTTCATTTTGACATTTAATACTGAAACTTCAATTAGAAAATGCAAATTCATTGAATAGAAGTGATACCTATGTCACATCTCCAGTGAAAAGAATTTCAGGGATTTTCTTTTCCACATAAAATATACATTCTAATAGGTGTACAGATAGTAAGTATTTTAGATGCTCTCAGGTGAAACTACAGATTCTGATTTATAAAGGAATTAAAAGCTTACTAAACAATTTGCAACATGTGAAAAAATCCTCGGGATGTTTCATTTTCCCTTCAAATGTGAATATTTTTACTCCATAAAATGCCTCCACAAACTAACACTGACTTTTATTTTTCAATAGGAAGATCAGAATAATGGTGGAAGCATAGAGTGAGGTCAAGATACTGTCAGTGAAGTGCATAATTGCTAAAGGTGAATGGTAGAAATGAAGTATGGTGTAGTGCCCTTTTGAAACTGGATAATTACTTCTTAGAGGTAACCTACACCATTTTATGACTAACATGAAAGACAGAGCCCTGAGAAAAACCAACACAGAAAGAGGAACTCCTCCTGGTACATTTCATTAGCAGGAAAATCTTAATGCTCTAGTTCAGTTTAAGGCAACATAACAGTAGCCGAGGCTCAAAAAGTTTTATTGAAACAAGATTCTTTTTCCTTCCCTTTAGTCAAGGGAAGATGGAGTAGGATGGAGGACAACAGTTAAGCTGTCTACTCATTTTCAATGGGAGTAATGACAGCAAAAAGTACCATGATGAAGAAGACATGTAACAGTTAATATGTTTTCAGATGGAAAACAAAAATTTCCACACACCCCTCAGGAGCAAGGGAGATAAGAAAGGAGCAATTTTTGTTTGGTTTTAGCACAAAGTTTTGTTAGGTCCCCATAAAGCTTGTGAAAAGGTAGGAAAGTGTACTTAGAGAGTTATGATCTCCAGATTTCTAAAGGCAGCATTTGAAATAGAGATGGACAGAACACAGGCATTATGGTAAAAAGCTGTAGTTTTGACAATGATACTGACAACGCTATCAGAAATAAAAAATGCCAGTTCAACCAGAAATTCTCTCTGCAAAAGGTTTTCCTTTTAACAACAGCGTTTTCTGAGAAAGATTCTCCAAACATCTTAAATAAAAGTTGTCCATACAAGATAATTCACATTACATGCAAGGCCTTTTCCACAGCAGAACTGACTGAAAACAGGAGAGTTTCATTTATTTACAATCTGAACCTTACTCAGCCACATCAAAAGATTAACATCTAATGCTATCTGTCTTCATACTAATAATCTACAGGCAAGCAAAATATAGCCTACAGACTTGCAACCCAGAGAAGCAAGAATTGCTGTTTAAACTAATAAAAAGAAACCTTTGGCAGCATCACTCAAATACCTATAAAATATCTGTTTCAGCTTGCACAGATCAAAAATGAAAATTTAAAATCAATATGCTTTTTTATGCTTTAAATGAATTCACAGGGCTTTTTTTGGTTTAAAACAGGATGAATGAAGACACATTTTTAAGATTCTTGATATCCTCACTATATTGTGCATGAAGGTCATTTCCACTCATCTACAATACAAATTATTCTACAAACTTAAAGCAAGAGACACATTGAACTGAAAGTTTAATAAGCCACAGGTTGATTATGAATTAAGGATCATGTCACCCTTCTAAAAAAGAAAACCTATTGAAATAACTATAAAGCTTTATAAAGAAACTAGTGAGTTTGACTCTTACAGATCTTTTCCCCGCAGTTACTTACAAAATTCAGCACAAGAAAGCTCTTTGTTCCTGAAGTAAACGTTCTTTTTCTGTAACTCAGACAGGAATACTCTCTCTCAAAAAAGTCATATCCAATGACCTTTTCAAAGCCAAGACCTCTACTGTTGTGCAGTTTTACCAATCACCTTCCAAGTTATTGCACGTTAACGAGAAATGCAAGGACAGAGAATCTGCCATTTCACAGTGGTAGTTTTGTTTATTTATGACATGTCATCAACTTAAAAAGTATTGAATGTGTTGCAGCTGCTAGAAGGAATTGCAAAAGTGCAGTTTTCTTAAATACGGCACCTAGGGTAGGTTGGATCAAATGAGTTAAAAAACAAGCTCTGCCTGAGGAGTCTACTATCAAGCGTAAACATCAGGTTTCTTCATCAAGAGTGCACTGTGAAACATTGTTACAATTCATGACCTAATACTGGATCTGAAGCTCTTTTATCAATGGTCTAAAAGGAATCGTATCAAACTGTTAAAGATAGTCTCGGTACAACTGGGAGAAAAAAAGAGTCCATACAGAAAGATAAGGAAAAACCTGATCCAGACAGAAGCATCTTCAAAGAGATTATTATATACAAACAGAAGAGATCAGTTAGATTTCTGAATCTGATTCTCTGAAATCCCTTTTGGTTTTAGGGCAGAAGTGTCTACACTGGCAATGACAATGGTTACATTCCACTGCATATCTCCCTTTGGGAAAGGTGTAAGAGGAAGACAGTCTTCACATAAGCAAGGCACCCATGTACAAGTGGATAGGAAACACTTTCAAGAATCTTCATTACTTGCAACATACCCTTTATTTTGTTGGGGGGAATGGGTTTTTTTAATGGTTTTTATTTGTTTTGAGATTTCTCCTGCTAGAAGCCTGTAAGAGCTTGGTGACAACTGCAAAAGCTCCTAAGGCCTAAGGTCAGAAAAGAAACCCATCAGCTTGCCTGCTTCCAAGCCCAGCACTGCTGTCCACAGGCGTGGTGTGCTGGCAAGCAAAACTATTATTCACTATGTGTGACACTAGGCAGTTTCGCAATGATTATTTACAGTGTATGTGACTGTTTCTAGAATTCTTTTCCTTTTTCATCTAAAAGAAGTAATCAAAGACTACCATAATCCATAGCACTCCTTCCACGGGAAAGGGAAGACAAATGTTGTCTACCTTTTTATTTGACAAGTACTTCAATATTCAATATAGGAAAAAATAAATTTACTCTGCTTTTTCTCTTATTGTGAGCAAGTCTGCCAAGAACACCATTTAGTCCATCAGAAACTATACTGAAAGCATGATAAATGTTATTGTGCCTGACAATATCTTGAGACACCAAGCCCTGCAACAAATCGAACTTTTTAATGAATGCTTATATTCATAACAGTGCATGTATCTGAGCACCAGCATGTTTAGTAATCAAATATTTCTTCCTTCTGGTACTACTGAAATGTTTAAGACTGCTGCAAGCTGATATCATTGCACTATGTTGACATTAAAAGAAAAGTTGCTGATTTACTAGCATTTATTTTCTCTTCCCCATCTGCACACAGATAAAACTCTCTTGTGTGTATGACTAATTTACTCCAAGTGATTTATGCAGGAATATAAGTTGTCCATAGATACATAAAAAACTTAAAGGCTGAAACTTTACAACAATGCCAAATAACATATTCAGAGATGCATAGATAAGTTCAAGAAAAGGAAAATGCTGGGAACAACGTGAGAAAAATGACCCTTGATCTCACAGATCTTTCTTTCCATGTTGATTCTGGCACTGCTTTTCTCAGTTTCTTTCAAGTTCAAGTTGATATGGACTATATATTAGATTAAAATAAATGTTAAATTCTTCACTAGAAAAACAGGAATAGTGTCCATCTTAAATAATACTTAATGCAAATTTAACAGTCCACATTAACATGTATATCAGGACATGATAGTTCTGACATTTCAGATGCTGTTTGCTGCACTGATGTCTAAAATGTAGCATCTGCATGGATTGTAATGTTCTGGTGAAGCCCCATTTAAAACAATGAATTCACATGAAGAATTGTTTAACATCAGCCACCTGCTGTTCAGGAGAATCTACTATGCATTCAAGGAGAAAAGATCTTCTGTCAATGAGTATCAGAGAAAATTATCCATAATGCCTGTCCAAAATTCTACTTGCACAAATTACCTGAAAATAATTTAAAATTTCAGAGTAACTACTTTTACCTATCTAAACTGTTGAGATCAGTAAAGAGAATACCAATGCTTCATGCACTCATTTTTACTGTAAAATTATGAAGTGTTTTTATGTTTTATCTTAAACAAAATAGATATTTACATTTTTCAAGTGGAAAAAATAAAGAAGATGACTAAACAAATACTGAAAGCTTCTTCCTCTGTAGTAGCCTTCTTCACTTTAATCACAGTTCATAAAAAGATTGAGACTAGAGGAATATCCAAACTGTCAGTATGTACCAAGTTGTATAGTACTACTTACTTATTTCACTTCTTCATACATGAATAACATAAAAATATCTAGGAAATGAGTTGGAACTAGAAAGGACTGTTAGAATAAAGATATACAATCACATGTTATAAATAAAATATCTGATAGCCATAAGATGTAAGGACAATCCTGTCATGTAGACATTTTGTAGGCTTGCCAGAAAAGCATGAATATTTGAATGAATATTTTTAAAAAATAAGAGTATGATTATTTTTTTTCTGATACTTCTTGTGCTATTTTAAGCTGCTTCTTCTCCCACATAATGTCTACTTTCATATTTACATAATTATATGATTCCCCTTAGACCCCTACTATCTCAGATTTAGTATAATATTAAATAAATAAAAAACTCTGTATCCCCACTGGCCCCCAAAATAGATTTTACTGTTGATGGAGAAGAACAGTAAATCTGTCGGGTAAGCTGTGACCTAGCTGGTAAATAGAGTTAGGATTTAAAACAGAAGGGAAGTAGTTGGTTTCCTTCTGAAATCTATGTCCACCAAATGAAACTGAAAGATAAAAGATCTGCCTTGGTTACACCTTCAGGAGAAAGAAGTCTGCACTTGTACTATCTTCAGGCCAAAAAAAAGGCATACAATAACAATACTTGCCAGTGCCCAACACTTAGTGGTAACCACCTTGACTGAAAGGTTGTCCTATCAGAAACTGAAAATACATCTTACATAGGCAATACAATGCAGCATTTAAATCACTACAATTAATCATTAAGAAGCTTGCTATCAGTATATTTCATTTTGCAGCTAAACCAAATGATCCTTAACAAAACTAGATCCACTGAAAAGCATCTACAATCTCTTCAA
Organism: Strix aluco; assembly: GCF_031877795.1. Taxonomy (NCBI): domain Eukaryota; kingdom Metazoa; phylum Chordata; class Aves; order Strigiformes; family Strigidae; genus Strix; species Strix aluco. Next base: position 61,441,906 of record NC_133931.1, on the reverse strand, counting down.
GACACAGTAGTCCCATAAAGCTGTGGTCCTTAATTCTACACCCCCTACTCATAAGAGTCTGAAATATAGTATCCTGAAATATATTACTCCTTTTTAGCAATAAGTAAACAAATAAATATATTAATTAATTCTGCTAAAAGGATTCAGAGTCCTTGTAATTCTGATTGTATCTCTTGAGTCTTTTTCTACTAGCTGATGATCACTACAGCAATAAACTGTATGCAAAACAGTTCAAATGCCACAATAATATACTTTTTTTCTGAAATAAATAAGCTTTATGAAGTGCTGTTGCCAATTCATTAGTGTACATAATCAGAAGCTACAGACTAACAAAGAATTTATACAAAGCACCTGTGTACTTAACCTTAAACTAATATGAAAATCAGCTTTCCAGAAGACCAAGTGTATCGAGATATCAATCATAAATTAAATTAAAACAAAAAAGACCACCAAACAAAGAATCTGATTCAATGTCTTTGTTTTGTTTGCTTTCTCATATATATATATAAAATAGCAATCTGATACAAGAAATATATTCTTGAAATACTGAAATTAATATTCACACTCACACTATGTGGAAAAATCACACATATCTTGTCTCTTATTTTAGTGAATGTATTGAGGGGGAAAGGGATGATGACATGTGTTCTAATAGCTACATAACATTAAAGAAGTTTTCCAGACAAGAACACTGAAGAATGAAGTCTTCTTACATAAGAAAACAGTTCCATTGAGATAAAAGCCAAATGGTAAACCATTTGTAGGCTGTCTTGGAAACTGAGGGGCTTTCATCCATGGTCTAAAGAGAACAAATACATAAATGCTTATTCATTTTTATAGCCAGACAATATATCAAACACGTCCACATGCCCTGATCAACTAAGTTACTAACGCACATGAAAAATGAACCATGTACTTTATTCAGAACAGAACTCAGCAATCTGTAGTTCAAGATGCAAACCCCATACATTACCAGTCCACACAAACACCTGCCATTTTTCTTACCAGTAAAGTGTGTTTCAGCTGAGAGAAGCACAGAAAAAACTGATTCCTTGGCCACATATATATAAAAAAACAGTATACTTGATTATTATGAGCACTAATGCATCTTCTATATCCAAATTTAATTAATGAAAGTAACAAAAATAATAAAAACTAAACATGACCATCTTCATCTACCTTGCAAAATAAAAAGAAATCAGCCTAATCTCAGTGTTAACTCTCAATGCAGTTTTGTCTCATATTTGCTATTCAATATTTCAATATTTTATGACCATTCCTGGTTGGGAAGCTTTCATATTGTATGCCTATTTGTAGTCAGAAAGGTAGCAGGACATATATTTGCATACTTCAAAAGAAAATATTTGGGTAAGAACCATTCCTGAATTTTGTCATCAGTATTGATATTGACTGAATTTCTAAGTAGCCTAGATGAAATCATCACTGTGAGTACATTCTTGAGGTTGAAGTTGGAAGTGTTCTCATTTAAGTCTCATCTTGAGTTTCTGGGCATTGTCTCAGGGATCCAATATTGGGGGCCTCATGGGAACCCTCTGAGGTGCTTGTGGGTACCTGTTGCTGCCATGTAAGAAGCCACTCAAGTAACTGGCCCTTAACTATCAGAATCTTGGACCCAGAGAGAGCTTCAGGAGGAGGATGGATCTCTGCAAGTCTCAGGCTGCAGGAAGTCCCCTGAGCCTCTTGCTGGGCACATGAGGAGGTGTGTAGCTGTCAAGGGACTGTGCTTCCTTGCGAAAGACCTCTAAGAAGAGGCCACCAGACTGCATAGAATCAGAGTGGATGAGAAACACATGGACTAGATCTTCTCTGAGATCTTGCAGCTTCAAGAACCTGAACTGTCAGCTGTAGGGGAGGGACAGGAAGAGCCTATGCCTACAAAGCTGGAAAGTGGAAAGTCCCATAATGATGAAGGCTGGAAGCTTGTGACTTGTTGCACTAGGAAGGTTTATGCCCCACCTGATGACCTGCACTTTCAGAACAGGTTCACCACCCCTGCAGTTGATGAGAAGACTCTCCAATGGGTGAGTCTGAGCCACTCAGGATCGCTAGAAAGAAGTGGTGAATAATAGCAATAGGAGACTCCCTATTGCAGGGAATGGGGACATCTGTCTGCTGATGGGACTTGTCAGAGTGAGTTTGCTGCTTGCTGTTTGCTGCATCTTAGATAGAATGAATGCCCCCACAAGAAAAATGAAAATCTAGATTTCTAAATTAGAAAGAAGATAAGAAATCTCTACAGGATGTCTGAGTTCTGTTCCTCCTACATTTTGACAAATTTGCCATAATGTTTTACTTTTTTTAAGCTGGTTTAATCATATGTCATTTTATCAGTTACAAATATCCCATCTATCAAGATACTAGGAAATATCCTGGAATTTTCCTCTCTTCCCCCAGAAGATGAACATGGTAAGTGAGACCTATTTACTTACTGAAAAAAATTAATTATAATTAAATTACTAATAATAAATGGTCCATCAAGTCATTGTTCCTTTAAAACTTACACTATTGTTTAAAAGAAAATACTCATATTTTCTTGTTTTATATATACTAAACCCATATATACTTATATAATTTTATGCAGACACATCAATTGACCTTATAGCTATATTCTATTATGGACAACAGTAGATGTACTGAAAGGTTTTATTACTTGAAGAAAAAGTAGAGGATATCTTATCAATGGCAATTCCCCATCTGCTCCTTTTCATTCTGCAAATAGCATCCTAGAATCACAGAAAAATTGAGGTTGGAAGGGACCTCCAGAAGTCATTGGTTCCCCCCAGCCCCAGCTCAAGCAACACCACCCAGAGCCAGTTGCCCAGGACCATGTCCAGATAGCTTTTGAATATCTCTAAGGTGGGAGACTCAGAAACTTCTCTGGGCAACCTGTGCCAGTACTTGGTCAACCTCAAAGAATAAAACTGTTCCTTGATGTTCAGAGGGAACCTCCTGTGACCATTGTGACAGTTTGTGACCACTGCTTCTGAACCTGTCATTGGGCACCACTGAAAAAAAAGCCTGACTCCGTCTTCTCTACACCTTCCCTTCAGGTATTTACAAACATTCACAAGATACATCTGAGCCTTCTCTTCCCCAGGCTGAGCAGTCCACGTTCTCTCAGCCTTTCCTCATATGACAGATGTTCCAGTCCCATCATCATCTTAGTGGACCTCTGCTGAACTCTCTCCAGCATGTCCATATCTCTCTTGTACTGGGGAGCCCAGAACTGGACCCAGTATTCCAGGTGTGGCCTCACCAGTGCTGAGTAGAGGGAAAGGATAACTTCCTTCAACCTGCTAGCAATGCTTCTCCTAATGCAGCGCAGGATACCATTACAATTCTTTGCTGCAAGGGCACACTGTTGACTCATGTTCAAATTTTATTTAATCTCTATTTTTTTCTTGACTCTGCCCCAACACCAACAACATTACTAGGCTTTCTCTTTCACTCAACCCTAACCTTATTTTCCAGCTCTGACTGGGGCCAAGACTCTCACCTCTGATTCACAGCACAAAGGCCCTCACAGTACGGATCTCTTGGATGTCCTACCTTGCCTTGGGCTCCCCAGTTCCAGCCCCAATCCAACAGCAGCTCTAAGCTCTCCCTTTTGCTCAAGGACAAGGGACATAGAATCTCACCTCCAGAACTTCTGTCACTATCACCCACAACCTCGTCTGCTCTGTGTTTCTTATTTTAGACGCTGTTCAGATATATTGTCCTCCTAATTCTATGGCTTTGCTGTATTTTAAAAGTAATGCTCATGGTATAAAATGTACCAACAACTAGATCAAAGGTCATACTGGCTTTATTCAGCTGCGCCAAAAAGATGTTACACTAGCTTACTTCAGTAATTTCACTCTGCAAATTTACTACATGGCTTAAGAAAGTCCCCTTTTCCTATGGTCTTTCAGGCTACCGGTTATCAACTTTCTACTTGGGATCTATTCTAGCTTACTTCTTCACACTAACCACTTCTAAAGGTTTTCCAGTTCCTTGAAACTGCTCATAAAGGGAACACTTTTCATTCATCCTTGTAGAAATCTGAAGAGAGTGACCCTCAAAGTAATTCCTGACTGCAGAAAACAAAGTTGAAGCTTGGTTCCCATAGAATTCAGTAACTATATACTCATAATCTTAATATTAGGCATCCTTTAAGTAGATTTTAACCTGAAGGTTATTTTTTGAATAATGACAAAACCCCTCAGATTCAAGTGCTTCTCATAATTAGAGACAGAGACTGAATCTAAACTCTTTTGGATGTACTGGACATCTTTTCGTAACATCTTTTTAACTGCAAGCTCTTCAAATTATTAATTTTTTGTTATGTTTAGCAAAATGTTGCTGCCTAGATAAGCATGACCTTACATAAAAATGGCATATACAGCATGCCTCTTTGTTATATTCCTAAATGCAAGTGATATTTGAGATGGGATTAATATGACTGAATTCTCAAACTGCATTTCCTTTTTTGCATAAGCAGACCATAATAATTACACTTCCAACCAAGACTAATCTAAATGAACATTATACAGTGGTTTAGGTGAATTTAAAGTGTTCTCTAATCTCAGACAAGGAAAGGATTCACATTTCAGCTAATCTCTTGGAGAATACTGCTTGAATTTATAAGGGACACATGTCAACAAAAGTCTCAAAACTTGATAAGACATCACTCATCTGCAGAGTGAGAACTCTAATGTGCTAACAAACAAGTACATAGTTGCTTTTGCTAATACACATGAAGAGGTTGAATTTTTAATGCAGGGAATAAACAAGTAAAAATTCCCGTATTAACTAACAATCAACTGATCTAGGAAATATATCTGAAATTAATTTATTTAAAAGAAAAAAAGAAACAAACAAACCAAAACCAAATCTTAATCTTTATGTTTCACTAACAAGCAAGGGAAAACTGGAACTCTCGACATTCACACCAAAAAGATTTTGTTTGTTTGCTTTACAAACAGTAGCATGATTTTCTTGCAGTTGATTGGATTACGACAGAACACAGCAGGGGTGACAGTGGTAATAGATTAAACAAATTGTGTTAAAAAAACTAAGTAAATGGCAAAGACTGTTTTAGGCATAGGGATTATAGCAATTATTTCTCCTAATTTAATTTGAAAACTCAAAGGGCAGCTGGTTTGGAGCATTCTTAACCAAAAAGATCTGAAACAAAACATGAGCTTTCATCCCTTAATTTGCCTCAGTGACATTTTAGCTTTATGAGAAGAAAAAAAAAAAAAGATTGCTCATTAGTTCCCCAGTGTGTTTAAAGGTTCAATGCTAGACATTTTGGTTTATATTTCAAAAGAGGGTATAACAGACCTCTTCTGAGAAACTTTTTTTTTTTTAAAAAAAAGACAGTTGAAACCTTTTATTAAACTCTGCTTATTTCCCTTTTCATCTAAGTATTGTTGCAATACTGAAGCTGCCCAATTTAAGAGTTTCTAAGATCTTGAATTAGTTTACTCCTGTCACTAGTGCTCTTATCAGGGGCAGGGGACTGGGGGTGTGTGTGGCTTTTGGAGTTTTTTTCCTCCCCAAACCTAATACAACAAACTTCTTCACAAAATAAGGAACACAGATTACCCCCTTAGATAGCTGAGACTGACTAATGTAAATTTTTTTCAACATCAAGATAAACAACAGATTTATCAGTTTGTATGTTTACGAGTAGAAATACAAATGCAGAATGTATTGGAAGCAAAAATAAGCTTCTATTCTATGGAAAAGGATGACTAATTAAATTTTCAGTCTTAACTCTCAGAACAGTGATAATTTATCTATAATTTACCAAAGATAGTTTAAAAATTTGGGACTTTTATAGATAAACAACATATAAATGTAATTGTAGTCCAGACTATAACAGCTTGCCTGGCTTTGCTTCAAGTAGTTATCTATTGCTGTGTGTTTAGTAATGTTATTAGTTATTATTAGTAACTAATTCAGGGACTAGAATAAGCCATGAGCCATTCTAATAAACACTGTAAAAGGAAGATGATAACCCTTACTCAAAAAATACAGGGATCTGTCACAAGAAGATGAATGAAGACATACAGAAAATCACCTGGAAAAAAGAGTAAACAGTGCAATGCGTAACCTCTTTTTTTTTTTTTTTTTTTAAGTTTTCTTTGCCAAACAGAAGGTCAACACCTCTCTGTTTCCAACTGATTTCTAAGCCGACCTTCCATCCTGACTTTCTGTTGCTGAGTTGAGCCAAATGTACAAATAAATAAGGAACTGTAGGAAAACAGTAAATCAATAGAGGTCAGCATGATTGGAAACACTCAAAGCAAGTTCAAATTGTCATCAGTCTCAAGAATTTCCTAGACTGTATCAGTATGACATGCTGCAGATCAGAACACTGTTCAACCCAACTCACTAGAAATTATTAAATTAATAATATTAAAGATGTAACAAGAATGTTAATTGATAGACAGGAAAAGAAAATACCACATAAAATTACCTCATTTACAGTACGTTTTTCAATGTAACTGCTAATGAATTGTACCAACAATAGATCAAAGTCAACACCAACAATTAAAGCACTCTACATTTAAGATAGGAACTATGCAAGATCACTTATCTTACAGATGAAGATTGTTGACTTTTCAGATTAATAGTTAAGTGGTGTTGGGAATAGGATGTTTGTTGTAAATGTAGATCTCTAAAAAGAAATACATCTTAGATTACTAGAATACTAAATAGTGTGAAACCACACTGGAATTTGTAATCATTACTTTCCTGTAGGCAAAACAATCCATACTAACATACTTAATAAAAATTTGAAAGTCTAGTTGGATCGCTTTTACTTCTGCAAACTGACTTGATTTGCCCTCTCCTTCAGTGGCCTCAATGACTTGTCTTGTGGGACTCCACACAGCAGCTTTCCACTTCCAATGGTTTCCTACACAACAGGATCCATCAGTAAACAGAGCATAACGCCTTTCATCTTCTGGTAACTCGTTATATGGTGGTGCCTCTTGGGCACGAGCCACCTCCTCAGGCAATGCTTCAAAATCTCTACCTTCTGGCCAGTCCATGATCTCTTCCAGGATCCCTGGACACTTGGGTTTTCCCAGTCAAGCTCGTTGCGTGGTTAACGCTACCCAATTACTCCAGGTATCATTGGTTGCATGGTGTGTAGAAGGGATGTTTCCTTTGAACATCCAATGCAGTACAGGCAATCGCGGTGCCAAGAGGAGCTGTGCTTCTGTACCAACAACTTCGGAAGCGGCTCGAATCCCCTCATATGCTGCTAGTATCTCCTTTTCAGTCGGAGTGTAGTGGGCTTCTGATCCTCGATATCCCCGGCTCCAAAATCCTAATGGTTGACCCCGAGTTTCACCTGGTATCTTCTGCCAGAGGCTCCATGTGAGGCCATGCTCCCCAGTTGATGTGTAAAGTACATTTTGCACAGCTGGTCCTGTCCGAACAGGCTCAAGAGCTACCACCCGAGTTATCTCCTGTTTGATGTGCTCAAAGGCTTGTTGTTGCTCAAGACCCCACTCAAAATGGTTCTTCTTTTGGGTTACTTGATAGAGAGGGCTCACAAGCTGACTGTAACCTGGAATATGCATTCTCCAAAATCCCACAAGTCCTAAGAAAGCTTGTGTTTCCTTCTTGTTGCTCAGTGGAGACATAGTTGCTATCTTGTTGACAACATCCATAGGCACATGACGGCATCCATCTTGCCATTTTATTCCCAAGAACTGAATCTCTTGTGCTGGTCCCTTGACCTTGCTTTTCTTTATAGCAAACCCAGCTCTCAGAAGAATCTCAATTACTCTTTGTCCTTTCTTGAAGACTTCTGCCTCGTTGCCCCACCAATGATGTCATCAATGTATTGTAGATGTTCAGGGGCATCACCCTTTTCCAGTGCAGTTTGAATTTGTCCACAAATAGTGGGGCTGTGCTTCCACTCCTGGGGCAGTCAATTCCAAGTATACTGGACACCCCCACGTGAAAGCAAACTGTGGCCTGCAATCTTCTGCCAAAGGAATTGAAAAGAATGCATTGGCAATATCGATTGTGGCGTACCACTTGGCTGCCTTTGACTCCAGTTCATATTGGAGCTCTAACAGATCTGGTACAGCAGCACTCAGTGGTGGCGTCACTTCGTTCAGGCCGCGATAGTCTACTGTCAACCTCCACTCTCTGTCAGACTTTTGCATTGGCCATATTGGTGAATGTGTCTTACTGATGACACCTTGGCTCTCCAGTTGACAAATTAGTTCTTGGATGGGAGCCAGAGAGTCTTGTTTTGTGTGATACTGCCGTCGGTGCACGGTACTCATAGCAATTGGCACCTGTTGTTTTTCAACTTGCAACAGTCCCACAACAAAAGGATCTTCTGAGAGGCCAGGCAGATTAGACAACTGTTTGACCTTCTCTGTGTTCACACTGGCCACACCAAAAGCCCATCGGTATCCCTTTGGGTCTTTGAAGTACCCCCTCTTGAGGTAGTCAATGCCCAAGATACAAGGGGTTTCTGGGCCAGTTACAATGGGATGTTTTTCCCACTTGTCCCTGGTCAAACTAACCTCGGCCTCCAGTACTGACAGTTCTTGACATCCCCCTGTCACTCCTGAGATCCAGATAGGTTCTGCCCCTCTATAACTTGATGGCATTAATGTACACTGTGCCCCGGTGTCGATTAAAGCCTGGTACTTCTGTGGATTTGATGTGCCGGGACATCGAATCCACACTGTCCAATACACTCGATTATCCCGTTCCTCCTCCTGGCTGGAGGCAGGGGCCCTCTATTCCTGTTCTTGGTCAGAGTATTCACTGTCTGACCCTTGCCATGCCAGGCCGGAGATTCCTTCATCAGGGCCAAGGGAGGTGATCTCAGTCTTCCTGTATCTGGGAGATCGCTGATTACTTTCTTGTGGTTTTACACCAGCTACATTAACAACCTTCTTGGATGTCTTCTTCTTGGCAGGGGTCTTTCCTCGCAATTCATGTACATGAGTTTCCAACTTAAAGGTGGGTTGAACATCCCACTTCCTCATGTCCTCCCCCTGGTCACGCAAGAAGAACCAAAGTTTGCCACATGTCACATGCCTGGGGTTCCCTTTCCCTCTGACTGGAACAGAAGAGAACTGATTTCTTGGGGTGCTCCTGACATCCAGGGCACTCGCCCGTAGAGATGAGGAGGTACCAAGACTCTCTTCAAAGTTCTGAAGCCAGGAAGAGACTGCCTCCACAGTTGGCGTACATCTTGGTCCTTCTCCCGCATCCATTTCTGGGTAGTACATCACAGCCAAGCTGGCAGAATACGAGGACGGCGCACCTTTAATCACCTTCCTTCACATGGCCCATGTGCACAGGACATCCTCTGGATTTTTAGGGGCTTCATCATTATCTGGATCACCATAGATGACTTCCAGCACTTCTAATTGTCTCAGGTACTTGACACCTTCACCTGCAGTAGTCCACTTCCCTGGGGAGTTGTCCATAAGATCTTCCTTGAAAGGATATCTTACTTTAACACTTGAAAGGAGCAGTCTCCACAGACTGCAAATTGCTGTCTCTTTTCCAATTCCCCTTTCAATTCCTCAATTTCTAGCAAGGGAACCCAGCTGTTGGGCTTCCTTACCTTCCAGCTGTTGAGCATCAGCCCCATTATCCCAGCATCGAAGCAGCCAGGCAGCAATCCGCTCACCCGGCTGGCGGCTATAGTCTTTCCGCAGATCTCGCAGTTCTGATGACGTCAGGGACCGGGTAGTTTCTGCCTCCTGTTTGAGTTCTGTTATTCCCTCTTCCAATCCCTTTGCTGAAGGACCAGATTCTTGATCAAGGTTTTCCTCTTTCTCCTCCCTTATTAATTGAGGGTATGGGCCTGCTGTTCTCCTTGTCCACTGCTTCTTTTTTACTACTGAGGCAATCTCTGCTGTTGTTGTTGTTGTTTGAGTTCCCATCTCAACTACAGTCCTTTGAGAGCACTGAACTGCAGCTCGATAAGCATAGGCCAGGCCCCAGTACAGCGCTAGAAGTTGCCGATTTTCACTGGGATAGGCAAGGCACCCTTCTATCAGGTGTTATGTCAATTTTGTGCGGTTGCTTGCCTGTTCAGGGGTAAGATCCCAGGCTACGGGATAACCATCCTAGGAATCTGCCCAAATCCTTCCACTCCCCCTGCCACCCAGGGACAGGCCGCCTCAGGGCACATTTTGGTATTGGCTCACCCAAAATTTGCCTTCTCTTACATCAAAAACATACCAAGCTCCACACAACGCCCAATAGGCGAACAGTATTAATGAACAGTATCAAAGAGCTAACATAATGGTGAATAAGTACCTTGGGAGCCCGCAGAATAAAACCACCCATGATGTTCCCAATTTCTTCCAGCATGTTCCCGAGCTTAGCAAATTAAAGATAAGCAGTGCAATCAACAAACCCATGACTAGCACAAGAGCTTGTCGCTTAATAACTGCTATAGCTATAGTACACTTAATATAAAGCTGCCATTGTCTTGCCCCACATTGGGCGCCAAAAAAAATTGTGGTAGTTTGACCTTGGCTAAATGCCAGGTACCCACCAAGTCGCTCTATCACTTCCCCGCCTTCCCTTTTTTTCTCAACAGGGAAAAGAGGGGAAAGAAAATAAGATAGGAAAAAAACCAAACCCTTGCAGGTAAAACAAAAGCAGTTTTAATATAAGCAAAGCGAAGCAAAGGTCCGCACGCGGAAGCAAAAAAAGAAAACAGATTTATTCTCTACTTCCCATGAACAGGCGATGTCGGGCCTTCTCAGGAAGCAGGGCTCCAATACGCGTAGTGGTTGCCTCAGAGGACCAAGGGTGACCGCCGCCCCCTTCCTCCTTTTTCCCAGCTTTATACTTGAGCAGACGTCATATGATATGGAACATCCCTTTGGTCAGTTCAGGTCAGCTGTCCTGGTTGTGTCCCCTCCCAAGATCTTGCCCACCCCGTCCCACTGTGGGGGGGGAAATGTCGGAAAGAGCCTTGGTGCTGTGTAAGCACTACTCAGCAGTAGCCACAACACCAGTGTGCTATCAACACCCTGCCAGCTCCCGACATAAAACACAGCACCATGAGGGCTGCTATAGGGGAAAACCAGTTCCAGCTCAGCCAGACCCAGTACAACAAAATATTACATTTTCAGGAAAATCAAGATTGCATCAAAGTTGCTTGATATATATGTATATATATACTATTATACCAACAAGACTATTATACCAATGTTACCTAAAGTGCAGGTAATTTGCACTATACACCAGATTCCAAAAGTAGCCATGTTCTGGTGCAGTGAGCTTTCTCCTTAAACAACAGCCTATGCTAAAAGGGACAGATTAAACCAGTATTTAGGGTTATTTTCTCTTCTGAACTGAAAGTTCAACAGGATTCAAGAAATGCAGGAGCTGCCTTTGTTCAAAGAAAATTTAAAGTGTTTTGTGTTGCTTAGCCTTCAAATAAATATGATATAGAACATTGTCTCCACACAGCTTTCCTTTCAGAGTATGAACCTGACATATAGAGCTTTAGTCACTTGATCTAGATAAGCAATTACATAAAATAATTTCTATAGTGCAATGATCTGGTGGCAAGTGCCTGTAGAAATAGTTCTACTGTTTTCAGTATGGTTTTCATGATACCTCTTCTGTTCTATCTAAACCATACCTACAATAACACATTATCTTTTTATTTTGAAGTTACAAAGGTCCCTGAAGAATCTTCTGGCACAGTTTTTAATCACCTGTTACTACACAGTTTAAATTAGGAACTAATTCAAAGTTCATTGACATCAGCAGATTTCTCACTGACATGCTGTTGCTCAAAGAAATATGCAGTACTCCACTGATATAAACAAGGAAAGTTTTGTGACTGTATCTAAACACAACATTCATTAATTTTTCCTAAGATTTAATCCTTTGTTTCAAAGTAATCTGAAAATGCAATGGTTCAGTGCTGAGGCACTTACCTCAGTGACAGACAGTTCTCTTAAAGAATGAAGGCCAAAGAGGAAAATTCCTATTACACATTAAACAGAAAAAAAGAAAGTGGGGGAAAAAAAAAAAAATAACATGGCTGGTTCTCTTCCTTCCCTGCCTCCCATGAAAGTAATACTTCTTTGTTCCAGAAGCAATACAGCTCTTGCATATGCTATAGCTGAGTCAAAAAGAAAATTCCATTTCAGCAGACATAATGAAACAGTAAATCTGACTTTTTATTCCACACACATTAGTTAGGAAGCAAAATTACCTAACCATTCTGAAAGTCTTATGAATATAACTGTATCCTAGATGGCAGGCATGAAACTATTAATTCTAACACTAAATGTTTAGGCATATTCTTTATTTCGTCAAACATGACAAGATCCTTTAAAACCAAGAAACTCTATTCTAGTTCCTTATGTGTTTTCCCTTCAAAAGCGTGCAAAAAATTACTTAATCCATTCACCATGCAGTAAACCCCAAACTCTAGACTACTACAGAGCAATGGATTTCACAAGCCTTCAAGGATTGCGTAGACTTGTGACGCAACATGGGCAGTGATTCCTAACAGTCCTACTGAGCCCACAATGGAAACTATTTATACATACAAAGGTGTTAGATCCTGGGTAATTAAGATACCACTTATGCATTTCTTATTAACATTATGACAAGAGCTTGCAAGGTGACAGGGTTAGTTTCTATGGAAAAAAAAATAATAAAAAAATCCAAGAGAGAAGAATTAGTTGTGTGGGTTTTTTTCCCAATAAAATAAAGCTTTTTTTTTTTAGTAGAAGGACCAAATACTTGTCATGCCTAAAAAAGAGCATTTCATTTTCAAAAACTAAGAAAGAAAGATATCTAAATCTATTTTTCCAATCAAACCTCTCCTCAAATTAGATTTTTATATTTTAAGTAACACATTGCTATTTTTATCTGGTTATGGATAGAAAAAAAGCAACTACATCATTAAGTACAAAATACTTATATCTTTAACTCAATGTCTTTACCATGTCAGACATTAGATTCAATTTTTCACATTCTACCAGTTGCTACGCTTAATTCATCAGTGGTTTGTTGGGGTTTTTTTTGAAAAAAAAGGAACTGCCTATTTTAGGCCAAGTTGATTTTATGTAAATAAATAAGAAGTAAGCCTGCTAGCAGAAATACTTACTTAAACAGGAAAGTAGGTGAATACTAAAATATAATCCTGAAAGGCATTTTCATGATATTTAATAAAGCTTTTTTGGGGGTGATTTTTTTTAAACTATATGCTGCAAAAAATTCATTTCTGATACAGAACCATATGGTGAACTGACTACACTAATACACTACTAAGAAGTAACTTTGTTATCATTTTGGACTTCTCAGTCTAAGCTATGAAAAACTGTTTCTGTTAAAATGCAATGCTAACCTCTAGGACAAAGATTGCTTCATGTATATAAACACAGAAAGATATATATACACATATACATAAGTGTGCATATGTGCATACTCCTCCCTCATCTTCAAAACATTTCCTCACCAGGTTATACTTTCTGCCAGTGGCATACCAACAGGCAAAACAAACCTCTACAAATGATGCAGCTTTGGCATGGTATTCCTTTCACAGAAAATCAATATGCACAGATATGTTTCTGTATGACACATATGTTTCTTCTAAACTTATTTCCTCACAGAAATAAGTATGAGTTTTCAACTTTCAGTTGTAACAGACTGTCCTCACATTTAAAAAAAAAAAATCTTTGTCTTGGTTTGTATTTTCATTGCCAAACATGCAATGAAGACCCAGGAAATATTGGCAAGTATAACCCAATACAGTTTAAATATCTTGTTAGAAGCCAGTATGGGGAAGAAAAGTCAATGAAACAGCAGATTTTTCCAGCACTTTCCAAATTACATTTGTAGGAAAATAGGCAAGCAAACGGAACCTTGATGTTATGCACCACCACAAATTATATTTTATGTTGGACAGTAAAAACATTCACATTAAGTACATCTTTTCTAGGCATAACACTAAATATGAACTGGTAAATGATTTATGAAAACAGTGGAAAGAGTAGTTAAGACTCTACAAGAATTCTTACTTAAGCAATGCTTCGGAATTCTTTCCTTAGTCTCAAACTACCTGTAAGCTACAGGTAAAGGCAGGAAAAAGAAATGTGTACATCTAAAGAATTTTTTTAAGTACTTTATGAAACCATGAATCAAATGTGTGGTAATATCATCATCCCATTTTATGCAGTCTGAAAATCACACTGGCCTCTCAAATAAATGAAGGATTGTGCACAGTAAGGAACACTCCAAATTCCACATCTAGTCTAAAAATAATGAGATTTTATGACAGGAAAATTAACTGCACTGAGTTTCCACTTTATAAAGTCGTTTGAGTATTCAAATAATTCAGACGTTGTTTTCAGAAAATTGTCTAATGATATTTTAAAACTCAGCCTTGAGGATTCTATACCAAACTTTATACAGACTCCTTTAGCACACCAAAACAGATTACTGGCTATTCTGTAGCATATAAAATCACCACAGATTTAATTTTTGGGACATAATTTTATTCCTATGATAACTTTGCATAGTATGCAATATTTCTGTGCATCTTAGGTGAGAATTAAACAGAACAATCCACAGTAGCCTTTAAAGCCATCAAGCCTACGGTTTTGTATCTGATAATTATTGTGTTTTCTGCAGAATTCAGGAGATAATCAGAAGGCATTTTGGGGGACGGGCAAAGATTGTGGGACAGAATAGATGGTCTTACTGCATATATCTAAATTTCCTGTAAGATTATCTGAATATCACTATTTCTAATTCATGTATATACTAAGTGAATGAAAATAGCAATGATAGGTAAGTAGCTCTGCACATCTTCACACTATAAGGTAATTTCAGAATAAATATTTCTGGAAAAGGTGGAAATAATACAGAATCTTTAACAAGAATTAGCTGTTAACAACCTGAGTCTCTAAAAAGGCCGTTCCATTTTAAACAGCATTTAAATGCCTACAGTGAGAGTAGAAGACTTGTTTTATCTAAAAGTCTCACTTGCCTCAGCGGAGTTTCCTCCATCTAGGAAACAACAGGTTTTTCTCTTAAAGAAAGTAATGCACGTAAGTAACAATACATAGACTGCCATAATATACAGTGTTAAACATCTATTTACTGAGAGAGAGAACAGAAAACATTTGTTTTAAAAGATGTCTTTGGCTCTAGTGCAAAAGCACCAGTGCTGGTGACTTATCTTCAACTCTGTGTGAAAAAGAGGAAGAACAGAAATGTCTCTGCCTAAGATACAAAATGCTAATTTAGCCTGTGTTCCTTTTCACCTAAGGATGCTTCTTTTGAAACTGACGTTCCAATAGGCTTTAAGTACCAATTAGTGTAATATTTGCTTCATATCCCACAAACTGGGATAGGAATTTCCCTCATTAATGACCAACACACTAGACAACAAGTAAGGGAACATTCTGTACCTCAGCTAGCAGAAGGTAATTTTAAACACAGAAGTCACTGTCTATAGTGACATTTGTAAGTCTACAGTGCACTCCAGTGGAAAATAGCAGTATATACATTTTTTCCACTGTTTTCAGTATAATGTAAAATTGCTTGGTAAATATTCCATCTATTTAACTTTTCAACCACCAGAAAAGCATGTCCTTCAGAAATGATAAAGACAGACATAAAATGTTGAGGAAGACTTGCAAAGAGTGCAAACAAGAATGTTTTATTGTGCATGTTATAAGATTAAATGAGCATTTTAAAACATAAAACTTAAAACATAAAGCAGTCTTGCTATCTATAATTCTGTGTTTACAAATATTAGGGAAACACACCAAAGATTTGTTCTGTTTTATGAAGAGTCTGAAGGCCTAACTAATCACACTCAAATACACTTTTTGTGTCTTTCAGACTGTAAGTTTAGTTAATTGATTTGTAAACTAAGCTGTATCTGACAAAATTGGAGAGCCCATTTCCAGGGACATTTGACTAGCAATGTCATTGATGTCAAAATTTTTGTGTTCTTCAGAGAACTTAAAGATTCCTAGTTTTTGCTATAAAGATTACTTTAAAAACAAATATATCTGATATCAACACCCTTTATTTATTCAATGGTTTTACAGACTTGATCTTCGCCCTTATGTGGATTCTCATGCAAACACAACAATAAAGCAAGTATAATTTTAACTGAGCAATTGCTTTCCCCTTTTTAATAATAACAACAGTTTTTTACAGTTGTAAATAGGTTATTTGTGATATATGTGAAAAGCAAGCCGTAGGAAATATTAATTGATTTAGTATCCCACGAAGAGCTGCAAGCTCTTCTAGAAGTAGAACTGAAGCTTATTAACCAGATAGTACAAAATAGTTTTGACAACTAAGAAATGTAGATGTATAAATCTTAGTTTAAGATGTGATCTTATGGACTGAATATTATGTAACAAGCTCATAAATAGGTCTCTTCAAAAGCCCCAAATGTATCTATCAATCTCTGACACTGATAGCATTGTTAGACCACAAATTCACAATAATATGTAAAATAGGCTCCAGATAGTACAATACATTTTTCCTGCAATAAACACAATGTATAAGGAAGGGAAACTCCACTTCCATTCCTCCTTTCTCCCTGGAAAAATATTTGGTGGACATAAACTCTTAATTCACTAGCTCCCTAAAGAAAGCCAAGACACAATTTTCACTATCTAGTCAACCAAGTAAGGTAAAAATTTAAGACCTAATCTAGAGTGACAAAGTAATCTTTAAGAAGAATAGCCAATTAGGACTTGGTTTTAAACTGTTATACTTGAAATTAAGGAAAGGCCAGAGAAAGCTAAATGACTGAGGACTTCTGAGTGTCCTTAGAGAAACAGACAAAACCATGTGCACTGAAAGCAGATGATATTTGACTGCTTTCAAATAAAGAAACAGAGTGGTGTCAAACATCAGTCAAGATTTGAACAATACACTGCTTAGTGCTAATCTTAGCTTCTTATTTTACTATTTAATGGGAGAAAAGAATTTTCGTAACAGAAAAAGAAGTGATTGATTTCAACACTAAATGCAACTTCCTGTTGTACCTGTTAAAACAGCCTAATTTATGACCCCAAACAGGACAAGTTCAATGCTAGTGTCACACAAAGCTACATGTAATGCTCATAGTTACTACAAATATAAATTGTCACTTTACTAATTCTTTTAGTTAACTCAATTAATTGAAAACTTATTTACAATTTCCAAATTGACGCAGAATTTTTTAAAAAGATTACTATCAAGATCACCAAGGCTTTCCATATTTAGTTTGTTCCAAGGTGAGTGAATATTCATCTTTTAACAGAAAGTAATTAGTTACTAGGAGCACTAATACTCAAATCTTTGCAGCTGTGAAGCTTCTAACATTACACAAAATCTCTCAAACTTCCAAAAGGCTAACAGAGCTAACCATTCGTAAAAATGGTTTAATTTGCAGTGACACTGTCACTTGAAAACCAAGCATTTTTGTTCCACAGTCCCAAAGGAAATAGCAGACTAAGTTATGCACAACTGAAGCCAAAAACTCTTAGTGGAGAACATTAAAATAATCCAGAGGTAATGATTAATCTAGAAATTCCTTTGTGATTTAATATTGCAAGCATGCATATGAATCAGATTCCATGCTTAGACTAGTACATGTTTGCACTTTCCTTTATTTTCAAATGTTTCACTGTCAAAAACCTTGTATGGTGTTCCAGCATCCAGTTCTCAACAGTAATATATAGTAAGTGACATTCACACACACATCACCAACACAAAATTAGTGTTTTTTCAATAAAGGAAGAATTTTTATTTACAAAAAACCCCACAAATGTAAGTAATTTCATACACATCAGTCAGGTTCATTGCTAGATATATAAGTCTTATAAATCTGAGAAGACAAACAGAATGCTCAAAATAATACCTGCAATTAAAGCAATTCAGCATTTTCCCAAGAGAAATGCAGTAACACATATATATGTGTATATGAATGCATATATATATAAATTTGAATCTGTCGATCTCCAACCAATTCTCAGCAGGTTTTTACTTCTTTTTTTTTTTTTTCTATTCCCAGTGCTGTAAAGTACTGTAAAACATAAAGACTACATTTCTTAAGCAAAACAATTAACTAAATCTACACTTCCTCTGTTGTGCAGAAGTATGACAAGCTAAAATCCTACTTAATCAGCAAGCAGAAAATAAAGAATTAAAATCTGAAGGAGCTCAGATATGACAGATAGATGTTGATTTGTTGCTGTGGATGTTTATCTAGGAAGGAAATTCCATTTATGTATGTACCACCTCGTAACTAGAACTGGGAATTTAATAGACTGCTTGCAATATTTTCCCAAATGTAAAAAGAAATCTAATTATTTTTCCTGGATTTTTCCAAATCTGAGATGTTAAATTTATAGGAAATTTGAAATTATCTATATTTATATAGATACACATTTTGAGTTTTGTTGGATCTAAGACATCCTCAACCCATTGTTCTGAAAGCTATATCCTGAAAGCTGCAACACAAATATTTATTATTTTTCTACTCATGAACTTGGACTGAAATGGACACTTCGTTCCTAACACCACTTCTACATAGTCCAGCAGTGTTCTTAAATTGCTTCTTTAAAGGCAGATCTCCTTTATAAAAGTACAACTTCCATTCCCTCAGCCCTTCCTTGCCAGTCTTTCCTGCAGTCCTCCACAGTACTCCAACTTGGCACAGTATCTTAATTGCTCCAACAATATTGTACTTCTATAACCACATACAGCTTTAATCCTTCCTGCTTGTTTCCCAGGACGCATGCATTTCTGTACCAACACTTTAGGTGGGTGTCCCTTCACCTTGCTTTATCATTCCTGAAGTCTTTCTTGCTCCTATCAACCTGCACCCTGAGCTTTCCACCCCTGACCACCACTTCTTCAATTTACTGTGGTCTGTAATCTCCCACCCCCACCACTCCTAGTTCAAAGCTCTTCTCATTAGGTTGACCAGCTTGTTGGATCAAGGAGACAACACCTGGGCCCCAATGACCCCAATCCCAGAGCTGTGTGGTCATTCCCAATATGACCCCAGTGGTGCCCATGTGGATGAGCAGCAGGGAACAGTAGTAGTTTAAGGACTGCACAGATCTTGTCAATCTCTCTGCAATGTTCTGGATCCAAGCCCACACCAAGCCACAAAAGTCTCCAAAAAGCAAGTGGGGGACACAGGAGTTTCTGTCCCCACAGGAGGAAGTCTCCTACTATTGCCACTCACTGCTTCCTCCTGATGTTAATGCATGGTTCAGGTTAAAGCTGCCTCTGATGCCTCCCCAGTCATGGCTTTCTTCTCTTACTCTTCTACCAGGCTTTTGAACCTATTCTGCAACTTCAGATCTGCATGTAGAAAAAGAGCCGTCCTCCAATCGCTTGAGGTCATAAGTTTCCAGCCTTCCTACCATGGGACTCTGTTTATCTCGCAACTGATAGCTGTCTCTGGCTGCCCCTCCTGTGTGGTTCAGACTCTCTTACCTCTGGGAACCCTCTGAAGATCCTGTTAATCTCCTCTTTGCCTTCCCTGAGACTGCCCATCCTGCTCACTTCCTCCTGCAGCTCAAAAGGCGCAACTCATTTCCTCAACGAGTGTACACCTCTTGTAGGCATGGACACTCTTTTCCTCTGCCCCAGTCTCAAGGGAAGGTATCAGGCACTGCCTGCTGCTCAAGGCCTGCAGACCTGCATCCTCCCTTAGCAACTCTGAGCTGAAGTGTCTACTGTGCCAGCAACTGTAGCCCCCACTGGTGCTGGGGACCATGCCCCAGGGTATGCCAGTACTGTTGCTGATGTGTCTCATGCTGTCATCAGCATGTTTCTAGCCCCCTCCCAAATGGAAACTGATGGACAAGCCACCACTCCCCACAGACACAGCCTGGGAATTGTGCACTGGACTTGACAGCAATCCCTCAGTGCCACCCGAATGGGCACTTGGCTCTCCCTAACGAGGAGTTTCCTCTCTTGGCCACAGCCTTGATCTCCGAATGCCACCACCACCTCTGAGGACGCTGCCCTCTCCTTGCCAGGTTGCCACCCCCACCATGCCCACTTGGTAGCCCGGAGGCAATGTCCTCATGGTGGTGGGGCTTCCCCACACAATCCCGTGCCCTACATGGGTCCCTTCTGCCTGAACACAAGCCCAGCTAGACCATGACCATGGCTCACTGTACATCAGGGCCACCACCCTCACCACACATGGGGACAGGGCATGAGCATCTGCCTCCTCTGGCTGGTCCCCTCCTGCAAGACTACGGAGCCACCCTAGTGCCACCCTTGCTGCTCCCCAGCACTGGTGCCATCATGGCAGCACATGGTGGCTGTGCCAAGGCTGGGCTTCTCCACATACCCTTGGCAGGTCTGTCCCTGCCAGGTTATGGGGATAAATAGTTGATAAATGGTTAATTTATCACTTTCATCATTTTACTTTTAGTACACAGGAAATCAAAATCTCAATTTTGTTTCTTACCCCGTGTGACAACAACATACTGCTAACATACCTGCTTCAGACTTTCCAGCTTGGTTTGTCTCAGTTCTTCATATTTCCATTTCCAAATAAATAATTCATTTTCTATTTTTTCCATTTCTTTTTCCAGAAACACATTCATTCTGAAAAGTATTTTAAAAGTCAGCATTACATCTTTTTGAAGTTGACAACAAATTACTTTAAATTTCCTTTCCACAGCTTGAGTTGTATTTTGCTTTGTCAACTGTATATCTGTTTTTTATTAAAACCCTATATTAGCATCATAAAATTATTCCAAGTTATTTACCAAAAATAATAGCTAAAGAGAACAAAGAAAAACAGAAGTATTGAATTAAAATTTTAAATGAAATGAAATTTTGGGATAAACTGAAGAAAATTTGGAAATGGACTTCAGGTAGTGATTCAGGTCACCTAATACATGGCAAGTTAGTGATGATTCTTGGAGAAAATACATTGTATCACTTTTATTTGGGTACAGACAAAAGTTTGTTTTAAACATACACATATGGGGGAATATGTACAGTATGTAGACAGTACTGAAACCAAAGATGATATCTACTTTAGATGTTAAAAAAATATTAAAATATGTATATTTAATGTTTCAAGAAATACTTGCTCTTGAAAGAAAATGCTAGAAGAATTTTAGGAAAATAGATTATTTAGCTGAGAGGTACTAGACCCTCATAAAACATTTGCCTCCAGAAAGTATTTGAGTCCATTACTACATTCAGGAAAATTATTTAGAACACACAATTCACAGAGAACAAATGATGCTTCCTTGGAGAAAGGTACTGTATTACTGAAAAAATGAACTTTGGTATTTACTTTTAGCCCTCTTCTAACCAATTAAAATATTTTCAGTTGTTCAGGAAATAATGAAAGAAATATGAAGCAGGAGGAGCACTACAGATGTTCTTGTCTTTGGGACCAATTAAACACTCATTTCTGTGTTCACAGGAAACACTATTAGCCAAGTTCCAAAGACAAGAATGAACTTCTCATAATTTCATTTTATGAAATTCCTTCATAATTTCATTTTATATTTATGTAATGCATATTCATCATTTTGCAGTTTTGTAACAAAATAGAATTTGGAACATAATTAAAAGTGAAAGAAAAAAATTCTTAATTACAAATAAAACTTTTCAAGTTATATTTCTAACATTTCTATGAAATCATAGAATGGTCTGGGTTGGAAGGGACCTTAAAGCTCATCTAGTTCCAACCCCCCTGCCACGTTCAGGGACACCTTCCACTAGACGAGGTTACTCAGAGCCCCATCCAAACTGGCCTTGAACACTTCCCTTGAACACTTCCAGGGAGGCGGCATCCACAACTTCTCCAGGCAACCTGTTTCACAGCCTCACCACCCTCACTGTAAAGAATTTCTTCCTGGAAGACCTGGAACATCTTTACTTCAATGGGACCTCAAACGTGTATTTGATATGAGGCTTAGTGCCTAGTTGAGAATGTTGGTGTATGATTTTACATTGTTCTGTGAAAGTTAAAACATAAACTTTGAGCTCTTTTTATTTTTTCTTTTTTTTTTTTTTTTTCTAGAGCTCCTTTCTTATTAAATTTTGCAAAGCCTGATTTGTGGCTTAAGGGTATATTGGCATTACTGAAGATAGCTCTAAACAGTATGCAAGAAGCATAGGTCCTCTCAGGGTGAAGAATCAAAACACCTCCTTATGGGGAGAATAATCAGGTAACTAGGGGCAAGCCCAAACACTGGATATGCATGAGCTAACATGACTCTGGAAAGAACGCAGCCACAGTTTGGGAGTACTGCAAGTAAACCAGAAAACTCTACTGAGAAGGCCTGTGATGTATGAGTAAGATCATACTGACTGCCAAGGCAACCTTTGGCCTTGGGGTTCAAGCTGTCTGTGATCCAAGCTTGCTTTTGATGCAGCACAGCTGTGTGTCCTTGGCTCAAGCTTACTGAGAAAATTGCTAAGTTGTGAGGAAGAAGCTGTGAGAAAGTACTTAAGCTAGAGCCATGCAAGATAAGAAAAGCAAAAATGCAAACCAGGGTGAGATTATTCAGATAGTCATTATTAGCAGCTCTAGGATCCAGGAGTAAAAATACTGAAATGAACACATAGAAAACCTAACAGGAAGAACTGGAAATCTGAAGATGGAAACTCAGCAAAATCAGACGATTCCACTAAGCAGTGGAGACCAACCCTTTCTGAGCTGGCAGATGACAGATTGCCCACAAGGATTCATAGGGTGTCTCAAGAGATTGGTGACTATGTTTATACTTATCCTAGTAACATTACTCCTAGCTATTTATTGTGTACATTGCCAAAAATAATTGCTTCATTCTATTAAATTGCATATAATCTGATTACAGAACACCTTTGCACATGGGTTGCCCAAAGTGACCTAGAGAAGGAGTTGTTATACCAATGCCCGTGGTTATGCCAAAATCACTGCTCTGTGAGCATATGCTGCCTGAGGTTGGCACTGCCATATGTTGCATGGTGTAGACATGCCCCCGTTCTTACTATGTATCAGTAAATTTATTACCGTATACCACAGTCGGTGTATATCTAGGCATAAATGGCAATGTCTGTCTCTCTGAAGTACAGTTACAAGTTGGCTGGAAAATTTAGGCATTCTGGGGTTTTTGCTTCCAAAAAAAACCTAAATCTTTTTTAATAAGATAGATGGTCATCTGCTGTCATTTAAATAAATAATTAGTGTATGTTTTCTACAGCTAATTCATGTAACAAAACACAGTAAATACTTCTTAGGAATTTAAAGGATTTTTTTTTTTTTTTTTTTTTTTTTCACTCAGACTTGTACTGTCTACAGGAGAATTGTGAAAAAACCTGACAGGAAAGAAATTCATCATAGCTTACTATTACAGACTCCCTGAACTGAAACCGTTGAACATATTTGAAAGAGGGGGAATTTTCCTCCTCTTAATTTTCTAACTAACTTCAGCTGACTTTGAAGCTACAGTCACATACTGCCTGATTCTCCTACTACAGCCGCCATACATCACATACTGAGTGTTTCCTTGGAAAGCCTTTTTGCTGTGATTCAGTCTTGCTGAATACTGATCATCTATACAAAACCTCAAGGAATTCCTACCAACACAGAGACTCACATGCTAGCACATAGTGTGTAATAAGCATATGACTTCTTTTAGGCCACCAAAATGCACATTTAGTATTTATGTGAGGTAAATTTGATATGATACAATAAGCATACAGTAAGTGTGTTATTCTCTCTCTGTTATCAGCTTTTGACATAGACCTTACTACAAGTGAAGAGATTAAGATGAACAGCATTTTGCAGCTGTATTCACATGCTTTTAATTCAAAAACAGTCATTCTGCAGTCGGACTATTTCAAAGTCTGCTGGTAGAGTATGCTAAAATTTGTTATTAAGCACAAAGCACTCCAATAACTGAGCATAACATACATTAGATATCACTGCACTGATATCAAATTTCTAGTAAGTATCATTTTTTAATTAACTGTACATTCTTAACAGACAAGCCAAGGAAAACTATAAACAAACTGTGTTGAATTTTCTCTTTTAATTCTTATTAAAGCCTTAAAATAGTAACTAATGAAGCTTAGAAATGATAATATATGAGCTATAAATGCAAATATGACCATATCTAGTTTAGAAAGGATCTTAAAAACCTTTATTTTTAATAGAGATTTATGCAGGTAGAATATATTTTGTACTTACTCTCTTTCCTTCTGTAAGATTTTCTGCATCTCAGCCAAATGCAAATGCAAGACTGAAACATCTATTAAATCATTCTCTGTTGTCGTAGCTGTACTGTCCAAACTTTTTTTAGGTTCCTCCAAATAGATGCTGGGAACTCCATTGGGAAAGGAATCAGGAGACTTTGGAGTGAATTTTTTATTGTGATTGCTTTGGTGTTTGACTACCTCTACATCCTGAGAAAACAAAAATATGACATCTGAAAAAAAACATAAACAAAAGAAAAAGTCTAACATAACTTCTGCTAGGCCTACCAAGGTTCTTCTAGACATTCAAGTCACGTAGGAGAAAAAAGGGAACAGGTAACTTATACAGTTGCACTATATGTGGATAGAATGTCCAAAAAAAGTCATTGTAGTTAGATCACTGTCATTTTGTGACATCTCACACCTTCTGTTATGACGAGCTTCATATCCAAAATATTTCTAATCTATCTTTACTAAAGAAATAGATTCCAATCATCTTTAGTTGGCTATAACTATGGTGAAGAGAGAATCACGGAACTAACAAAACCAGGAATGCAATTTCTGAACATAATTAATATATTGAGAAACTCAACATTAAGAACTCTTAAACTTCTAATGTAAATCATGTTGAAGCAGGTGATGGACTTATACAAGTTTTGTATAAGGAGCAAAGTTACCTGCATAACATACCAATTTGTATCCCATTCAGAAAGTAAAATCACTACAATATCTATTTTGAAGATACAAGATTTACATAAAAAACATAAGCAAACCTACTAACAATTATAAAAAAATCATTAAAAAATAAAATACATATTTACTGAGAAGCCTGAACATCTCTTATAAATAATAGTTTCCTTTAGAAATGTATTTAAGTTTTATCACTTCTGACAAAGTGTTTAAAAGCTAATCTCATTTTAGTATAGAATACAAGCAGTTCGATTTCATACCATTCTGTTCTTTTGAGTTTTAGAAGAATGCCTGAAATGTACATCAGAAAATACTAGAAGCTGCTGAAAAGATAAGACTGTTTTCCATTCACATATAAAGTTTCAGTTTTCAAGTAGTGCACTATTTTATGTTAAGAAGAAAGAGAAACAATTAAAATATATTTTGTGTTATTTCCTTCCTATAGCCCATTTGTCTGGCCAGAAATATGAAAGGCATGCATATTTTGGCCAAATTTATTCTCAATACTAACACTACGGTGGTTTTTTCAGAACTCACAGGAATATAATGAAATTATGTACATTAGTGTGAAAATTCTGAACATTATACATTCAGGCCTAAGATCCTGACAATTTCCATTGAACTGAAGTAAAAACTTTCCTACATCCTA
Organism: Strix aluco; assembly: GCF_031877795.1. NCBI lineage: Eukaryota > Metazoa > Chordata > Aves > Strigiformes > Strigidae > Strix > Strix aluco. The sequence goes on along the minus strand of NC_133931.1, from coordinate 61,416,336 downwards.
CAGTGTAGGCAAAAACGTTTTCCTACAATGTAGGAAAGAATTTCCTACATCTACAATGACTGCTATCTATCAGACAAATAAGTATAGTTTTAACATGGTGCTGTCTATAAAGACTACATAATGCATGTAAAGACACAGAATTAAAACTGGCAAAACATGAAAAAATAGTTCCATTTGGGGCCACTCCTATTTAACATCTTTACTGATGACCTAGAAGAGGTGATAGAGTGCACCCTCAGTAAGTTTGCAGACGACACCAAGTTGGGTGGGAGTGTTGATCTGCTCGAGGGTAGGGAGGCTCTGCAGAGAGATCTGGACAGGCTGGAGCGATGGGCTAAGGCCAACTGGAGGAGTTTCAATAAGGCCAAATGCCAGGTGCTGCACTTGGGCCACAACAACCCCCAGCAGCGCTACAGGCTTGGGGAGGAGTGGCTGGAGATCTGCCAGTCAGAAAGTGACCTGGGGGTGTTGACTGACAGCCGGCTGAACATGAGCCAGCAGTGTGCCCAGGTGGCCAAGAAGGCCAGTGGCATCCTGGCTTGTATCAGAAATAGCGTGGCCAGCAGGGACAGGGAAGTGATCTTACCCCTGTACTCAGCACTGGTGAGGCCGCACCTCGATTCCTGTGTTCAGTTTTGGGCCCCTCACTACAAAAAGAACATTGAATGACTCGAGCGTGTCCAGAGAAGGGCAACGAAGCTGGTGCAGGGTCTGGAGCACATGTCGTACGAGGAGCGGCTGAGGGAACTGGGGTTGTTTAGTCTGGAGAAGAGGAGGCTGAGGGGAGACCTCATCGCCCTCTACAACTACCTGAAAGGAGGTTGCAGAGAGCTGGGGATGAGTCTCTTTAACCACGTAATAAGCAATAGGAGAAGAGGTAATGGCCTCAAGTTGCACCAGGGAAGGTTTAGACTAGATATTAGGAAGCATTTCTTTACAGAACGGGTTGTTAGGCGTTGGAATGGGCTGCCCAGGGAGGTGGTGGAGTCCCCATCCCTGGAGGTGTTTAAGAGTAAGGTCGACTTAACACTGAGGGATATGGTGTAGTTGGGAACTGTAAATGTTGGGTTGATGGTCGGACTGGATGATCTTCAAGGTCTTTTCCAACCTAGACAATTCTGTGATTCTGTGATATAGAACAAGGAGCTGTATTAAACCATGTCCATACTTGATTAATTCTGCATAACAATTTAATTACTCTCCTTACCAAACAAAAAATCTTGTATATTTGCAGAAGAATTTGAGTCACCTCCTCTCACATTTTAGAAGTTGCATTGAGGGAGAATTAAACTATCTTATTTTAGAAGCCAAGAAGCTACATTGTTTTCTTCCAGGTTAAAAAAAAAAAAAAAAAAAAAAAAAAAGTACACAAAACATGGAGAATTCAGATAGCAGAGGTAATCTGTTACCTTAAAACTCTCTCTGAGAGAGTCAGAATAATTTACTGGATATAGCCTCTGTTACTTAAATATTTAGCCATAGTTGAAGGGTATGAATTGTTTTATGTATTTCTCTGTATTAGGAATATTAGATGAAAAAAGTGGGTTTGCTAGTGAATGGATCAGGTAGTAATTTGGTCAAAATCCTTGAAAAATCCCATTTCTAGATACACATCCATAATCCCCCACTTCTTGATGAACTAAAAAATTTCACCATTCTTTACCTTCTCTGCGTCTTCTGCCTCAGTAATCTTGTTGGCTTTGCTCAGTTCTTTCACAGGTTCTCGTTCCAGAAATGTTAACTGGCTTAGGTCTTTTTTAATATAAGATATTTCAGAGCAACTGCATTCTGTTTTCCAAGCAGTTACATTTTCTAAGTGTTCATTCTCATTTACTAAATCTCGATTTATTTTTTTAAGAATACTCAGTTCTTTTACAACACCATCTAATTTGATTCTCAATTGTCTTGCTTCCTCTTGGGCTTTATTTCTTTCTCCTCTAACTTTGCTCCATTTCTCCCTCCAGTTAGCGGTACAATCTGACCACCAGCGCATGGTCTTCTCCATTTGGGCAGCTCTGGCTTTGACTTCTTGCAGTTCCTGAATTTTTACCGCTTCAAAAATTTCCCAATCACTGCTGTAATTCATATCCATATATGGATAATGAGATGAATATGGGTAGAAACTTTGAGATGGCAGATTTGAATTACACAGATGGTTACCTGGTTGGCAACCTCCAGCTAAATTATAAGGTTGTCTCGGTTGAGTCCCAAAAACCTGTGTCTCTTCCATTAGTTTCTGAATGGAGCCTAAATTCATGGTTTGATTCATCATCTAATCTCACTCCTAAAAAAGACAAAGACAGACAATAATTTAGCGTCCCTCAAATTATATGAATATATATGGATGTATGATATGATGTATATATGAGTTTATATGAATAACCTCAGATTTAACTGCTATAATAATGACATAATCTTAATAATGCAGTTGATGTTTTAGAAATGTGTTTCATCAACAAGAAATAGCTGTTAATATATATTTTATGTAATATTCTTTGAGTATATCATAAACAGACATACCTATTACTTGACTAGGAATTGCTAGCAAAGGAAGTGTCATTAAATAATCATAGTGCTCGCAAAAATTGGTCTAGAGAAACCAGGCAAAACCTTTCTTCTTTCAAGACAAGATTAAATTGAATCAATATATATTTTAAATGTCTAGTAAGAGGAGAGTACTTGTGTAGAACTACAATCACAGATCTCCTTGCCTTCTTTCCCAAACTGTGGAAATTCATAGTAGGCAAAATTTACCTTATAAATTGCATACCTGAGGAAAAAATCCCAAATAAACAAATAAAAAACCAGACCCCCCTCACCTTTGGATTTTCTTTGTTTCATGATAAGAATCAAGAATTTTTATAGGGGGCTTTATTTTGCTGTCTACATTCCAGAAGGTCTCCAGGAAGTATATTCTTATATTATTCTTGAAAGTGTAGCGCTATCCTACTGTACTGTATAGCCTACCTCATGATGATATGACTCTGTTAGTAAATCTTGTTGCTTACTTTTCATTATTTATCTGCTATTACTCATTCAGTCCAGAGGAAAATCAACATCTCAGAAAGTGCTTTCCCATCCCAGTGTTGAGAAAATGTTGATGTGGACAGTCTGTAGAGACTAGTCACTTATACCTCCTTGTATTTTCCGCTTGGCTATCTTAAAAAACAAAACAAAACAACAAAAAAACCAAAACCAAAAACAAAAAAAGCGCCCCAAACTAAAAATCTTGTTATATCAGTAGAAGGCTAAATTGTTTAAAGTAAAAACTTTGCTCTTATATTCCAACATCCATCTGTAAAGTATCATGCTTATATGTTACAGCGGTTTGTATTAACACCTGCATTTAAAATGTAGAAGGCCAATACAGCAAACAAAATACTGAAGAGTAGACAGTCTTGGCATTATGATTCAGTCTTGTTTCATTTTAGCTGAATAGAAGTTTTTGTAGGTTTTGGTTCCAGTTTCCCAGATCTTTTCAACTTCTCCCTGCTTTCCAGGACATTTACTTGCCATTTGTTAGAAGCTTCTGGAGAACTGTTGTTATCAAGTATGGATATGAGAAAAGGAAAAGGGCAGTAAAGGACTCCCAAATCTCTTCATTATCATTTTCTTGTGTAGCACCACCAACCCCGACAACACTACACAGATCTAGCACAGCTGCTGCCAAAGTTTGATCAAGGTTGAGTCTTGTTGCCTGACTTACTTCCAGAAATTTCATTTGAATAAACCTTAACCAAAATACAAAGATATTGCCACCCATGATTTTGTATGAGGCCCAGTAGAGCGAAAATCACTAAATATTAAACTCTCACAGTAAGTTGTTAATTTAACTTCTGGTTTGTGGTAATGCCTTTGTTTCCTAAAGTTTTAATTAAAAACAAAACAAAACCAAACCACAGTATTCTTTAAATATATAATGCAATAGTTGAACTTTTTGGTTTTTTAAATAGTACAATAACTTTTTCTTAAATGTTTTGTTTCTGTCCCAGACTAGTAGATGTCTGTAGACATTCATTACTCTGTTAATCAGTAGGGTTTTTTTAAATGGAATTTGTTAGCAGTTTTGCATGTTCAATGAAAGAAGGCAGAACTTGGGGACTGTACAGTTTACAAACCTTAAAAGTTGAAGAAATAAGAATGGAAATAATTTTCTTTGGCTGAAACTTCAAAAGACCTGAGAAGAGAACAAAATCTTCATGAATCAGAATAGACTGTTGCTGTGGTTTCATTAGTGGTTTGAGGCAATCTAACTGCAAACTACTGCCAAAGCAAGTGGTCGCATTCATTGGCCATGAATTCTTAGTCCCCCTCCACTGTGTTGGCTCTAGAGGTCTTGGGACACCACCAGTCAGATCAAATATTTGATCAAATATTTGAAGTAGGCTTGTACAGTAGCTTAGTAGGCTCCTAGCCTTCAGATAGTTTTGTGATACACTGAACTTTGCCTGCACTTTTCATCATGGATATATGATCCTAATTCTGCATCTAAAATTTAAAAAAAAAAAAAAAAATAATTAAAATAAATTTCTCCTCCTCCAGAAAATATTAGTGCTGACTCAGTCCAAGGTGGTAAGGAATGGATGTTCCTATATGACTTAACTTCCCTATGTGCTTTTCAGAAATTCTAATCAAAGCAGCTTTTCAGAAATCCCCTGTAAGATTTTAAGAGGTAGAACGATACCTTATAATTTCTTCTTAAAAGATACAGATCTCAAAACAATACATTTCAGTGGCTGGCTGACCCAGGATAAAAACTTAAAATAATACAAATATTTGTTGGATAAGTGAAAAGACACTATAAATGCTGCTACTTTTACAGTTATTTCTGTCATGTGACAAACCTTATGTTCCTAGTGACCTCAGCTGCAACTTTCAAGCAGTAAATCCTACATGATTTTGAATTTTGTAAAGGGATTCTTTATGAAAATTATACTTTAAAATAATATCCTAGAGCTTTGGCTAACTTGGTTTACTTAATTACAGTGTTACAAAGATTTACTATAGATTAAAATGAACTTAAAATTTTTTAATGAGGTTTATATTTTCAGTCCTGGAATTGAGCATCCATAGTACTTATATTCTCTATGTAGTTCCAGTTCTACAGCACCTTGATAGTGGTGTCCCTCATGAAGACTACTTTAACTCCTGTTCATTTTTGTCCTTATTGAAAATTTATTTGATCTTATAAATGTATTATTGTTCTTCTCATATCTAAAATATAAAAAAAAATCTAAAGATTATATAGCTCAGTACCACAAACAAGAGAAAAGGTGAAATTAAAAGTCAGACATTACACAGAAAGTGTCTTAAAAAGATGCATATTCAGCTTTCAGTGTGGTTAACTTTTAGGGGGGGAAGAAGAAAAATTAACCTCGTTACCTCATTCCAAATAAGATACATTTTTTCATATTGTTTGTTTTATAAAGATGAACACAGTATGAAGAATTTCCCACAGACTGGTTTCATAGCATAGAGCTAAGATCTATTTATGAATTCATTTATAAAGCCAAAATGATCCAAATAAATACATAAAACAGGGAACAGCCTAGAAAACAGGATGACATTCATTATCTCTATTTTAATTGATTTCTTAACCTTTAGAATACAACATAAGAACATTAAGCTTCTTTGTTCATTATTTCATGGAGATAAGTAGGGTTAACATTGCTGGTGTAAAGCTCAGACACATACACTTGTTTCAACAGAGTACTACAGATGTCATCTAATGACACACATTATGTTTGCCTAAGGTTTTGATTTCTCCACAGCTAAATTAAACTTATCTCAGGTGAAAAGAGGACATTTTTTAACTGGAAGATAGTAAAAGGAGATTTTTTACTGTTGAAGAATTATTTGCTCTTTAATCTTCAAGTAAGATCTTCAGCAAACAGGATTTTTTTAAATATATAATTGCATAATTTGGAAAAAAGAAAATCCCACCAAATTGCAAAATTATAAAAACCTGTAAAACCATTCAAGAGCTGGTGGCTTTGTAGAATCATCTTTCTAATTTTTCTTATTAGTGCTTAAAATGCAAGTCAAATAAATATAGACTTGTAGAATAGGTTGACTAAACTGAAGAACATTATTGCCAGTTTGTGGGATAGTCCTAGGGGTGGGAGAAAAAAAAAAAAAAGAAATAAAAACCAAAACAAACAAAACCATCAACAAAAAAAACAAAGGAAAGCAGCTAGAACTGCACCACTGAGCAGTTCTTTTTTTCAGCAGCTAATATAACTTACTGAAGACAAACTCTGATACCTACACGGGCACATTGTATTTATACTGGTAAAAAATACCATTTAACTGATATCTGACCATGAATAATGTTAAACATTGATGAAGTAGATACAGTAGGTTAATGACTAGAACAACAGACCTTGTCTTTGGTCTCCCCTTTAGCAAAAGTAAGTCAAATAGGTAATCATCAATGCATGCTTACATTTCTCCTCCTGTAAAATGAGGATAATTTAGTGTTTGAAACAATTGTTGTAAAGCACTTCCCAAAGAATGAGGTGCTGTTACTGCTAGGTGTGCAAATTTTCAAATAGAAGGACAGTACTGAAGTCTTCACACCCATAACTGTTGTACTGGAAATACAGCTTTGAAATATCTTGGTGTTTCACTGTGTAGAAACACGTGCAAACTTCCTTTGGTCAGGTAGTCTGTTTTCACTCTGTGGTCTTCTCTGTCGCCGGCTGCTCTTACAGCACCTGGGGACCGCCTGTTCCTGAGCCATTAACTATTCCTTCTTAAAGAGTGCCCAGCCTTCCTGGACCCCTATACCCTTCAGGATCGTCTCCCAAGGGATCCTTTCAAGCAGGTGCCTAAACAAGACAAAGTCAGCCCTTTTGAAATCCAGGATGTCAGTTCTGCTTAGCCCTCTCCTGGCCTCTTATCACTTACTAAAAACAAGAGAAGTGTACAAAAATGCAACGTTTCTTTGAAGGGTTTTAGATTTATTTTGTTGTTTTTCAGTGAGCAAGGTGCTGACTGTAGATACCTTATAATTTAACATTTTAACACAAGAAAGAACATGGGTATATAGAATGTGGGAAGCATGATTCATGACTTATTATGATTTTATTAATTTAATAATATCCTCAAGAAAAATATTAATGACACTACTGTGTTTATTTTGTTGAATTTCCATTTCATTTTATAGTAAAACATCCACAGGTCTTCTTCATACAGCCCCGGTTTAACTGAAGTAAAAGGGTGTTTTCCCATTTGCATTAATGAAAGCAGGGTTTTCTGCTTTGCCCATTGATGTACTTTTATGACCAGTGTAACCCAGCATAAATCCACTGCTGCTAAAAAGACAGCCCCTCCTTTCTCACACATGTATCCACATGTTCTTATCTCTTACCAAATTTAGCCTCACATTAAACACAACAACTAGTTAGTTTTTCCTCTTAGTTAAACTAGTGAAATCAGCTTAAACAGATGCAACATTCCCAGCTAGACATTTTTCAGCTTCATCAGAGCCCTCATCTTTTTCACTAGTGGCTGCATGAAACCTAGTGCTTCCACAAAACATGGCATGGAAATATGAGTCAGAAGGGAAGTAGGATGCTGCTTTTGACAATATCACAAACTGCATTCAGTTTATATAGTTACTAGAATTACATAAGTAATATCCAGGGAGCAACAGTCAAGAGTGTGAACAAAAAAAATGATTCATATATTGTATACAGATTATATTTAAAACACAGTGTTTGACTTTTGTGAGAATATTGGATGAAACTGAAAGAGGAGAATGTATTTCAGTGATGACCAGAGCAGACTTCCCCTCCTATGAAGAAGAGGCTTGGGCAGGAACATCTTTTCAGCTAAAGTGAGTTTTTGCCTACAAATTTCCATTTTTTGGCAAACATGATGATGCATTATGGTAACCCTAGCTGTCAGGTTAGTGAGCCTCTAAGACCATGGGTGATGAAAGCAAATGAACTGAAGCACATCATTGTAATGGCATTTCCACACTTTTTTTTTTTTTTAATAATTTTGTATAAAAATCTTGAATGTCTAGAATTGGACATTTTAATATAATGTTTAAGTATTATGTTTTTTCACATTTTCATTTTATCAGAAGACTAATAGCTTCCTGTGAGCGTTAAAACACAAGGCTAGTAGCATCAAGGTTGAATATTCTTACAGAGCTAGTTTAATATCCACATCTGAACAAAGCAACTCTGTTGCTACAGAGTTGTAGAACAACTCTGATAAACATGGCAATAGGAATTCTATTTTAACTGTGAATAATTAGGGCTTGTGCTTGTGTCATCTTTACAAGAAATAGACTAAAATATTAGTCTTGAAAGGAAGCAAAGATTTTTAAAATAACAAAAATGTGTTGATTATTATAAAAGTGCCTGAAATGGTCAGAATATCACAGTTCCAGAGGTTTGGATTTTTTTTTTTTTTTTTTTTTTTACACTTCACATCAATCTGATCTTTCATGTTCTTAAAAAAAATGCACTGATGAAATAATAATTTTAAAATGTTTAACAGAAGACTGGTGTAATAGTAAATCAGTTGATACTGAATCTTAATCATCCCTGTAGTTACAGTGATACTTTCAAAAAAATTTATCTTCCCTGGTATATGACCACCTCATAGAAAAGTAATTCACTGTAAAACATCACATTTCTACATTGAACCTTGAAAACTCTCATCTATAGAATATTGCCAGTCTGTTCCAGGGAGAAACAAGAACAATTTCTATGGCGTATGTTAAAGATAACTAAAAGAAGAAAGCCATGTGCTAATATTGTTAGACACAGACCTCTAAACATCAGAAATTTCACAAGTCTGAAAACTGACAAAAAAAAAATACTGCCTGCAGCTAGTTTTAAAGTTGCTAGCTTGAGTTTGCAGCAGCAGACTAGCACAGCATATGGAGGTCAATTAGCATAATTACTTAATAACAGATAATTGGATGGAAAGGTAATATAAAGTTAGAGAATTGGATGAGAGTGAGAATTTTCTGTCCAGTGAAACCTTCTGATAGTTCCACTCAACAATTCAGGGATAAGAAGGAACACAGAATCCCTTTTGTAGTAGTTTTCCTTAACTGAATAATCTAAAATAAGTATGCACAAAATATAGAAAGCAACATTCATTGTACCATATGAGTATGTGGGGAGAAAGAGAGAGAGAGAGAGAGATATGATAGTTCTCAGAGAAAAGAAAAGGTGCAGACATTTGGCAGACACTACAAGGAATATAGTTCTAAACCATGTTTCATTATATTACAACCTTTGCTTATTTACCTAATGATCATAAACACCAGTAAGAAAAAGAAGCATTCCTGGTTTATTATTGCATGGTATCATTGTTATGGGCAAAGAGAAATGTATTAATGCTTGGTGGCACAGTTAAAAAAATCACCAGGAGAGAAGAGAATTATTACACTTCCCCCATGTTAATACCTGCTCGCTGAGCTCAGGTTTTTCAGTGAAGTTCAGTAGCTAGATCAGCAACTTAAGGATAATATTTCAACATCCTTTTATTAATTGCATGACTTAATCCTTAGTTACATGCTTCTTAATTATGAAGACCTCAGCTAAACTTTTTTTTAAAGGGATTCTACGTCGTTACAAAAAAGTCTGCTTCAGATTAAGCCAGTCAATTTTCTTTTGTCTAATTTATAAATGTAATAGGACAAAATGAACCATTAAAACTGTACGTGTACTTTTGTAAAGTGCTAGTGGAAAGTGAGAACTTTCCATGATATTGCTGCAGCTGCCCCTTCAACCAAGAAACCCCTACAGATGAAGAAGGCTCAGAGAAGATGGGCAGAGGTGATGGGCTCATTATGGGAAGAACATAGGGAGTGACAGACTGTCACTCATTGAAAACTCGGCTGTTTACAAAGGGCTGCTAACTACTGAGACAGCAACTCAAGAAAAGGAGATCAAATTATGTGTGCCTATTCCTGCTGTAAAACTGACTTTGACTAGTAAGCCGTTACCCTTAGGGGTTCCACCCATTGGCTATAGAGTTGAATGCAAAAATATTGGCAAGTAAATACTAGAAATGTATGGGGGAAAAATCATGACACCGGAAAATAATTTATGATATAGCTCAATCTAAGAACATCTCCATAAAGTGTGTAACTAGTCACCAAACCCCTAAAATTCCTGAAGCAACACAGAGTCAGGTAGCTGATCGTTTGGTTAGAATAACTGTAGCACAAAACTCAGAGGCAGAATGAGTACCTGGTTACAGGAATGGCTTGGACACACTGGGACTTAAGATTTATTTCAGCAGGCTGTGAGGAGAGGATGCCCCGTGGCAAAATCTCGAGCAAAAGAAGTTGCAGATTCGTGCCATTTTTGTCTAACAATGGTACAGCACATCACCAACATTTTACCAACTTCAGGGAAGGTAAACTAATCTGGGAAATATCACACATAGATTATATTGATCCTTTAGAACAAACATGGGGAGGGTGGAAAGACATCCATGTAGAAATAGTGGTATAGGGAATGCGCATTCTACCTAAGCTACCACTGTAGGTCTTGTAACTGTTGCTGCTTTAAGCCAGTGGTTTGCTACTTTTCCCTTACCCAGAGAAGTACAATCTTAAAATGGGTAACATTTTAAGAATAATGTAGTACAAGCTTGGTGTGGTTCAGCTGTTGTACCATGGATTTTTCACGTACTGTATCAACCCTAAAGTAATGGGACAGTAGACAGATGGCATGGACTACTCAACCAGCAGCTATGCAAGAGTGAACATGTTAATACTCTTAAGTGAGGATCCTATCTGTGAGAACCTGTAAATTGCCTACACAAGTGACAAACCCCCAGGGAAGTACCATAGATAAGGGATTCATATCAGTAGCTGCTCAAATTCCTGTTAAACCAGAAGTAAAACCCTCCTGAAGTCCATAAAATTAAATTGCATTTAAACATCCAACTCAGGAGTTATCTAGGTGACAATGAAGAAGGATTATGGGATGCTGTAGACACTAAAGGGAATGAAGTAACAATAACTGAGGTTTGGATTATGTCCAAGACCTCAGTATCTTCTCTTGCAGAAAATGTGGCCTCACTACGTCACTGCAGCAACACTAGTAACTGGAACACTCAAAACTTGTCTCTGCCTTTTAACAATGACCATAGAACACTCAGGTATTGCATATCAGTCATAACCCACCTATAAAACTATTTACAGGAGGAATACTATTTGTAACACCACAAGGACAATTATTGACAGTAGGTGGTAATGTTACATTAACCCTAAAATCTAAAGTTAACCTGAATTTAACTATATGTAGTAACACTGGATGTGAAGCTTACATGGTTGTGACAACAGAGTGAAATGGGTCCTACAGACATGTAAGGCAACTAACCATACACTAGTGGCCCACAATAATTACATTAACTGTACACAATGAGAAAATAATACATGGCAATTTTTTCATAAACACTCCTAATAATCACTGGGCAAGTCAATGTAAATGGACAAAATTAAGATACCATTTGTTCCTCATTGTGTATCTTAAAAAACAATCCAGACAACTTCTTAATAAAAGTGCCCTTCATGTAATGCAATTACATAATGGACAAGAGTCTATGCTTATGGCTCCAAAATTAATGACTGATGAATAATGAATGTATATTTGAACTTAGCTAGTGTATACAGTTCTGTATGGAATAAGACCTGTACTGATTATAGTGACCATCACTATGACAGGTGGCTACAAAGTCATAGACCAATAGGATGTAGAACTAAAAGAGATACTATTGGGTGAAATTCATCTAAGAATTGAATTAATTTCATACTGAAACTCTAGAAAATAAATTGTCAGTATTAGGAAGAACTGAAGCTAGGGTAATCAGAATGACCTGGAAAATGCTTAGTGGAAAGAGAAGTAAAAATATGATAATAATGAACACACAGCTCATGCTAAAGCCTGCAGTGACATTAGGTCAACACGAGAGAAACGCATACATAGGACACAGTGGACAGGAAGAGATAAAGGCTGATTATCACCTGCAGCCATCGTCTCCTGCATTTTTGCAAAGTATGCCTAGCAGTTCCTTCAGAATCTGTTAACTCATGGAAACACTATGGACCAAACTTCCGAGCTGAAAAGTATAAATACCTCAGCTTACCCCTAAAGTTCTTGAAGCCGATCCAACAGCATCAGACTGCTGAGGCTTTCATGCTTGCCAGTGTGATGTGGGACACACACACACCATGATGGAGGAGGAAGAATGAATACTCTCACCAACAGCTGGGTAACTATTTTGTTCATAGACAGGTTAAGAATTAGAGAACTTGTGAGTTAGAGAGTTCATGAATTAATGAAATAATGAATTAGTAAATTTATATGTTGGACTAGCCTGTACAAATATGATTCAGCTATTGTTTGTCTTCGTATGTTTTGGTGGGGGTATTTTTGGGGCTGGGTTTTTTGTTTGTTTGTTTTAATGAGCTCATAAAATAAAATTTAATTTGCAGAGTACATTGTGCTGTAAATTTAAGAGATCCGAATAGATCATAACATATGCAGATTATCATACTTCCACAGTCTGGGTCTGATCATGGTCTGTGTTAGCAAGTTAAGAAAATTGTTATTTTAGAACTGAAAATTAAAGAATGGTGATTTCAAGACTTTTCAATGCACAGCCAAAGATAATTGTTTATTTTTTCCACAGCTATAAAACATAACAATATTAAATCATATGTTATATTTTTAAGTTATGTTGTTTCTAAACATTATAATCCTTACATGTGTCATCACTAAAAATCAGCTGAAAAACGTCCTGAAGAGATAAACAATGAAAATTATTTGCTTTCTTTTAGGAGTTATGTAATAATTGTTTTTTCCTGTTTACACTTCTCTAGCTATATTTCTTCTAATATCAAAATATCAATACAAATCTAATTTATTTCCAAAATCTGCTTTATTGACTTCTCATATCTGATAACTAAAAACACTTATGCTCTGAAAACCATAAAATATAAAGTTATGTTTCTAACTTCACAAAGAGAAATATTTGTGGGTCTGAGGTTTTGGTTTGTTGGGGTTTTTTTATGAAGTCTGTAAAGTGCCTGAAAGAAACAGATTTTCTCATCACATCAATTTGAAAAGTATGGCTTCTTAAGTTTGTCTTTGAAACCAAATGAAATCACAGCCACAATTCATTAACATCCTGACACATAAGGTAAAAGTTATGCAACCTCATCTTCCTTCTGTCACCTATCCTCAGCCTGAAACTTTGAAGTGTGAGACAATGTCAGACCTAAATCTCAATTTTAAAGTTCTTTAATTTTCAAAGTTCCTAAAGAACAGGGTTACAACTCAAATGTTTTATCAAAAAAGCCCCCAGAAACCTGAAAACAAACCCAAAGATAAAACTGAGGGAAAATATACCTAAAACATTTAGACTGGCTGAGAAAAAGGAGTAAAGACAGAAGTGCTGAGTAAAGTCTTACACATTTCTTATAGGTCTGGCCAAATATAAGATTTGCAGAAAAATAAGATATTGCAGAAAGCAAGGGATGCTCAAAAGAACATCTACTCCCCACACACCAGAAAAACTCATACACAGATGTCATGGTTTAAGCCCAGAGAGCAACTGAGCACCAAGCAGCCGCTTGCTCCCCCGCTTCCCCCTCAGGGATGGGGAAGAGAAAATACAACAAAAGGTTTGGGAGTCGAGACAAGGACAGAGAGGGATGACTCACCAATTATGGTCATGGGCAAATGACAGACTTGATTAGGGAAGAAAAAGAACATCAGTTTAATTCAAATACCACCACCAACACTTAATTTACCAATCAGAGTAGGACAGTGAGAAACACAACCACATCTTAAAAACACCTTCTCCCCACCCCTCCCTTCTTCCTAGGCTCAGCTTTGCTACCAATTTCTCTACCTCCTCCCTCTGAGAGGCACAGAGGGGCAGGGGATGGGGGTTATGGTCAGTTCATCACATGTTTTTCCTGCTGCTCCTTCCTCCTCAGGGGGAGGACTCCTCACACTCTTTCCCTGCTCCAGTGTGGGGTCCCTCTCACAGGAGACAGTCCTCCATGAAGTTCTCCAACGTAACCCTCCCACAGGGCTGCAGATCTTCCCAAACTGGTCCAGGATGGGTCCCTGCCATGGGCTGCAGTCCTTCCAGCAACAGACTAATCCAGTACGAACCTCCCTCAGAGTCCCAGCCTTCTTCTGGTGCAGCCACCTGCTCCAGCGTGGGGTCATCCACAGGCTGCAGGTGGGCATCTGCTCCACCATGGACCTCCATGGGTTGCAGGGGCACAGCCTGCCATCTCACCACGGGCTGCAGGGGGGGTCTCTGCTCCAGTGCACCTCCGCCTTTTCCTCCTTTCTTCCACTGACTGTAGGGTTTGCATAGGTATCTCCCTCACAACTCCTCTTCCTCATCTCAGGTTCCCTTTCTTAAATATGTTACCACAGAGGTGCAGCCACAGTCACTAATTGGCTCAGCCCTGGCCAGAGGTGGGTCTGACTTGGACCTGGGGGAGCTTCAAGAAGCTTCACACAGGAATCACCTCTGAAGCCCCCTTCCCTGCTACCAAAATCCCACCACAGACAAACCCAACACAACAGATTCAAGTGATATTTAAAGTTTGGAATAATATACTTGGCTACTTTGGAATCAACAACCAACTAGAAAGACAGACATTTGGATATATGCAAAACCAGAGATTTAATTAGCTAAGTATGAACAAAATTTTCTGAGAAGTTAAATCAAATTAAGTACTGCAATACAGAACTACTCTGAAAATAAGGACTGTTAAATTATATTTCATGTAACTAACTTTTCCTTGAGGTTGAGGGGTAGACAGATCGTTTGTTCAGATCTGCAAGACAAATCCCTATGAAAGATTACCTTTTTTCATCTACAGATATTTCTCTTCCTTTCTGAGAAAGCTTCTGTTGTGCATGTCTAATATTATTATTCTTGGGGATGCACTTGGCTTCTTATAGAGACATGATGCCACACAATTTTCCTCTGTCCCTCTTCATCACCTCCTAAGCTAATTGAATTAGAAGCAAACTAGTAGTCTTATATCCACTATGGGGTGGGCCCTTATATAGCAATGTGGAAAGGCACAGCTGTAAGGCACAAGGAAAAAGAAGAAAGAAGAATGTGTATATACCTTGGCTTTATCCCCATAAACCTGTTCTGTGAACAGAAACTGTGAATATGCAGAGCACTGTGTGAAGAAACTGGTGAAGAAGATAATTAAACATTCCCAGATACTTCCCAGGCTGAAGGTCAATTTTAAGCACAGGTATAAACAATCCAGAAAATATATATCTGTTACAGCAACGATTAGTGACTTTCAGGAAACATTTAATTCTCCATAAAGTTCTACAAAATTTTATATTTGAACTGATGATTTTATTGAAACTATTACCTTTACTGTGATTCCTGTAACCATGAGGTATTATATATTTTTCTCAATGTGTGAATTGCTTCTGTAAAATATAGTAGAAAATTTCTATGCCAATAGGAGAATTTGACCACAGAAGTGGTCAGACCAGCATGGCTAAAAGCTTTCAGGAACTAAGCAATTTTTTCCTTCCACAGAATATAACCACCCCCAGGTAAAGAGATTGTTCTTTTAAGTTACAGTAAGACATAAGGTGCCTACAATTAAAAGCATTAATGAAAGACAAGAATTCTTTCACAGCATATCTTATATTATTGTTGCCAGTGGTGGTCTTAGAGGTTCTTGCTCAAAATGAAATGCTGTAATTCTCTTTGTAAAAGAACACACCAGAAGAGAACTTGGTCCACTTCTCTGTGGTCCTCTGTACTGTTTTCCTTTCACCATTTTCTCCCCATGTCTAAGTATCCATTTTAAAGTAAAATTCTGTTCACTGTTTCAATTTCTTTTTAAACACATGAATACATTTATATATCATACGGATTATATACATACTGTTCACATAAGCATTCACAAAAAAGATAACCTGGAAAGTAGTCACAGATTAAAATAAATTCAAAGACTAAAGAAATTCTACTCTCTTTTCTGGCTGCCACTTTTAATAAACTCTAAGCAGTTTGGATACTACTTCTTCAAGATGAGAACCAGTATTATATACTCGTTGTGATTTAGGTCTACCAGTTAACACAAGTCATTACATATCATTGCAATATCTTTCAAGATCTTTTACATAGACAAGCTGATGTTTCTTCATGTCTTTGAAGTTGTATTCAAATCCTTAGGGTTAAATATGGGTAACATAAATATTTGTAGATACAGATGTTCTCATTTACTACCCATAAGGCCAAAAGAAGCTCTGAAGTACTGTTTTAAATATTACTTACAGTAACTTCATTTCCCCAAGAATGTTTTGTTTGATTACAAACCTTCATAATATATCAACCATAATTTTTATACATTCAAGTTTGTAGAATCGATACTCATTTCTCAGACACTACACTTGAAAAATAAGTTGTATAATCAGATCATACAGGGGGGAGGGTCATGTGTGTCTGGGAAAGTTGTCAGTTTCATAATCTCAAACAGAACCAAGTATTAAGCAGAAGCGAGGACAAGCTTAACCCAATTTAACTAGCTAGCTGTGGCTTTTGAGACAGCAGTTTTCTTGGCTAGCTCCCCTTTAAGGTTGCCTATCACTTTTTATTAGGATATGATCAACGAATAAAAGAGGCATAATCAACTAGGTAATTAGGATAGGTATGAACTGTCAAAGTTTTAGATCTTTTCAGGGTAACTAACTTACAACCAGGTTTACAAAACCTAGTGTAAACTTCTGGACTAAGCAAGTAACCAACTCACCTGAGTTCTAATCTAATCTCCTTGATTCTCTGTGGAGATTGGCACTCTATCACGGAAGGCCTCTATTGTTTGAATGATGCTCTGTATGATTGTTAGGAAAGACATGCTATGAATAATAATCTGTATAATAACTTCAATTCATAACAAATTCAGTGTATTTAAACTAAGGCTATGTTAATTCATACAAATGAATTCATATCAGTTAAAGGTCTGGTCTAATAGGCATCTCCTGTATAGCATAGAGATTTTTTAGGACAATAGTAGTCTGTTCTCAAACTTGAAATAGGTAATTGCTTCAGAAGAATAGGGTTCCCATTAGTTAATATTAGTTCAGTATACTGAAACACTATCTTTTTTAATATTTATGGCTAAAGATGCAAATGAACACTTCATGCGATTTATGAGAACACCTATGCATCTTTTTCTTCAGACACAGTGAGATTTGCTCTTAATCACTTTAAATTGGTTTCTAATTTTTTTTTTCAGCAGTTCCACAGCTGAGGCAAAGAATAATCAAGCGCATAAGTCTTCCTCCTCTGTTTCCACAAAAAGCAGAGTAAGTTAGTTTCAGTGAGTGTTTAATGTGACAAACATTTTTTACCCCACACTGAAATAAACAGCAGTGCTAAAGGTGTTGTAGCCCCTTTATTGGAGACAAGCAGGCTAAGCAGGTAGCTTCTTACACTGCTCAGCTCAGTGGTGACAGAACCAGTTGTCAGTCAACAGAGAATCTCAAAAGATTCTGCTCAGAGTAGTCAGTGTGTTATTACAGGATGCACAACTCAGCCAGTACACACATGCACTATCTTGCTTATACTGACACAGCCCTCTGACATGACACAGAAAAATATCTTTCATGGATTTGCTCTGAACTTTCCAGAAAAAGGGAAAACTCCAGAAATGTATGGGAATAATATCCAAGACATAAAACATCCTCAAGGTTATATCTGCCTTTGAGCATGTCATTCATAACTGGTTTTAGAAGTAATTTTAAAACTTGCAAGCATTAAAACCAGTTGTAAGTTAAAGAAGACTTTTCTTCTTTCAAAGAAGAAAGCTAAAAACATTTAGTTCAGATATTAATTTTCATCCAGAGTGTTTGCTAATCAATTTAAGATATCTGAAACACAAATATTTACAAGTAAGCTTTAAATAAGCTTACAGTACACTATTCAGACCAAAGACTGGTGTACCATGTCAGGTTCTCGAGGTTAGGTTCCTTTCCTAGCCATTGCTAATATTAATATTCTACTATTTAATGGTTTATATATTTATTTATTTTTAAAAGCCAAAGTAATCTCTTTGTGAGAGCCTCTGTAAGTTCTTACTGGGTGCAGCCAAAATTTAAGATCCACAGCTACTCCCAATGGCACTGAGAGCTTCAAAGACCTGAGGTTTTTTTTCACATATTTCAGATCGGTCTATATATCAGGTCAGCTGAGCAGAAGTTGGAAAAGGCAACTCAAGACAGACTTCTTTACCCTTCTGAAGAGCACTTTACTGAACAAGAATTAGGTCGGACACAAGGCTAAAACCTGTCCATCCAAACTGTAGAGTTTACTTAAATGTATAGAGAAGCTTCATTAAACAAAACTCATCACGAGTTTATTTTCTAGAGTTTATGCCATATTTCTAACAACTTTTTGTATGTTACTCAGTTGGAAAGAGACTTTAAACTGGACAGCTTCACTTTCATTTACAGGCTTTTTTTGCTTACTAACAAAACAAGGGCTCATTTTTTTGTTTTGTTTTCAATATGTGAAGACATAAAGGCATATCCCTGAAAAAGTTAAGTTTTTAATCCCTGCTATAGTTGAAATAATTTATGATCTTTTTCTATTCAAAACATGACCTACTTTTAAAAGCAATTTCATAACACTGGGAGTAGGGAAAATTAATCACAGATATCTGATCATTGTCAGACCAGGACATAAAACATTCCAATGAATATTAGGACACAAAATATTGTTTTCTTCAAAACACTACTCGGAGTCAATCTGGAAACAAGTGATTTTCCCACCCACATGAGCAGACAAGAAAAAATGCTCATGAATATTTTGTTTTCTCTGGGTCAGAGCCTATCCCTTTGGCTTGTTCAACTACTTTGATACAGTTGTATCAGAACTAACAAATCTGTTGTGCAGAGATGCGCTCAGTTTTATCAGAATAGTTTTAGGAGTAATTTATTCTATAATTAAGTCTTTAAAGAATATTCTTAAAAAAGATTACTTCTTGAACGTTTATATGTAATATTTCTTAATTATCCTTAACCACTGTAGTATTTTAACACCATCTTTGATCTTTCAACAGTTCAAGGACTCCTTTTTGGGATTTAATGCTGTAAGATAGCATCCCGTGATGACTCCAACTCCACTAAGTCTTCTTTGAGGGAAATGTACTTAAGAAATAATTCAGCCACGTAAACCATGGTTCTACAATTGCGAGAACAGTCACATAAAATAATCCACAAAGTACCATGTGTTGTAACCTAGAGGTCATTTAAATGCATAGAGAAGCATCTCTATTTATTCTCTCAGTGCCCACAGTAGGCCACTGAGTAGTCCCACCAAAAGAGAAGAAATCAATTGTATAAGTAATGGTTACTCAGCCTGGCTCCTTCTGCATACTTTCTTTTGAATATTGTCCTTCAGACAGAAGGACAGTTAGCATCCTTTTGCCAACATGGATACCTACAAAAGTTATGGAGAAACTTTCAGGTCAACCGAAAATACATCTTTTAAAAAAAGTAATTAAAACAATAAGAGCTTTCATGGCACTTCATCTCTGGTGTTTCTCCAGTAATGTGATTGACATTAAATAAGAATGGATTTGGCATAAAACCTGTCTCATGTAACCCAGTGTAAACTAGACCTAGATTACTCAAATCAGCATGAGCAGAGAATCAAGCTGTTCAGGGAGGATCATTTTTACAATAAACCAGTCAATGAAAGATTATTGTATGGACTAAAAAAGGAATAGGAGCAAAAGCGTCCTTTGCTTAGAGAGTTGCTTTTCCAAATGAATGCCAAATATGGTTTCTAGCAGCTTTAACAGGAAATTAATACCAAGATAGTGTAGTTTCTATATATTGATACATCTTTATGTGACGTCAGTTAAATAAAAAGTAAATCTCTGTTGTACAATCTGTTAATACCTTATTAAAAGACACAGGAAAGAAAAAAAGGTTTTCTAACAGCTTGGAAAAGCAAAGCCCAGTAAAGCAAAGCCTTGTCCCTACAATTGGAATGGAGTATTAATATCAATAAAAGTGTTGTTTAGAAGGTAGTTTGCATATTTTTTTAGTTATATAGAAGTTTACCAGACATAATTCTAACAGCAGTAAAGATCTCCTGCTTTGGGAATGCAGGAAAACCTGACAATAAACTAGTCCTTACAATTTTGTGAGATTTACGTTCAGTTTTCAATTACCATTGTAACTCACTGAGTTAAGTAGACTGGAAGATTCAAAGCTGAGACAGAGGTGAAGAGTAAGAGCAAGGAAGCTAAAAAATAGATAATCATTAAAGAGGATGGACACTGAGAATGTATAGGAATATGAGTTATGAATCAATCCATGTTAGGAAAACAAAAATAATTCTCACTTCATTATAAGAATATTTTATAGGCTACAAAAATATAGCTAGTTGAATTAAAATTTGCACTAGTAGTTTTTCCTGGTAGAATATTGCCTTAAATGTCCACACATTCCTGACAGTTAGGCTTCAGAGGAAAAAGGTAAAATAAAACTTGTTTAATAAAAGTGGTAGTAGACATGTTGCTTTATGAAAAGCAATTTGAAACATAAAATTTTATTTTTCTGTTTGTTAAATTTAGCAAATTCTAATGTAATAATGGTTATCAATATGGAATTATTATTGTGGGTAACATTTGCTAGTCTCTTCAATATAGAGTCAGCTAGTGGAGTATCAAATTTGTACACTTAAAATGATTCCAAGATCTACCCCTCTTGGTGCTGAAGTTAATGACAGTGTTTTAAGTCTGTTCATTACCATCTGCTTTAGAATATTCATATTCTAATGATTTATTTCTCAGATCTACCTGAAGTTAACATTGATACTTTTTATTTAAGGTGAAAGAGTGACCTCAATTCAAAACTGGCTACATGCAAATACATAAAAATGACATCTTATTTCACATTTTTCACTAAGCTTTTCGTAAAATTCTCTGGGAGGTTTCATGACAGAGTGATATGACTATTTCTATTACTGATACCTAATATATTATGGAAATACTTTTATCTTCATTTGCATTCAGAAACTCAAAAAATGTACATTTTCTAACATAATCTAAAACAAACACTAGGCTTCTAGCAATAGGTTTATTTATAGCAGTCTGATTCACAAAACAGTTGTAAGAATCAGTGAAAAGTAAACCAGACAAAATGAAGCTATCTGGATAGTCAGTAGGAGTCCTGTTAGTACTAGTTTTTATATATACTTATTAAACTCATCAACATTACTTTTGAAATTTGACCCTTGGTTCTCATCAGCGATGGACCATCCATACAGTTTCATACCATCTCGGATACTTGCCTTTCAAATAATGAAAAACTAAATATCTTTGTCCAGCATCAACAAATCATAATATCAATTAATTATATTTCTTTGCATTAGAATAATATGGCTAAGAACCCACTTTTTTCTTATCTTTTCATCAGATATTTTCTGAAGGAAGTTCAGATTATACAACTCATTAATGGAATTTATGAAAATAGAAACACTGTGAAAACACTGCTTTCTAACAAAAAAATGCAATATGAGCTGCTGCATACTCATAACAGTATTCTCATGACATTTATGTTCATAATACAGATAATGACTAAAAGTTACCAAAGCTTTACCAGTTCTTCCTACTGCAGATGCATTTCACATAGTGATTTAAAAAAGGTTTGCAGTGTTGAAACAGTATAAACCTTCAACTTTATGCATTTAGACTAATTTCCAAATCAAAAGTAAGAAACTGTCACTGAAAATTTTGTAAACTTACCTGGTTATGGAAAGTAAGGATCCTACTACATCTGAAAAATAAGCTATGTTTAATGGGGTGTTAGGATTAATATTACCCAATAGTAGTGAAAAGGACAGAAGAGAAAAATCTGACTAGACCTAACTTAGCCACATACTTCAAATACTGTTTTCTGATCTTCAATACTTTTGCTTGGTATTTCAGATTATTTTCCTCCTTACCATCAGCATGATAGTAACCAATACTGAAGAGAAATATAAAAATTAAAACACTAAACCCACAAGCTTAAGACCCCTTACCCTCTGGGTTTGCTGGGCTCCTCTTGCTTCTCAGTGTTACAGACACATGTGTAAACAACAGAATTTCCTGCATCCTTTTCTCATATGCACAGTACTGGGACTTGGCCAACGGGATTATTTACAGCATTAAGGCCACTCCACAGTAACTTGAAAAGATTCTCATTGGTCAGCTTTATCAAAAACAAACCTACATCTTTCTTTTACATACAAGTCATCCAAAATAAAACTTTTTGCCATATTGTTTTTCACTAAGTATTGCTTTATTTGGTTTATTTCCCCCTCATTTCTAAACTGAAGACTGTGACCCCAGTACCCCAAATATTATGTATAAGCTTAAATTGATTATTCTAATCACAATAGTTAAGCACAGGTACTCGTCTTCTCCACGTTGGGTGGTTTCTTATGCCACTACTTGTTCTCAGTATACCTCCTGATCTTTAAATATCCTATAATAAGTCTAGATTTTTCTCTCTGCATGACTGTATATCATCTAGCTAATACATGTATTTTCATAATTGACTCAATAATTAGCCAGAGGCTGTTGGACATTATTATGAAAAATTCTAGTATTTTTCGATTATCAGAGATATGAAAAGAACATGGTGAAGAAAGGTAAAAAAATAGTGATTTGGAAAATTTCTTTTCTGAAAAATTAAATACCTTTGCATTAAAATATACAGTTACACTATAAAAATAGGAGGTAAGAAATATTTCTTTAAAGAATATAAGCTCAAACATTTCTGTAACTGACATGTGACAAGGCGTGACACCACTGTCCCAAGACTGATATCACAAGTCACCTAAATGACAGGTCTTCAAGGCATGAAACTAATACAGCTAAACACAACTATTTGATTTGCCATAGCTCTGAAAAACTAAATATTTCTAATGAAAAAAACATCATCATATACAGAATATTGACAATTTCTATGTCATGATCTCAGGCTGAGAAGCCAGATTTCCTTACTCATAGCTTTAAGGTATATATCTCTATTTCCCTACTAACATCCCACCACCTTTTAACAGCAGTATAGCAGGTAGTTTTTTCATCATGAATAATAGCTACAGCTGCAGGACTCTTCACTTAGATAAGGGGATTGTCTGAAGCTAGGATTATTTTTTTTAATTTATTTGAAGTAAATGAACAAGCAAAACCTCCCATTCCCATCAATTACATGGGCATTACATGACTTCCATAACTCACAAAATCTATTCCACTGCCAGGAGACAAAAGACATTCAGTAAAAAAGGAAAAAAACACCCTAGACATTTCTATTAAAAAAAACCCCCAAAAACCCCAAACAACAAACCCCCCCCCAAAACCACCACAACACAAAAAACACAATGAAAAAAAAAAAAGCAAAAAAAGCCTCAAACCAAAGATCCCCCAAAACCCAAAGCAAAAATACCCCCCCCAAAACAACCCCAAACCAAATCAAAAAAAACAGACCAAAATAAAAATGCACCAGAACAAAACCAAACCCCAAGTCTGTATTAATTTAAAAACAACAAAAACCAACAAAGTCCAGATCCAAACAATAAAATAATAAGACAACAGTTACTTTATGCATCTTCCATGGTTTCTTTAGCAACTACATATATCTCACCTCCCACTAGAATGCTTTCTGGCTACATTCCATTATCTCTACCATGGGAAATCAATTCATATTTTTAAAATCAAGTTATGTACACATCATAACTTACATGGTATGTTATTCCTTTGTAACTAATCATGTTTCAACCCATTCATGAGATACAGAACTCATTTTCCACCATTCTTCACTTACTACAATCTCTGAATGCGTCCAAGAAGCCTGTTCCGTTGCTCATACTCAAACAAATACTCAATTTCTAAAGAAATTGATACACTTTCATTTTATCTGAGAGGAAGTTAAGTAACATTGATCACAACTGAAAATATCTTCACAAGTGAAGATCTGTAACAGAGAATTTATCATTCACATTTTTAAAAAAAAAAAAAATGTCAGTACTTCATGTGAAGGAAGTAGAACTCTTGGAAGTACAGCTAAGTATATGTTCAATTCTTTGCAACAGATGTCTTAAAAAACTTGAAAGTCTCTTTTCCACTTGTTTTCTCCTAGAGATCCATTAAAAAAAAAAAAAAAAAAAAAGGATCACTGCCATTAACTACTTTTTGGGAAGGAAAACCATACTCTTCAGGAATAGAGGCATAAAAAAGAACTATGCATAATAGACCAATAGTAAAGCTATAACCAAAACTCAGGTTCTATTCTGTTACATTCTGTAGTAATCGCCAATTCATAGAGGAATGTTGATTTTATGACATTGTTAAAGATGCATTCATATTTAATTAAAAAATTATACTGTAAATTTGGGAAGTTACCATGTGAAACTGTACGGACCAAACTATGCAAATGA
This sequence comes from Strix aluco, assembly GCF_031877795.1. Lineage (NCBI taxonomy): Eukaryota > Metazoa > Chordata > Aves > Strigiformes > Strigidae > Strix > Strix aluco. The sequence goes on along the minus strand of NC_133931.1, from coordinate 61,391,850 downwards.
CAAGTTTTATAAACTTTGATGAAACATATAATCAACTTCGGTAAGAGAATCAAATTTTTAAAAAACAAAACCAAACCCCAATAAAACCAAAAACTTTTCATACTAAACAAGCTTCTGGATTGCAACTCTTCATGATGCTGGGGAAATACTAGGGAAAGTACTATGAGGTACTATCAGGGAAATGTATCAAGGAACCTGATGCACCTATGGTGCTAGATTTGATAAGCAATTTTAAATGTTTATTGAAAAAAAATAAGTGGAATGATCAGCTGTTTTTTATATTTTTACTTACAAATATATTCTTCCTTTTCAGTCTCATTTGACCATTGACCTTGATGTTAGGCCTATCACTGTAATAATTACAGAAAAGATGTTGCCAGTCAGAGAGGGACCTGGGGGTGTTGACTGACAGCCGGCTGAACATGAGCCAGCAGTGTGCCCAGGTGGCCAAGAAGGCCAATGGCATCCTGGCTTGTATCAGAAATAGCGTGGCCAGCAGGGACAGGGAAGTGATCTTACCCCTGTACTCGGCACTGGTGAGGCCGCACCTCGATTCCTGTGTTCAGTTTTGGGCCCCTCACTACAAAAAGGACATTGAATTACTCAAGCGTGTCCAGAGAAGGGCAACGAAGCTGGTGAAGGGTCTGGAGCACATGTCGTATGAGGAGCGGCTGAGGGAACTGGGGTTGTTTAGTCTGGAGAAGAGGAGGCTGAGGGGAGACCTCATTGCCCTCTACAACTACCTGAAAGGAGGTTGCAGAGAGCTGGGGATGAGTCTTTTTAACCAAGTAACAGGTGATAGGAGAAGAGGTAATGGCCTCAAGTTGCACCAGGGAAGGTTTAGACTAGATATTAGGAAGCATTTCTTTACAGAATGGGTTGTTAGGCGTTGGAATGGGCTGCCCAGGGAGGGGTGGAATCCCCATCCCTGGAGGTGTTTAAGAGTCGGGTTGACATAGCACTTAGGGATATGGTGTAGTTGGGAACTGTCAGTGTTAGATTAATGGTTGGACTAGATGATCTTCAAGGTCCTTTCCAACCTAGGTGATTCTGTGATTCTGTGAACATGCAAATTTGCTAACACATGAACTTCACATAAGGAGCTGAATTGTCTTTCAAGAAGTCTTGAGGTATATAAATAATTCTGAGTAAGTTCATACTAAGAACACTGAAAAAATGTGATAAAGACTGTAAGCAGCATCAACAATACAGAACATATGTTTTGATACATGGCATTAGCTGTCAACTGAACTGTTGCACCACTGACTAGCGTGGGATAGACTCCCTTCTCACTTTGAGTACATTTGAGCTTTGGCAGCATGCCTGACCTGCTTTTTCCAAGATCCACAGACCAGCATTAACAGAAAATGAAAGCCAAATTTTGAATTGTTACATGTCAAGACCTATACCTTTGGGGTCACAAAGGAAGACACCTGATCCTTTTCAGGATTACTGAGCCAATGAAGAACATTATTTAATTTGTCTCAGATGAGAAAGTTAGATCAAATCTTTTTCAAAAGATAAAGTTAACCATTTACTGCACTGATGCAATTTCCTTAGCAGATATAAGAAATTAAAATGCATTACTATTCAAGCCAAAACCAATAAAGTGCTTCAAACACAAATATCAATAAATCAGAATATTACTATTAAATAAATTGGAAAATAGGGGTATGAAGCACTAAAACTGCAACCTTTTGGAATTGGTCTTTGTGGTGGTTTGACCTTGGCTAAATGCCAGGTACCCACCAAGTCGCTCTATCACTTCCCCCCCTTCCCTCTTTTTCTCAACAGGGCAAAAAGGGGGAAAGAAAATAAGATGGGAAAAAAACCAACCCTTGTGGGTAAAACAAAAGCAGTTTTAATACAAGAAAGAGAAGCAAAGGTCCGCACACGGAAGCAAAAAAAGAAAACAGATTTATTCTCTACTTCCCATTAACAGGCGATGTCGGGCCTTCTCAGGAAGCAGGGCTCCAATACGCGCAGTGGTTGCCTTGGAGGACCAAGAGTGACCCCACCCCCTTCCTCCTTTCTCCCAGCTTTATACTTGAGCAGACATCATATGGTATGGAATATCCCTTTGGTCAGTTCGGGTCAGCTGTCCTGGTTGTGTCCCCTCCCAAGATCTTGCCCACCCCATCCTACTGGGGGGGGAGGCGGGAAATGTCGGAAAGAGCCTTGGTGCTGTGTAAGCACTACTCAGCAGTAGCCACACCACCAGTGTGCTATCAACACCCTGCCAGCTCCCGACATAAAACACAGCACCATGAGGGCTGTTATAAGGGGAAAACCAATTCTGTCTCAGCCAGACCCAGTACAGCCTTCTTCAAGTATTCTCAAAAAACATATAAATATGCCAGTTCTTCTTTGTTAACGAAATGTGTTTTTAAGCTATTGTTTCATATTATTCCATACAATTTCATATAAGTGAAGCAATAAACGTTACAATGCATTTGAAAACATAAGGATAGAAGGTCATCCTTTACTGTACCTCAATCCCAGACATGCTCCCTTAGATGATGAAAATAAATAGAAGACAATTTGAGAGTAGAAGATACCTTCAAGGCATGAGGGAAGAGAAGATAAGGACAAAAATATCATGTAATTTTTAAGCTCATCACTCCAGCAAAGTCCTAACTTACATGACAAAAAAGAGGTAAGTCAGTAAATAAATCCACCAAAAATGAGACCACACCAAACCTCATACCTAGACTAGTTGGTGTGAAAGAACATGGTGCAGTTCTTTTTCTTTGATACACAGACTAGGAAGAAGACACAGCTAGTGTAGTTGCTTTCTAGAATCTCTGTCTAAAATTAAAAATTCAGAAGAAGGATAATATTTTTCCCCCTCATTTTCTTCTAAATTCTAGCATGTACTAAAAAAGCAATCAGAACAAAATTTTGCTTCTGTAGCTTTTCATTCAGTAGTTTTGATATCACCCATTAACAATACTAACCTAAAAACTTATGTAGTGATCTTTGAACAAAATAACCATCATGTAACAAGGGTATTTATCATAAAACTGTCAAAGCGTGCAACAATAGGTTACACACAGGCATAACAGGATTACATGAATAAAACCACTTGTGCATTTAACACCTCCCTCCTACATAAGTAACTTTAAAACAGAACATAAACTTATAAGCAACATCAAACAGCAATATATTGAAAAAACTTCTTAGTTTTATTCTAGCATAGTAATAAACTATAACAGGAAGAAGTTTATCTAGAGATAAACTTTGCTCAGCTTGTTAGTCCAGTTCTGACTTCACCTGTGCAAGTGAAATTGATTCACAGGTGCAAACAGTTACAGCAGAAAAATGTAGACAGTTTATCTTGTATAGGTCTGTGCTGCTGATTGAAGTTCTTTTCTTATTAGAAGTGAAACAGGAAAATTTGACTGGTGTTAGGCTATTCAGTACTTCAGACCACATATAGGAAAGTTGTGGCAAAATTACTTTCATTCTTAAAGATTCGCTGCGAATATCAGCTTCACTCTCTGTTGTTTATTACATTCTTTAGTGAAATTTACTACATAACACCTGGAACTGGGTTGCTTATTATAGCTAAGTATACTTCAACAGGCCTCAGCTTGGCAGAACTACCACTGATTCCTAATATTCAGAAATATAAATAGAGCAGGTGATAAAATAAGCTCTAAATTTGAACGTTCCTGTGTACTGGAAGTATTCCCACATAGTAGCAGAATTTGAGTGTTTTATGTGCAAAAGAAAAATAAATAAATAAAAAAAAAAATTATAGAAGCCAGCTCAGTTATTTCAAGTGTTCCTGATTTTATTCTAGGTGTGTCCTGACCAGTTGATGGTTATTTTTAAAAGAAGTTATGGAATTTGCAAGAGGATAACACTCCAGCAATTTTAAGATGAGGAATTGAAGTAAAAATGCAAGAAGAATTGTTCTCCTTTTGTGATATTCATGTTATTTTCTACTGAACACTTGCAGTTATAAATAACTTGGAGAAATAGTTTCTAAACAAAGTCTCAAGATATTAAAAATTTCTGGGACATCTGATGGAAAAAACACTAATATAACTTCATAATTTATATTTATGACTAGAGTTTACTGTTGAAGTAATGTTGAAATAGCAGCAACATACTTTAGAAGAATTTTAAATGCAATCAATTAAGAATAAATTAAGAAGTTTAATTTTTATGTAGGAAAAAATAGTTTCTACTCTGATATTTCAATATGAAAAACTAAAAGGAGTTGAGTCAAAGAGATATGATTCTTGCTCTTCAGTGTAACCAGAGAGGGCTGCCTTGTCAAACCTTTCATTAACTGCACACAGGTATGATGCTGCTGTGAATTCTAGATTTGTTCACTAATGCACCGATTAGAAAGACATGCATATGTGAGTGCAAAGAAGACAGAGACCTAGAGCAATCTTTCATTTCATCACCTTCAATCAAACACAAAAATCTGACTTTGAATGAATCAGTATTAATCAACACATTCCTATAAAAGAAACCAAATAATCTCTAGGTATATTTCTGATGAAAAATGTGAAAGGTCCCACACTATAATAAAAATTATGAAGCCTCACATTATTAGAGAAAATGCATTCCTTGACGAATCATTCATGTGCTCAGATATCTCAGTTTGTTTTCCTCAGATATCAACTATAAAATAAATGTATTTTTTCAGAAAAGATGGACAAATACTTCAATGAAGTGTACAAGAAGTATGTGTATCTTCCAACATCATGTTGGGAAGGCTAAAGGATGAGACACTACTTTACATCCTTAGAATGTGACTGCTTAAGTACAGCTTTAGAAACTAGCTTTTCTTTTTCCCTCTCCTATAATCTAAGAATAATAGTATCTTGCACAAGAATACCTCTGCTCTGTACAGGGGATTGTAACAGCAGCATGATGTGACTAGTGTTTCATCAGACCATACCTAAAGCAGGGAAGATGTCTAAATTTGGATTATAAACACTGCCTATGCCATTCTGAAAAAACAATTCTTTCCAATTTTTCACAGTAAATGAAAACTCATTATTTCACTTTCTGATCTAAAAGTAGTTATTTCTTTCACTAGGATTGGATTACTGCAGGTACGCAATATTCGGACAGCAACAGTGACTGCCACAAAAACTTTAATCACTGTAAATACAGTTACTGAGTTAAAAAGTTATGGTTTATTCACTTTTACAGGCAACAGTATCTCCCTGCCTGTAGGGCTGCCGTTCTCAATAATGAAAACATCTTGTATCTTCAGCATTTTAAGTGACAAAATTTGGCAAGATTGAAGGTTCTATGTTATTAATAAAAGGAATGTTTTCATTTAAGTTTCTGAATATCTGGACTTCATCTGTGTCTATTTCAGGAAAGAAGCTATCATAATTGGGTCTTTAAATCAGCAGATTATAAATAACATCTGAAGAAAGATGTCTTCCTGTTTTTTTCCTGTAGTCCAAAATGAAGGTGAACATCATCAGCATAGAGACGTTGAAGGTTAGTGTCTTAGCACTACTTATAGGTCAACAGCAGTTGAAGATGCCATAAAAAGCATGAATGTATTTAAGACCTTCCTTCACACTCCTGTGATGACTTTGATTAGTTTGGTTGTCCTCACCTAGGATTAAATCAAAATTAGAACCCAGATCCTATTTATATGTAGAAAGTCAAATATGAGTCTGTTTTTTGGTTTTAGATAGGATCAATGTAATTTTGTTTGTTTGTTTTTCATACACAAATAATACGTACAAAAATAGAATACCTGTATCTTTCTGCAGTTTTCTTTACTCAAGGCTATTCTGCACCACTAAAGCATGATCAAAAGGATAATTCTTTTGGGTAATTCAATAACCAGTTTTAGTTAATAAGTAATTTCTCAGCAGCCTAATGAGAAACACAGGAATCTTGCAAGCTTTTACTCTGTTGTTGTTAACCTACCTGCTATCATCATAAAAGTTAATCACTGTTTCAAAACAAACATTATTAATCACCTAAGACTATTATATACAGCATAAGACAGTATCATAAAGAGATACACGAAATACAGCAGTATACTGAAGAGCATAAAAAAAAAGAGAATGCATTGGTCTGGGCAGAGTGTCAGGCAAATGTCTTGAATTAAAGTTGTGGTGCAAATCATTTTTCAGTTATGACAGCAGGAATAATATTTGTGGATGTACTTATATGTTACAAATAAGTTACAAGTACCATACCACGTACTAGAATTGGTTGTAAAATAGAGCTGACACTAATCTAAAGACATGACTTTATTATAGTTTACAAATACCCTTTTATTAAAGTACTGTCCACAGTTTATTGGGATCCTTCCATATAGTCTGGCATCCATCTCTATTAACATTTCAAAGCTTACCTTTCAGCAATGGTCTGAACAGATGAATACCCATGAAGACAGCATGACACAGCTGAGGGTCAAGATTGTTGAAAATGTCTTGCATCTAAGATAACCCACACTTCTTGCAGTACATCTTCTTTAAAAAACTCTTCCATATAATCCCTCAGTAATGAGGAGCCCCTTGGTAAACTAAGCCATTCTAACTGTACTCTTGAGAGCCCTAAAGTTACCACATATGAAAGTGACTGCAATGGGTTAGCCTGAGAAGTACATCCATTTCCCAGGAAATTATTAAGATTACTACTGAGTTGACTGAATTTTATTTTAAATGGTTATGTACAATGGGAACATATCAATGGGAATCCTGAGTCCAGTTTAACTTTATTTTCCATATTAATGAGACTAGAGCTTTGGCCATGTTGTTATATGACTTTTTTTACTGAAATGGAAAAAGACTCTGCTTATTCTGGGCTTGTGAAGAATTTATGTGTCTTTTCTAAAGGAGTACTACAGACTGATGCGTATACATTAAAAATATTTACTCTCTAATTTAATACTTTTTTACATTTTAACTTCTTCACCTTTTTCAATAGCAAACTGCTCAGCACAGTCTTGTACTGCTTCAGAATATCCTCTCACTAATGTATTCTGCTCAATCTAATTATTTGTTTCTGGTTTTTGTGGCTTTCCATCATACTTAAGCACAGGAATGCCCAGCAGAAATTAAAGGATGAACTTTCCCAAATCCAAGATCCTATCACAGATAAGCCAAAGAAATACACTCTGTACTGTTTAACTTGACCCAAATTGATGGCTAACATTTCTTCTGAACAAGAAAAGGACAGAAAAGCAAGAGAGAAACAGAATAAAAATTGTTCTGTGGAAACTTTGCTCATCAATGCAATTCAGACAGATAATGTGAGCAGCTACAAGGATGATTTTCAAAAATCTAAAATATTAGCAACTTAATCCCTCATTCTAGTATTTGGGATAGTTAAATGAATATGGGAAAAAAGTATGGAAAGTGGGTGTGTGCAGGGGGAAACTAAAGCAAACCAAGCAAATTTATGTATGAAAATATCTATAAGTAAGGATCCCTTCACCCCTACAGCAGCATCTTTATTTGTATCCTAAAAAAAATACTTTTACCTTACAATGCAAGCATCCACTCAGAAGTATTCTTTGGTGAGACTTTTCTATTCTTTTTTCTGCTAAATCTCCACTCCATTCCTTGCCTAAAGAAAATCAGTGCTAGAGTTGAGAGAGATCACTTTCTAATACAAAAAGAGTTCTGTTCTCCACCCCTCATAATTTAGCTATGAAGACTCAGCTTTAATTATCACTAAAAACTGCATTGCTGTAAATCAAAATCATGCTTTAAAAATACAGATTTATAATGAAAAGAAATATGCAGGCAAATCCAGATATCAGAATTAGAAACAGAAAACTTCAATAAATTGATTTAGTAACTCAAGCATACTTAGATTACTGATAAATTTATTTATTTAGATGGATGGTGGCTACCATCAGTCTGTCACAGTGATAAGTCTTAAATCTTTTAGTGCCTGGTAAGTTCAACTGTTCTGCAAACAGGAACTGAGAATTACGGCCTACCTAATATGGGTGATCTGCTTTCCCCTTGTCAGTTTGGCTAGGATCAGCATCATTTTGACTGATTGCCTTCGCCAAATATGCTTTCATCTAATGTTAAAAATTTAAGGTATAGTTTAAATTTTCTAGGTAATATAGTCTTGAAAAATGTTGAAATAAATTCATTACAAAAAGTCTTATGGAAATGTTAAAGGAGGTCCTTAATCATATCTGTATATCTAGAGCTTTTATCTACAAAGATCAAAGGATCTGTATAAAAAAATGTTACAGAATTTTGCTGGTGATGTCTCTGAAGACACAGAAAAAATTAATATCCAACTTCTATTGCAACTTCCTGCGCAATTGTTTCTTTTTCTTCTCTCTGCCCACCATCCAAGACAGCAATTAAAGACAGAAAGGTGGTAAGAAAGGAAAGTACAAAGAGTTTTAAAACCAGAAAATTACTATTATACCAGTCTGATATTTTGATGTGTTATGTGATGTATTGTAACAATTTAATTTACTACAATGAAAAGATATAGTGACAATAGCAATGCCCTATTGATTACAAATCAAAACTATGCAAATATTTATCTTTTTAAGCTAAAGTAGACAAGTTGAAATGTAGAGAGTATTGTGAAGGGATGATAACATCAAGTGAAGTGGAAATCATCGTCTGACTTCTCAAATAAGCAAAACAAGAAACATTCTAAGTTAATTTTGTATGTACATGGAATTTAGAAAAGCAGCTACAATTCTGCTCTCATAATATAATGGATATAATAACCTTTTTCTTAAGAAAAATAAACAATGTCACTTTCAGTTAAATTGTCAATACTTACTTTTATTCAGCTGGTAGTGAGAGTTACTGCTGATGAAGTTAAATGGTAAAAGTTCCATTTCCCTTTGGCTAAATATATCTGTTGGCAACTCTAAACTTGAGCTATCTAGTTGTCAATAGTTTCATGACTAAAAGAACAGATTTAAAAAGACAGATAATTTATTTTTCCATTTTTTTTTTCATATGCACATATTGTTATGCAATGGCATTACATTTTTTTCTATATCTGTGGCTGATTCGAATCCATTGAAGTTAGTCTGAAGAAGTTAACTTGTTAGTTTAAATTATGCGTGGTTTTAGCCTTGTCTTTATTCACAAATAAGTGCAGTGTTCTGTTACGTATTTTGTGACCAAATTATCTCTCCAATGCAGAAAAAACCCCCACGCTCATGCATATAACCGGAGATATATTTTAGTTAAAATTAATTTTATAGTCTGGCTACAAACTATTTTAATTTATATGTAAAGATAAACTAGATGGCAAGCTGATACTCACTGAAATAGGAGATGAAACCTACTACCAACTGATTACCATTCCTGAAGGTTGTGTGTATAAATAAAAGGATAATATACAAGTATATAGGGCAGAGATAATTCAAATGAATCAGAAAGATTCATAATCCTGATACTAATATGCTTTTGTACTCAAAAAAGGACTCACAAAATAAGAAAAATACCTTATCTTTGACATGAGTTTTTTCTTCCTTATTGGCTTAGGCAGATGATAAATCCTAAGAGAAGACACATGACATCAGGTCATTCAAAATCAGTCACATGCTTTTGGCTTTAAACTGTTCTTTATGTGCACCAAGATCTGAAATCCGGCTAATAATTTATGAATTGTGTTTTACACATCTAAATTAAATTGTAATTTGACCTGTTAGTCCTTAGTTATTAATTTTGCAGTTTCAACGTCACATATAGTTATGTGCACAGGTGGCCTGTGGCCTCCAAGGCCAAGTTATACAATTTCCACATTAAAGATAAGATACCACTTTCAGAACACATTTACCTTACTTTATCTCATCTAAAAGATTATTATCTTCTGAAGCTCAGAATTCTGAGCAGTATGTGGAAATAGCTCAACAAGATTTAATTAGCAAGTAGAAGGACAGAGAAACTAGAAAAACTGCTTTCAGCAGATTATAATCCTGTAGATATCTGATTTTCATGATGAGTGAGAACACCTGCTTTGGTATTAGCTTTTACTGCATTTCCTGCTGTGGCTCTACCTGGGCAGCTGTGGGGAGATTCAGCCACCTGTAGATCCTTTCTGGCAGGAAAGGTGGAACTGCCTAAGGCACCTGGCCTGAATGCCTTGCACTAGATCCCCAGATTTCTCCATGAGGATAGAAAATGACTTCCAATCTTCTTCTAGTCACTTAATACTTCTCCTTAGTTCTCTCTGACTTGTGCAGTATCTCTAGATGAAACCAAGGAGACACCTGACAAAATTTCCTCTCCTAAAGTTCATTCCATGTTTTTTTATATAACGCTGAGTACACAGTTAATTGTACTAGTATGGTTTACTAGCATGTAATATTTCATCAGAGGTATGTTTGATTAAACTAAAAATATTTTTTTTGCCAGATGAAGACTAGATTTAACTGAAGCCAGAAAGAACATCAATAGGAATCTTTTATCTTCTAACTGAGGCTAAAAAGTAGAAAAGATATTTTGTGATATTTTATGCTACGAAGGAATCACTGTCAACCAGCGCCAACAGCTGCAACTTGAAAGGTAGAACTGATGTAGTTTGTCATCTTAACTTACTCCTCTTCACTTGAAGAAAGTAGATAATATACGGAACCAAGGAAGTCATGATAGCTTGCTCCTACTTTACCTGACTATAATATTTTTAATGTTTGACGACACTGAACAATTCTCTATTCTGCCAATTAGATTTTCTGTTCAAGGTCTCCTTAAAGCCTTGTTAGATGCACGATCACCTAAATATATGAAAGCAGCAAGATCTTTGGGTGAGGTAACATATCTTAGAAAGCTTGCCCAAAAAGATTACTTTTTTTTGCAACAATGTAAAAATTTCTAATACAAAATGCTAACTACCTGTGCAAATATTGTCTTTGTTACTCAATATTTATGCATTTATATATTTTATAACTCAATTTATCTGTGATGTGTCAACTGCCATACTAACATAACTAAATACACAAACAAATTGAGGTTGGTAAAAGTCAACAGAATACAGCTAAGAAAGAGAATAGGTTATCTAATATTAAACAGGATAAGGTTACAATCAGGCTTTCGGTATGTGTTTCCTGAAATACACTACAACTAAAGTTAAAAGTTACTCTGGTATCTTTGTTTTTTCCCTGTGAACACATAAGTACAGTTAGCTCAAATTTATTTCTGCTAATAATATTAATATTCTAGAATAGGAGAAAGGGAGAATTTTAATAAAAACAGCTAATAAAGCAGTTTAAAGAGTATTTATGTTACCTATATGAAATTGTGCTGCGATCAAGAAAATCTTTGCTTAAATAAAATCTTCTGCTTATACTATGATATAAATCATTTGCAAGGTTGCAAAACTGAACTGTATTGAGTTATGGAAACAACTAGAATTTTTGAGAATACTTTTGTGTTTATATTATTATTTATATAATATTTAAAATAACTATATTCCTATCTATTTATCTTTATTTGTTCATTCAGATAGTGACCAAACATTCTCTAGGAAATACTTGATTCTGGAGCAATAATTGTGCTGCGGAAGTCATTGTTTATAAATCTAATGAGGTATGAAACTACAGATTCAAATTCTGACAAAGAAACCTTGGCTATATTTACACTAAAATGATGGCTCTTGTCACCATGAGAAAATACAAAGAAAAAATGTTGTAAATGGAAAATTTTTTAACTTCCCAATAAAACTGACTCAGCATAAAATTGTTCTGGGACAATTCTTAGCACATGTGCTATCATTTCCAAAGTTTTGAAAAAGATCAGTTCTGCCACCTTTTGAAGATTGGATATACACGTATTAGTGTTTTCAGATGTTTTTTTCTCCATTCTGGGAGGGATACATGTTTCCAGGCAATTAGAAACATATTCTGTTTCAACTTGACTCCATGTGGTTCATGCATGGGGAAAGATTAAATCAGCTCCTATATCAGTTTTATTAAAACTTTTTATGGTTTAGTTGAGAGAGTCCTGATTGGAGCTGACTAGTGAAGCTGAGACAATGATACAGGCACTCGGGTCGTAAGCCCTGTTTCAAATGAAGGGTACCAAGGAAATATTGATAAATAAGCAACTTCATAAATTATTTATATATAATGATGTTTACAAGATCAAAAATTAGTAACAAGCAATGTTTTGCTGTTCTGTGAAACAGCGTGTAACTTATGCACTGTGAGACTATAGTATACAAACTCAACAACACTGTATGATCATATAAAGCATTTATACTGTCAAAACAAGCTTAAAAATCAAATAATGTATAACGAATAAGCCAGAACACTTGCCTAGTTCATTTCCAGAAATGAACACTGTGAGCAGACACTGAAGAGTGAAGATGAACAGTCTTTTACACCAAATTTCACCCAGCATGAATCTGCCATGAGATTGGGACAATATAGAGGTATTTGAATAATAATTGAATTCAACCTGCACATTGTAAAACACAACAGTTATGGAAACAGTTTCAGCAGATTTTGTCTGAGGTGTATCATGCATGAGTATGAAATAGTAGGCCTCACTTCTTTGTCCATAGATCTCAGCAAAAAACCCAAATCTCTACAAATAGGATTTCAACAAAAGGAAAAGTATCATTATTTTCATCTTCCCATAGAGAAATTAGGTGGAAAACTATTTGACTTTATCATACTTACAAGCATCTCAGTAGCAGAACCATGAAAAAAAGAAAATAATATCCTGAGCATCAATGCTGGGTGTGTTTAAGGGTCATTTAGATAAGATGTTGAGGGATACGGTGTAGGGGAGAATTTTCTAGAGTGGGGCTGATGGTTAGACTTGATGATCCCAAGGGTCTTTTCCAACCTGAATGATTCTATGATTCTATGATTCTAATGCAATAGTACTAACTGGTCTATATTATCTCCCTTGTGGTTAAATTTCACCTGCTCTTTGAATCAGCACTAATATGTTCATTATGAGACTGTAACATTTCATCTGGACATCCTGTGCCTTGATGAAAACTCCTGTGCGTTGGAATTTTTACTGTTAATGTTCTCTGAATATAGTCTTGTGCAAGGTGTCAGGGCACCACGGGGGCAGGGATGGCAGCAGGGGCTCCCCATGGCCCTGGCAGGGCAGGGCCTGGCAGCCAGGGCCCTGCCCCAGCCAGGAGCAGGCAGCCGGGGGCACCGGGGCAGCACCAGCCAGGGGCATGGGGCACCTCCTGGGGTATGGGGACGGGCTGAGTCCAGGACATGGGTCTGGGTTTGGTGGCCCATGTCCAGTCGGGTCAGGGCTGTGGGGAGCTGGAGGCCAGCCTGGCTGGGGCATCGCTGGGGCAGGGGACACAATGGGGTGCTGGGCTGAGGGCAGGATGGGGGGAGCACTGGGAGTGGACAGGGACAGGCAGGGCTGGCAGTGCCTCAGGGCCATGACACAAGGCATCTAATGATGTCTTTTTTTCCAATTCAGTCAATATCAAATATTTTAAAACAATTCAATATAAAACAAAAATGTATTACAGAAGTTAACTTAATTACATATATGAATTTAAAAAGATGTAATTGTCTTTGTTACCTTTGATAGTTCTCTTTCATTATCATACCTTGACACTTGGCCATGACTTCATACCTGCATTCAGGGACATGAAATTCAAAGCTAGACTTTGAATAGATCATACTCATACAATGAATCCAGTGTCTTAAATCATTTCTGCTATGCTCTTTTGCCCATTTTTCCCATCTCTGACTGATATTTTTGTTTCACCGCCTTCTTAGCTTCTGTACCAGTACTTTACTCACAGTAACTTCTCTTGTTAATTGCTGTGTGACCCTCTGCTGTGGCATTCAGCCATTCGAGATACACGGCCCTGGTTTGTATGGCCCGTCTGCCTGATCTTGGCTCCAGTTCACTGAGAAAATTCTTGTTTAGGTGTGAGAAAGCAGGCAAACTAAAATTAGGTAAGATAAGGAAAGTAAAAACAGATGGAAGCGTAACCATTGAAGCAGAAACCGTTAACAGCTCCAGGACTCAAAGGGAAAAGTACTGACGAAAAACTGCAAGACCTTTCCCTCCTGCCAGCTCCAGGGACTGGAAGACAGCAACTCAGTGGCAGCAGCAGCAGCAGCAGGGCAAGTCAGCCCATTTGGAAGAGCCTGGCCTTTCCCCAGCCGGTTGACAGTTTGTCTGGCCCATGAGGACTCAGCCGCTCTCAAAGGGGTTGCAAGCACATTAATACCTAACCTAGGAGCTTGCTAGTTCTATCTGGTCATCACATTTATTGTCCAACAAACAATCCCCTTGGACCCTTCAGTTGTATCTTGCTACAGAGTCTCTGTTCATGGTTAAAGCTGTCCAAATGGAGTGAAGAAAGATGAGAGTTTACAGCTTCTAAGAAAGAATGCTGTGCCCATTGTACAGCTAGCAAAACATTTTCCTGCCCTATAAGAAATTGGACTAAAAAGCAATCATTATCCAGACATTTCTAACAATAAAATGAAAAATAGAGGAACAATCTAGAAAGGTTAAAATAACAGCACTTAAGTGTTTTTTTGTAGTCATCTCAAAATTCAAAATTAGTGACTGAAAAACTAAAAATATTTTATTCATTTTCAAAGTAGTGCCATTTTTAGAATCTAAGGCCCCCTCTTCCTTGCACCCATGAAATGTTAATTGAAGACAACACTTTCATATCAACAGATTTGTTGCTGATATGCATTTTCAGTGAAAAAAAATTGATGAAAAACATTTCTTTGTATTTGGATATGTTGTGGGTCTTCCATTAAATGATAAAACTGTTCTTATAAAGACAGATGCTATTACAAATACCAAAAAAAAATAATGTTAAACTATACTTTATAAGCAATGATATCAGGGGAAATTTAATATCTGGGATAAAGGGACAACTGAAATTACAAAAACTTTATTTCATGTAATGTGTCAACTTCTCCCACACTCCCTTTTCAGTGTATAAGAACTTAAACTCCTTAATCCTTTTTTCATATTGGTATTGGTACAATGCAGGGAATATCTATGGATCACACATAATATTAACTTATTTAACTCAAAGTCAAAGTAAATCTTCCCACAGTGAGATTTTTAATTATATGTGTAGTTCATGTGTTCATATTCTTCAGAGCTCATGTTCTGAACAGCATAAATCTTCTCTCATGAGACTTCTCAATGGAAGGAATTAGAGTGTGCTTTACAAACATTAGATCCCACAACAGTGTTATGAAAATATTTTTTATGTCTTTGCAGATGAAGTAAATGCATACAATGTATGTCACACAGGAAGTAAATGACAGATGATATGGAATTCAAACTCCTAGACCCTGTCAGATTAGAATCTTTAAAAAATGTGCAGAAATGCAATTCTTAGATACAGAAGAAAAAGTCAGTGCCAAAAGAAGCAAATAAATTTATAAAGAGTATGAGTAAAAAGCTGCGAGATTTGGTTTTTTAAATTCAAACAATATTATATGATTGCCTACCAGAACGTAATGTTTTCAGATCAATAAATGCAGAATAATTTCTCACATGAATGGAAGATCAGAACAGAGTAACAGCAACCCTCAAAAATATTTTTACCAGATATCTCGTTTAGTTCCATATCATGTTAGCTCTTCCAGTTTCTGCTGCTGCTAATAATCACAGGATGCTGACATGTGTACAACTAGTTTCTGCCAATCCAAGCAAACTGTAGTAAGCATGCTGTAATTCACAACTGAGATGTTGACAGACTGGTTCACAAGCCAACAAAACATTACTTTCTTTCACAGCTTCAAAGCCTGAAAGGAGGACATAGAGTTCTGTGAAAATCAGTGGGATGCTGGAAAGCTAGGCATAAGCTAAGATGTTCATTACAAAGATGCTGGCCATCATTCCAGAGAGGATAACACAGATCTAAATTCAACAAAACATCTGGCAACAGGGTTGTTTTCTACACAGGATGTAAAAAATAGTCTGAGAAAGTTTTTCTTAGGGGCCTCAGCCTGGCGTCCAGCTGTGTGTTATTTTTGTGCACTACCAGTTATGTAAACCAGTAATATTTTATTCATGTATATTGTATTCTCTATCTAATTCTGTACCTTGTGCAGGTATTTTCCTGACAGGATGAGTGGGTCATTTTGAAATTTTGGTATTTCGGGACAGCATTTAGAAAATTCTTCTGTAATTATATTTCCATCAATTACATGAGGTTGGAATCCTAAAAATCTAATTGTTATTGAAACTCTTGTCTGGCAAATGCTGAATTTTTACATGTGCAATTGTGTCTCAAAACCCAGAAATTATGGATAATATGTTAATACTTTCAGATTACTTTAAAGAAATATAAATCTTACTTTTGAACCATGGAAAAACATTAACTTTAATTCTAAGCCTCTAACTTCAGAACAATGGGAGATGACAAAGCTAGGACAGAGCAAAGGTCATCACAGTGCAGAACAGCATGTCTAGTAACAGAAAATATTTGGCTCTAAAAGAAAATTCACATTACTGTTATGTTCACTTGGATGTTTACAATACCAAGAATGATCTTTGTGGGTTCTGCTGTATCCTTCTATTCAAACAGAACAGTCCCACTTGCACTCTGCAGTCATCAGCCTCTGCCCCAGTGACAACCCAGCAGGGCCAGTCTCCAGCACCCACAGCCCTGCCCTGCCTACCCATGGGCCCAGGGAGGTGCCCGGTTCCCAGGGCTGGGGCTACCCCAGTGCACCCTGGCTGCCTGCTCCTGGCTGGGGGCTGGGACAGGACCCAGCTGCCAGGCCCTGCCCTGACAGACCCCCCATGGGGAGAACCTGCTGCCCTCCCAGCCCCCCAGGGCCACCAGCCCTCACAGCAGCCTGACGGTTTCTCCCTTGGCATTGGGCAGTCTCAGAGCCTGGGTGGCGTGCTCTTCAGCCCTTGGCAACCATGGAAAGATGTCCTGTGTGAAAGATTGTGAATGTAACATGCTTTAAGTTCTGCATATCACACTGCAGCAACTCTTTCTCAAAATAAGACAACTTTTCTTACGCAGGAAGCATACAGAGAGATACAATACAGAAGTTGTTACCAGCCAAAGAGGTTGGTTTTCTTTAATGCGGTGTCTGTTTTTTATCACAGCTATTACATTACTACCCCACAATCTACTTGCATCCTGTTGGCTCTACAAATAGATCTCTGCAGATGTTTGCTATTATTCGCAATTTTGAAACTATTCACCGAAGAAAAAAACCCTGGGAATTAATTACCCTCTTTGTCAAAGGGCCCTTGAAGAAGCAAAAACGTCAGAATCATTGCAAACAAATAAAAATTTGCTTGCACGTTCATCATTGTTCTTATTACACAAAAATTAATCTATTTTTCTTTATTTTTTTTCACCATGCAAGCACATTACAGTCCATGCTACAGTATGTCTATAAAACCCCTCCATTAGGAGGAGACAATATTTAGGTATTTGGTGATACATGGACATGTGCTGACCAAGAATAACAAATTAACCTATTCAGATTCAAGAAGAGTAGTGGTCATCATATGCATAGTGACACATAACTTGCTTAAACTAAATTGGATTATTCTTGTGTGCTTAATGAGATCTAGAGGTACTAAAATTAATATTAAGAAGTTATTTTACTCACATTTAATCTGATATGGCACCTTAACCTGAAACTGCAAAATAATTTTCTATTTTAACTCTAGAAAATATTAACCGTGGAGTTGTCAAAGAAAGAATAGGGAAGCTACAGAGCAACTATAATTACATTTTGTCCCAATTCCTCCTGCAGATGTTGCGTAGTGTCTCATTGACAATATCTTTTCCACATACATGAAATATGGCCTAGTGAGGGGCAAAATCAGGTTTTACACAGTATCAGGATAATAACTTATAGTAAACTATTTAAATAAAATTAATTTGAATTTTTTCTTTCTTTGCTTTTGTTTACAATTCTTTCCTTCAAAATATTTCAGTCCATTTATCCTTTACATAACTGGAAAATGATATCCATGCAGTTTCTAGTCTGCATTCTGAACATTCAGTTAATTGTGAACAGTAACTGACTGCTTTGGCTCATAGGATCAAATAAAATTAAAATCCAAGTTCTAATACAAATGCTTGTTTATAACATTTTATATCAATAGCTGTGGTATTTATGTAGATTTGATTTCTGATGACTAATTATGAAAATTAATGGGGTACATAAAAATTCAGAATTGGTAAAATTATATTTTAGGTAAATTAATTAAAAATTAAAACTATTAGCATCTCATTATTTGCCCTATAGAACAATATTTAACAATTGAATAATTAGAAAATTCTACTGGCTACTTAGCTACTAAAGCTGTGTCCTTGATGACACAGGCATAAGTGATGTCTTCAGATGAAAATCATATAAAATAACATTTATTATTAGCTGGACTCTTCACAAGCAAAATGTCCATGTTACAGAGTAGGTCTAATATGAATGAAGTAATACATAGCAAAATGCAGCATTTCAAACCAGAAAATGTAGTCTTTATACTTCAAATGTATTTGTCATTAATTTTGAGATAAAAGATAGGTAAGTTCCAAACGTATGCTGTGACTATTTTCAAGGCAGTATAGTTATGACAGGAGAAAAGACCATTTTTGTACATCTCCCTTTCATGCAAGACACCCTGGTTCATTTGCATTTATCTTGCCTTGACCAGTGCAGTATAGTTCCCAAACATGTAGCTGAACGGCTGCTTGTTAGAATTAGTGATTTTGCACTCCAGGTGCTAGTTTTGGATTTTGACATGGTTTTATTAAGAGACTCTGGGTTATCTCTTAAAGTTGCAGTGCATAGAGACCTCACTCATTTTTTGTGTCTGTTTCCCCATCTCCAAAACAGGAAAATGCTCTTTGATCTTCTGAGAATTTTGCTTTATATAATCTACATATTGATACTTATATGGGAACAAGGCATGGGGGGAAGCAAGAAACTTGAAAATCTGAAATCTAAAGAATCGGGTAAACACATAAACTTTATTTTACAGCAGCTACGTTGTGTCAGTTCAACTTTTTGCCTGTCTCTTGACTCAAACTAGAAGGTTCCTATTTGCCAGGTAACATCTGCTGCACACCGAGAATACTTCTAAATTTTTCTGAACACACTATTGCTGATCTGTTTTGACTTAAATTACGCCACCAGCTATGTTAACTAACATTAATTTAAAGCATATTTTCATTTTTTTCTTGTTCTTTCCTCCTATATGCTGAATATTTTTGCTAGAAAATGATGTAGCTAGGTTGGGGAGAAAATACTGTTGAATAACTCTTTACATTTTCTCTGGATCTCCCAAAACCACCGTGAATCTGCTCTGCTTCCTATAGTTAGAGTGATGAGCAAGTTTTCTGGCAGCCAGCAGAAGAGTGAAAATTAAAGTATAACAAAGCTAAATACAAATCTTGCACGGGACAGCTCCCTAGAGTTTCATACATTTCTTTTGCATGAATTATTCTTTTGGAGTTTCAAACTGTATCAGATCAGTATTGCAACATACAGAAAATCACTGCACTAAGCATAACAGAAGTTCAGATACGAAAACCACTCCTCAACTGAAGTGCAATTGTAAGTGTTGCAAAAAAACGTTTCAGAGTGCTTGTAAACTTTTCTTAGGAAAAAAAAAAAAGAATGCATTAATTAGCCCTTAAATACTGTCAAATGACATCATGGGCACAGATCTGGTAACTACCAAATGAAAAAAACAAAAAAACAAAAACCAAAACACAAAAACAACCTACAAAGATAATTTCCAATAAAATTAACTGCAATGCCAGTTTTGTTTCACTAAGGTAAAAGCTGTAAAACCACATTCTAACTTTGGATAAGAATCTTCCTATGTTACTTGTATTCCTTGAAGTGAATAGCGTTTATTTTAGCTGCAGAAATTCAGTTTGACTACTACCCACCCCCACCCTGAGTAAAATATAGTTACCTAGCATTTAAAACTTACTTTGCAGTACATGCCCATGTGGAAAGAGTGGATGGGGATTTTTTTTACCTAAAAGCCAAACCCAGCTGCTGGTTAAGAAGGCCACGTCTGGATGACAGTGCCTGTCCTCCTGCTTGCAGATGCTTATGGCCGTGCCCAGCTGCATTACGAGGAGGTCATGGACCTGCTGGAGCTTCACAAAGAGCACCCTGCCATGGGTGCGTGTCAAGAGCTGCTGTGGCAGGATGGCTACAGGGATGGAGAATGGAAGAAGCTGCTCTAACACCAGAGGCGTTGCTCTAGGATCCGTCTGCCTGACAGTTTGGGTGTGGTGTGAGAAGAGATCTAACATTAGTATCACGTGTTATTACCTATTATGCTGTGTAACTACCTGTAATTGCCTATTATTTATAAAATGCCATATGCATGGAGTATTATTAAAACTTTTCTATGGCAGCATAGTCCTGCTCTTGTCAGCGTTTCTAGTGTAGAAAGCACTTCCTTTATGTACTAGCACATCAATCTGGACATTAAACTGGTTCTGACCATTGTTTCAATATCTTAAAACAGAAAAATCAGAAACAAAACACAAATTGAATGATAAAAACATGAAACCCAAATACTGATTATTCTAACATTAAATTTTGGAAGAAATATATTTTTACCTCACTTATCCCATAATGTGCCGAAATATATTTTTACCTCACTTATCCCATAATATGCCCAAATCTTTCCTCCATATAGCTCTGACAAGGAAGATGCAAGAAAAATACCCATTATCAACTATGAGAATCAATATCCAGTACATAATATGTAAATGTTCTCAATTTAATTTTCAAATAATGTAGTACCATAATGTAGGAGGTTCTAAATATAAGTGATATATTATAGATGACAAAGCAAACTTTAAAGTAAACCCAGACAAAAAAGGGAAAATGTTATTTTTGTAAAAACAACCAAAGACCACCAGGTGTCTCTGTAATAAAAGGAATGTAAAAATGAAATTAAAAAAAAAGAAAAAATATTTCAATCTCCAACCCCCCCGCCCCGCAAGAATCAGTTCAAACTCTTCTAAAAACTAAAGTTATGTGGAAAGATGAAATGTTAATACAGATCAGACAAATTGTGCTGCCAGTGTCAACAGTATTAATGCCTTCAAAATTATGTTTTTAATGCAGATTCTACTTCATGTTGCGCCTTGCAAAAATTGCAAGCATTCTCATGCAAAGCATAATAAAAAATCCTCAAAGTGTACCGGAACATGTGCAATTATCTGTTCTTCTAATTAGACACAAAATTATTTCATTACAAGTTTATCACTACTTTGAATTGAATTATGATTAATGACAACCGTATTACTAGTTTAGTTCATTTCATGAAACAGGCTGTACCTGTAGGAAGGTACTGACACAGTTACAGTGGTACAAACCCACTATCATAGATGGAGTCACTATGGGAAGATACTACTTATCAGTACAGCGTATTCCTGTAATGGAAGAGAAATAAATAGCACTAATATAAACTATTTATAGCAGCATAACTTTGCATGTTGTCTATTACAAAATTCAGTACTGAATGATAGAGTTACTGATACTCTTGTTCGTAATAGTACGTGTATTACACGTGAAGACACTCTGTAGCTGGCATGTAGTTTATAAGAGTGCATAGATGTGTTTTGGAAAAGCCAAGAAGCATTTGTTCACAAATGTGCACTTACCACTTCCAAATTACATATCCTCCTCCCCCCCTTCATTGCTACAGTCTATGTGGTTTATGTGAAAATCTACTTGTGTAGTATTTATTTAGATTTTTGTTTTACTTAACATGTCATTCTTAATTGCCAGCACTGTAATCTTAAGTGATCGATAAAAGGTAAATACCAAGGAGGTGAATATTTTCAAAGTATGGAACACCTGTACTTCATTAAGTAATAAGAAACATATTTTTCTATACTTACAAAAACAAATCTCTTTTAATTTTGAAATTACTAATTTAATTCTCGGACTACTTCTACAAAAATCAAAATATTTATTTTTCCACACATTCTCAGATTTCACGTAACAGCAAGGAAAACATGAATAGCTGGAAAACATTTTGTATAAATTTTTTTTGTAAATGTTCAGAAATAGCATTTTATAAACTTCATTTTGATGTTTACATTTCATGCTCTGTAATAGCAAAGATATTTACTATACTTATACAATGAAGTCAAAATATACAGTAAAATTTATGTAAAAGAAGTAGTAAAATATACCCCAAAACAGTAGCATCGTTGAGAGATACTACTGGTGGCAAAATTAGTAGGTGAATTTCTTGATTTGCCTTCATCATATAGAACCTGTCCTCTCTTCAGCATCTCAGCTTCTTGGCTTTTCATAAATTGTAACTTCTTCCCTCCCTGTCATAAGCTCTTGATGTATGCTGCATTATCAACTCTCCACCAAATCTGGCTCCAAATCTTTGTCCATCTCAGAATGCTCTTCCATCTTTTCCCATGCCTCTTTTTCTTGTTCCAAGCTCTCATTTTGCCTTCTTTTCTCTTTTTTTCCCCGTCTGTCTTCTTCTCTTTCCTTCCACTCTTACATCACCACTCTACACTTTTAGTCTGATCCTTCCTACGACCTTTCATGCCTGGCTGGGCAGTGCTGGTAAGTCTCCTTTGGCATGGTGTCACAGAATCACGTTCACTGTATAAAGATGTGCACAAAGAACTTTAATATTCTAAGTATTTTATTTACGCCTATGTGTATTGAAACTGACCTTGGTATTCTGTTTACAATGTTAATGAATCTTAGGAAATTATTTGAAAGAGATTATTTCTGTTAAAGCAAAATTCCACACATTCCAGTAAAAATAAGTCTACATTGTATAATTTAGACAGAGTTACAGGTAAGTCCTTTTCCCTGCCTTTCACACAGGGCAAGAAGAGTGGACAACCCACACAAACAGGCTGAAAATCTTGCAACAGCAGAAAAGCTCTGAAAACCAGCCTTCAGCAGGCCATGAGGCAAAACTTGTATCTCGTCTTTGTTGAACCTCCCCACCTATCAGGTTCAAAAAAAGAAATATCTGGGACAGTGGGATCAATAAGTCTTCCTACACAATATGGATTGGAAGGACACTTTGAAACATTGTATGTGAATTTGTCTGTTCAATTTCCAATGTTTCATTGATTGCTGATCTCCCTATAATTCCCATTTTTTCCTGCAGTACCTCCCAGGATTTCAACAGTATTCTCTGTGCTTTTTGCTTCTTATCCTTCTTTGTCTTTTATACCTCCTGCTCCGTTCATTTATGAAAGTCATCCCTTTTCTTCTATAATTATCCTTCTTATGTTAAACTCCAGTGAGTTTAGTAATCTATTAATAGTAATCTCTTAATCCCGTATTTTTTTCAAATGAAATGTTCATAGTAGAAATAATACAAACACAAAAAACCCCTTGAGATTTCTCTAGACCTCATCTATCATTATCCTATTTATTTCTTTTGCATATCACATGCTTTTCCCACGATACTTTGTTACTTGGCTTCAGTACAAGATCTTTTATATGCGTATTGCATTTTAGGCAGTAAAGCTGCACTATAAATTGTATAAATAAATATAGCAGTGTTGTGTATATGGGTGTGCATGTACTTAAATTTAGTTACAAAGAAGTGAATATACAGTGACTCCTTCAGTTTCAAAATAATACAGTTCAAGAATACTGTACAGCTTGCAGAAGACAACTTTAGCTTGCAAAATGCAAAAGTTAGAACACTCACATTCCATTATTTGTGAAGTTTATTTGTCAATAAACTTCAAAGCTGACAAATAGGACTTAAAGGATGTGCAAATAGCTTTATTCAAATCTATACGGAACTATATAAAATGTTCCTTTCACTTTAAAAGTTATTTAAAGCCAACTGTGAACTGGCTGAGTAAGAGAATTTTTAACAGTTACTTGGCTATTCCCATTTTCTCACGTATGGATTTTCCACTAAAGGATTGATGGGGTAAATTGTTTTCATTGTCTCAGTCTAGACAGCAGCTAGATTAGGATCAAAAGAGATGACAGCTCTCATTTGGTCAGGCATACAGACACCACTGTGCTAACTGTGGTATACAGAAAGTGAAATGCTGTGGAACAGAAATTCTCTGTATTCCGTGAATAATTCTCATAGTTTTTATCCAATCCAGATGTTACTAACTTATTAGTTCTCCTATTAACGGAGGCAGGGAGAGGAGGAAAAAAAAAAGTGAAATAGTCTTATCAAGATGTGTAATGCTGCATAATCTTTCAGTGAAGTGTGGGGAGGAAAAAGGTACATGTGTCTTAGGCCAGAGTCAGACACTTTTGAATTCTGGTGAGAGCTATGGCACCCACCCTCACATCTTGACCTATTTCTCAGCCGATAAACCTGTGATATGGTAGTTGGCTTTTCCAAAGAGCTGGGGGATCATTTGATGAATCCAACATGCTTATACCCACAAAGCATTAAGTGAAGGGAAGGTCTTCACCAGGCCAGGTATGGCCTAGTGAGGAAGGTAATGAATAGCCAGTTCGTTTGTATTGCTACAGGAGAACATGTATCTATGTATGTGTAGATACACGCATGTGTGCACACACACACACAGCCACCCAAAAGTGAGGCAACTGCAACGTTTGCTGCTTTTAGACCCTATCATTACAAGAGACTTGAACACTTAAATCAGAGGAACTGAACTGTCACTGGAAAGAATCCATCCTTCTCCAACAAACACCTCAAACATTGGCACGTACAGCTGAGGAAAGTAACTTCAGTATAGAGGTGAAAAGGATATGTAAGAACGTACACTGAAAGAGTCAAACCCAAAAGGAACAATCATAGAATCACAGAAAGGTTGAGGCTGGAAGGGACCTCTGGAGGTCACCTGGTCCAACCCTCTGCTCAAGCAGGAGCTCCTAAAGCTGGTTGTTCAGGACCACGTCCAGGCAGCTTTTGAGTATCTCTAAGGTGGGAGATTGGTGGGCAGTGCTCAGTCACCCTCACGGTGAAAAAGTGTTTCCTGACGTTCAGAGGGACCCTCCTGTTTCAGGTTGTGCCGGATGCCTTTTATTCTGTCACTGGGCACCACTGTAAAGAGCCTACCTCCTTCCTCTTTGTACCCTCCCTTCAGGTACTTACACACATTAATAAGATCTCCCTGAGCCTTCTCTTCTCCAGGATGAATAATCCCAGACCTGCCTTAACTGAACTTTTTGAAAAAGGTTTCTCAGTTGGATTACTTGCCCTTCCAGAACCTGCAGATCCGTACTGAGACAACCTACTTGGAGATAGGAATGACCATAACAGGTTTCAAAGAATGAGGAAAGCTAAAGATACAGACATTAAGCAGCAGGAAGCAAGCCCGTGCTTTTCGCAACCGTGCTGAGGGAGGGTTGCTGACATCGAAGTATCAGTAAGTCGTACAGGATGAGCTCTGCCCATGGAAGACAGCTGGCAACATGGCAGGTAGTGCGAGTTTTTCTGCTGAAACTCACTTTCCAAGGAACCAGAGCATTTATTTTACTGAATGAGAGAATCTGCCGGGTCCCAACTCTGGAAACCTCTGGGGAGATGACAACGTCCACCCACGCCTCTTCCCACCACCACCACCACCGCCCCCTTCACCCCCCCACACCTCCAAGGGCACCTTTCGGCTGCGCGGACAGCCGCCAGTCAGCGAGAGACACGCCACCCCCGGGCCGGGCCGGGCCGGGCCGAGTGGGCCGGGCCAGGGCCGCCATTACGCCCCCTCAGGCAGAACCGCCGCCGCCACCACCACCACCTCGGCTCTCCCGCGCGCCCCCCGCGCAGCTCCCGGCCCGCGGCGCCCGCCCCGCCCCGCCCCGCCCCGGCCTCCACGCCTGCGCAGTGGGGAAAGGTCGACGCCGCCACGCGCCTCTTCCCCTTCCGGCCGTGCCGGGGCTCCTGACAATATGGCCGCGGCGGACGGGCGGCGGCCGTGGCTCCTCTGGGCGGCAGGTAACTGGCGGGCAGCCGTTCCGGGCTGTGGCCGTGGCCTGGCGAGCGGGGCGGGGAAAAGCGGTGGGCCTCGGAGGCGGGAGAAGGGCTGAGGGGGGCGGCGGACAGCGCTGCGGCGAGCGGGAGGAAGGGAGGTGCGGGGCGGCGGGGAAGGCTGGGGCTGTGGGAAGGCGTTGGAGGCGTGAGGGGAAAGGGGGAAGGGCGCGCTGGCGGTGAGCCTGTCAGCTGGCGTGGGTGAGCACCCCCAGTTCGGTTTGGAGATCGCTCACGGTACGCTTTTCCTTATCTCGCAGTGGTTGCACATGTGGTGGCACCAGGTGCGGGTGTTGTGGAGGATCTAGATGAGTCGTAAGTACTGGGGTGTCTTGCCTTATTAAAATATTGTTTGTCTTTTTGTGAGGGGGATGACCCCAGACTGACAGCTTTGTGCAGAGTGTTGTTGTCAAGAAAGCTACGCTGGAAAAGTGAGTCTTTTTCTTAGCAGGAATGGCAGAAAGATTGTGGCCTGTGTTAAGTAGGTGCAATTAATGAAGCCGAGGAACACTTTAATTTTGCAGTTGCTTTAAAGATGTTATTACAGGTGCTGTTGCCAAAAACGTTCTTAGGCTTCCTTGTTCGTTCGTTCTTTCTTTCTTTCTTTCTTTTTGGTGGAGTAAATATATGGGTGGATTGATGCCTGCCCCAAATAAAAGCTGATTGCGTTTAACCAAATTCTCCATTAGTTTGCTGCATAGCTGCCACAGGGAGTTGGGAGAACGAGTATAAGTGCATTCATGCGTGGCCAGAAACGGAAAAGAGAAGGAAACCTGCAGGACCAGTTCATGGCTGCTTGAAGTGCCAGTTATATTCCAGTGTAAAAATGTGCTTTTGCCAGAGATTTAGCCCTGAGATTGTGGAGGTGGTGAAATGGGTAGTCCTGCCCTTAACTTGGTTGTGGAGTGTCATTGTTCGTGTACTGCCTTGCTTTAGCAGTTTGATGGCTATGTACTTGCAGTTCCCAATAAAAACTAACTTTCCGAATTATTTTTTTTTCAAATCAGCAGGTTGATCTGAAGTGCTACAAAGCAGCATGATTATTAAAATTGAAATAGAATTAAAATAGAAGGTATAGAACATATTAGCTAGTAGAGGAGGAGAAGGTGGCATTAGATGGCTGCTTTATGATAAATTGAAGCCAGTCAAAAGCAATGTCTTGATGAGGGTTCTATCCATGATAAATTGCATCATAGAGCTAAATAGTCAGAAAACCATTCATTTTTTTATCATGTTGCTTATTCAGCTAGAGGATAATCATAGGAACAAATGAGGTGCAGTGAAGTTATGGGGGAAGGAATGGGAACGTATGGAAGGGATACTGAAGAGAAATAGATCAGCATCTCTGACTGGTGCTTAAAGTGTTGATTTTCAGAGGACGTTTCAGAAATGTGCCTTATATTTTCAGGGACTGACAATAAAGAGGCTAAGTGAATAAAATAGCCTATATCTGTGCTCCCACATTGTGTTCCCATATCATTTTTCCACAGGTGTGAATTTAAATGTAATTGCTGTTTTGGAGTGAAGAAGCATAATTCTGTAGTTACGTAAATTCTTTGAAATAGCTGATAAAAGAAAATCCTATTTTGGAACACTTGGATTTTTCAACTCCAAAACTATACAGATGCATGTATTTGCAATTGGAAATAAAAATTCAATGGTGAGTTGTTCAGGACAGGTTGGGGTTTTTTTAGCTAATTGGCAAATGGTGAAAGAAGTCAGGAAAACAGTTCTTTCTAAAAGCATTGGGAGCAATGACTGGTGAATGTTTCAAGTTTTCCCTTTTATAGATACCTAAACATCATGGAGTTTTTGCTGTTGCTGAAAGCTCTGAGTTATATTTGAATTGTGGTAGTTGCAAAAAATACCTGCTGGCACAGGGTGCAGGTCCCTTTCCCCAGCTTACAGGGTGGTAGGGAAACAAGTAACAGAGAATTGCTAACAGAGGTGCAAATTACCCAGTATCACCCAACTGGGCTGTGGAAGGGATGCAAAATAAGAACTGTGGTTCTTACCCACTTATGCTGATCTTAACTGCTGGCTGCCTTAGATCAGTACTTATTTTGTGGCATTTGCTGACTTGTTCCTGCATGATAACAAAGCAGATAAATAACGTGACTAAAAAAGGAAATATTTTTCTGTCTGTGAGGATGCATTGGTGGCTCATCCCGGGATCAGAAGCATCGGAAACAGTGCACGGAGGTTGAGAAGGGAGACAGGGAGGAATAGAAACAGCAGCTGGGTTGGTTTAAGGCCCTTGGAATTGAGGTCTTGGTCTTCAGGTTTTGTTTCATGCTGGTTTCTTTTAACTGCTAATGATTAGCTGGGGTGCGTGGACTAAGTGGAGGTTGAGGCAACATTTGATCATGTAGTGCCAAGTGTTGAGAAGTTGTACATGTTTGGGACAAATAATTATGACTCAGGGATATGCAACATCTATGTTATCTTTCCACCAGTGTGATTGTGCTTCTGTCAGCTGACAGAAGATTGTGTAGGACAGTTAAAAAGAGACACTGAAATTTTATCCTCGAAAATGTATTTACAGGGCCCAGAAGCATCACCTTCACAAAATGCTTAAATACCCTTTTGTACAGAGATTTCTGTTTTTCTTCAAGAGTATGTTGAACTTTCTTAATGTTGTCTAATAATTTAATCATTATTACCAAAACTAGAACACATTTAGATAGTTGGTTTTTGCCACGCTTAAATTTTAGTTTCTGTGTAAGTTGATTAAATAGGTGCTTGTAAATGAGTAGTACAACTTGAAATTTATTATTGTAAAAACTACAGCATTTTTTTATAATATCTGAGGCCAAAGTTATTAAATTCCATTGGCATGTTCAGCCTCCAGACTTTTCCTTTCTTTCCTTATTTTCCTTGCTGTCTGCTAGTTTTGTAAGCTTTCGTCCTGCCTTTCTCAGTGCTTTAATGTTCTTTGCAATCTCCTGTAACATTGATACTGTGTCAGGGGGAGGAGAACAATTAATTGTAAATTCCTCTTTTACAAACCAAGGGTGGTACTCTAAATTGCAGCACAGCAGGATCTGCTTTCTGCCTCTTGCATCATAACCAATTATTCGACGTTGTTATTGGAAGTTGGAGCTTCATTAGAGTTCTCAAGAGATTCTAGGTTCTAACTAGTTCTTTCATTAGTTCTATAGCACTTAGGGTGGTGAAGTAAATTTTTAGTGAGGTGGTCAATGAAGCAATTTTGTGACTTAAAAATGCTGCTTTCCAGTAGCAGTTTTATGTTAGTCACTGCAAATAACTTTTTTGTTGTACAAGTATTGCAACCTTGGTATGCTATCAGTAAAACAAAAAAGGCTTGAATTTGCCAGTGAAATGCTTCAATTCTAAGTTTCAAACACTCAGTGCTGTAATTAGATTTCTGAATTATTTCTTTCAAACGGTAGGCCAGCATCAGCATTAGTATTTTTTCAAAACCATTATGGACCATCACAAATCTATCCAACTTTAAATAAAATGTAGTAAATATTCTCTGATTCTGTTTACTGCCTGTGAGCCATTTATAGGCATGCTGCATATTGGGAATTGATGAGTTGAGCTATAACTTCTATTAATTGGATCTTAACATAGAGTGTAGATCACACACTGCGTAGTTATATATATATATTCATCTTTCGCTATAATAGTGTTATAGTAAGTATGTTGTGTAACGTATTTTATAGTGTGTGACATTAGTCCCCCAGTTCTAGTCACTTTTACAAAGCCCATCTTTTAAAAAAATTAACCTTACATTAAAATTATGGCTTATTTAATTCTCAACACAGAAATAGTTAAGCAGTGCGATTATTTCTATGATCTTGTAATGACAATAGTTCAGTGAAATGTGTAAGCAACGTTTCAAGAAGTACCAAGGAACTTTGATTTATCATGTTCTGTTTTTGTTTTAGGGTTTTTAGCATTTAGTGACAGATTTACAGTTTATAAAGCTAGTCAGTTCATTAAGATGTTATTTGTTTAGCATTAAGAGTATTCAGTCGTACCTGTGTATCTTTTTTTTGTCAGTAACTTGAAGATACTTATTCCAGTAAGTTGGTTTCTTGTGTGCACCTTTGATAAAAACATAACCTGACACACCTATAGTAGAATGTTGAAGAAGGTTAAACTAAAATTGATTTGCATGTTAGTATTAAAGATAATTTAGTTAATCTTAGCTTTACGGAATGTAGAATAACAGTGTAAACCAATGCTCTAAGGGTCTGTATTGATACATAAAATTTCAACTTTTCTAAACTGTCAACAACAATATTTGATATAACTAGAGTGGCTGCAAAATACTACTTCCCTTTAGATTACATGTCCTAATCAAATATCTTTTGTGTGTTTTCTGCTTTCTTACCGTTCTTCTGTTTTGTTTTTGTTTTTTTGTCTTGGCAAATAGTGAGAGAAACCTAATTGGTACAACTGTGTATGTAGTATCATGTCTAGGGGCAATCTTAATACTGGAAAATAACTATTTCTTCCTTCCCTCCAACCCCAAAGAAAGAAGTGAAACAGAATTCTTGTATCTATAGTTTTATACCCACTTAATTGTAGACTGCCTGTTTCACACATCACTTCCTATGTTTATTTTCAGATACATCGTATATTGATTTTGTTTTTTCTCCTCCTAGGTTTAAAGAAAACCGTAAAGATGATATTTGGCTCGTAGATGTGAGTATATGAGAAAAATAGGAAGACTTGCTAGTGGAAATCAAAACATGAAATGTACAATGATAAACTCTGTAGTAAGGCTGCTTCATTGTTTGGAAAATTGTTTGTACATGGTGCAGAAAAATTGCATGACAGTAATTCTTCTGACAGGATGATAAGCAATCTGTCTGTGCTGTTCAGGGTGAACCAGGAATTAGACCGAGTACTACATGCAGACAGGCTTCATCCTGTATTTTACAGTCCTTAAAGAAGGAAAGCAGATTACCTAACACAGTCAGGAGGTGATCACCTCTGTTCAGAATTTTTACAGTTCCATTTTCTAGTTATACAAGCTGATTTGTTTTCTAGACATTTAGCACTACAGCATCAAATATATGAGAGACTTCTTTTACCTTTCTAACATATTTGGAAAGATTCAGTGCTCCTTATTTCAGAGGCAAGGAATTATTAAAAAGATTGAGCTTGTTTGGGAGTGAGATAAAATTCTTTTTAGCTCACCCAAATATGAACTGTAATTCCCAAATTGTATAATTCAGATTCGTGATTTTTGAGTGGGGAAAACTATATATCCTGATTCAGAATTGATCAGTAATGTCTAGGAAAACAAAATCCAACTTTGTCAAGTTGTGACCTGATCTTGTTATATGAAAACATTGATATCTTCCCTAATAATTTCACTGAGGTGTTGCAGCAAGACATAGGCAGAAAGATGAGACAAAGTCTTTCAGTTCTAGGCTGTGAGAAAACCAGATCAATTTTTCAGTGTGCTTGTATAAAAGTAGTTGCTGAACAACTGAAATCTAGAGGGCAGGTTGGGGAAGTATACTTATATGTGTGTGTGTGTATATACCCACACACGTATATATTGCCCTTCCTTTTAAAGAATAGTGTTCCTCTATTGGCAAATAAATTCATATTCCTGGATAGATTGATTACATGATCTTTTAACTTTCAAAAAAAGAGGAAAATATTCCAAGAGAGATTTTAAAAAAAGGAAAGTTACCACACAGTCTATTTTTAAATAAGAAATTGTATAATAGTAGAGCAATTCAATGTATTCTTTTCAAACTTGTGCTTTCATGTTAAAAGTAGCACTAATTCATAAAAGTTCTGTTTGTCACTTCAGGTTTGTAATTAACTTGCAATTTTATTAAGACTTAGACCACCATGACTGGAAAATAAGCGTTCTTAATATATTTGAGGGTTAACATAGAATCTCTTAATTATTTCTCTTTATTAACTTCTCTCTCTTTTTTTTTTTTTTTTTTTTTTTAAATCAAATGTATTTGCTTCTCAGTTTTATGCACCTTGGTGTGGCCACTGCAAGAAACTGGAACCTGTGTGGAATGAAGTGGGTATAGAAATGAAAAACATGGGCTCTCCAGTAAAAGTTGGGAAGATGGATGCAACTTCCTTTTCTAGTAAGTATGGTTTGGTTAGAGGTAATTTCATGATAGCCTCTGTTTTGAAACTGTTCTTAATTTTTTTCATTAAGTCATTCTTATGTTCTGTATCATAGCAAATGTATGCAAATGGTTGTTGGAGAACAATTTCCTGACCTTCTTCTTTCTAAAAGTGGCAACATGCTGTGGTATGCGGTTTTTATCACACTTGTTTCTGCTTGTGTAGGGAATTCTTCCTGACAAACAGAAGGTAAAAGCTTTTCAAAGATCTGCTTTTGATATGCTGCTTAGAGTACCGTTATACAAGCATCTTTATGTGGTGCATCTCTTGACAGCATCCAATTTCAGGTTCCTTGTATTACTGTTGGACAAGTGCTTGTGTTCTTGCTGTTGTTCTTTTCAGGCGGTAATCGGTCCTTAACATGTTACACCAAAAGCCACCTGAAATCACTGAAGTCATTACATCAGTATTGAGCCAATTTCTTCCATGTTTCTCTGTAAATGTCTTCTTGAAGAATCAATTTCAGCTATTTTAAGGCTTTCTTTTTTTTGATGTCTTTCATATGTACTGACGTTTTCAAAGAAAACTCAAAACTTCAGGTATTCAGAGAAGTGATTTGAGTAGACATGAAAGGATTGTTGCATGCTTAACAGTATTTTCTGAGTTTTAGCGTGCTTGTCTATTGTCATTTCACTTAAGTCTATGTTGAACCAGGAGGATATTTAAGAGAGAAGGCATAGGGAGCAGTGGGGCCCAAGTCAAATCTGTGTGTAGTAGAACTCTGTTAATACATGTGATGTTTTCAGTTAATACCCGTTAAACCTGATTATTGAAGATTGTTATATTTGCATAAAATATTATGCAGAATACTTTTTCCAGTGATACTACAATTTTTCTGTGCTTACTTATAGCAGAGTTTGGTCTTTTGAGATCAAAACAATCTTGTCTCAAACACCAATTTATTGTATGTAGCTTTTTCTGTAAAACCACATAAGTTTGACCTCATGTTTCATCTTAAAGATACTTATTTGCTAAAGAAAAATAAGTCTGGAGTATTAAAAGTTTCAAGATCATGCAACCAGGTAACTTCAAAATTGGGAATGTTTTTCTTCTCAGATTGTTACCAGTTTTATAAAGAATAGAATCCGGTAAAACTTTTGAAATAGTTTCATGCTTTTATTTTGAAAGAGGAAGCTTTCAGCGTCTGGATATGAAAAGCTCAGTCAACTCTGCTTAATGTCTTCCCAATCTAAAGATTCTCTGAAATCCAAGTAACTCAATCTTGAGAACATCAGAAGGAAATGCAGCTGGGCACTTGTGTAACTGGGAAGGAGTATGAATGGTTGGCTCAGCATACTTTGTGTTTCTAATAAAAATATGAAGTAGTGTGAAAAATCTGAACTATGGGTAGCTTGTCATCAGGGAGTTGAGATTGCAGCTGAACACATTAAGCATCCCGTAAGTGATGCCTCAGATAGCTGTGTGGAATGAGGATACAGCAGTTATATCAACAGAACAGGCACCTGGTGTGGTATGGGTTGAATTTTCATAGGGGTTAGCCTCAGAAGTCTGCCTCTGTATGTGATCAGAGTAGAAATGGCACACCCGGGGCTAGGATAATTGCTGCTGTTTGCCTGTACTGCATTCTTCGTATCAACAAGTGAAGGTGACGATGTAAGTAAGTCACTTCCATAACATTGAGAGAATTTTAGTAACTCCATGGCTGGGATGTTTAAAAAATTATATTTAAAAAGTCTATTTTGTAGTTCTCCTGACTGTGCTCAGGAGCTGTACAAGGAGAAATTAACTGCCTGTCAGCAGCTCTTGTAATTGAATGTTCTAATACACATTTTAATGCATTCTAGTTCTATGTATTACAGCTGTGAGGGAAAAGGATCAGAATCAAATTGATCCTGTAATGCGTATTTCTTATATCGGTCTCCTTTGACTAAGATGTTGGTAGGTGTGCTGCCAGTTTTATTTGTAGTTCTGTGCAATTAGGGTTTTGATCCAGGCAAACAACCTTAGGGTCACAATTTCTAAATATTATTCAGAGCGCTGTACACAACTCCTCCCACATCTGCTGCTCTGGCATGTGGTTGGTAACTGCAGAACGCTTGTGTTAAAAAGATTGAGACTTGGTGCATTTTGAGTACAGGGGTGTTTTTTCAGTAGGGTATTGCACAAGCATTGTCAGAATTTTAGACTGACTTTAGCCTTTTTTGAAGACTACTTAGTTCAACTTTTGGAAATGCTGAATTGACTGGAAAGTGTAGTTTAAGCTGGCAGTTGCTATGTTCACAACTGGAAGGGTGGTTGCAAATTGTACTCCTCTAATTGATGGAGCAAGATACAAGGTTTTAAACAAACGTGAGGTGGGGGAGAAAGTTTTGCAATTGTCTTACTTTTTACCACATTAGTAAGCAGCAGGTAAGTAACTGATTGATGATGAAATGTCTGTTTCTGGTGAAGTTGATGACTGTAGACATTTACCTCAGCAGAATATGCATTAAAAAACTACTACAGTATGACACTGCACTTCTGTTGTTACCCGTTACTGTAGCATGAATAGTTAATTGTCTTTTATATTTCTCTTAAGCATTAGTATTTACAGCTCTACATCCGTGATGCTTAATTCTTGCCTCTGATGTTTTCAGCCAATTGTATGTGCATATTAAATATACACTACCTTTTGGTGAAAACTGACCAAGCATGTCTGTCTAGAGGATTCTCATGCCTTTTGACTTGTAGCATATGAATTGAGAGTCTATGCTGGGACCCTGCAGTACTTCTGAAAGAGGTCCAGAATTTAATGATGTAGCTTCATAACAGCAGCTTCTTGAAAGCAAGTAAAATAATTCAAACTGAACTAAGTGGTAGGTTTTTCATTTACTTATGTGACTGGAATAGTAAACTATGTTTAAAGGTTAAGGTAGGAGAGCAAGAAAGTCTTGGTTCACTTTGGCATTAACACATTTCTTTCAGGTATCGCATCTGAATTTGGAGTGCGAGGTTATCCAACAATTAAGCTGTAAGTTGATGCTTCCCATTGAATTTCTAACAGTTACCTGTGCCACTGATGTTGTTACAGTAAAAAAAAAAAAATTCCTCTCCACCTAAAAAGCCCCAAAACCAACCAAAAAAAAATACTCCACCATCTTGTTTTGGCATTATCTTTGGTTTCTACTGGACTGTTTTGCTTTGAAATTCAGTAATATCAAGCATCTTTAGAAACAGAATTCTTAAAAACAGGTTAACAAACTTGGAATTAATTTAATTGCCGTTTTCTATGCAACTTTGTAAAAGTGTGTATATACAAGTATATATTTCAAATATATATATTATTAAAAGGAATTTCATGCACCAATTGATTTGACACATTTAGAGTGATTCAGGCAGTAAGTGCATACCTGAGTCTTCTGTTAACTTTTTGCGGGTTGCTGATTGCTTTTTCTTATTTTTAATTAGCTCTCTCTTCTCTTCAGTGTACCTGAAAGTCTTACATAAATGACAGTAGTGGTTACTATATAGGGTGAAGTGTGAGAGCAGTTGTTTGACAAGAGAAGTATGTGTAAATTTTTTTGCTTCATGTAATTTAAAAAAATCAATGAAAGACAAAACTTGTAGGAAAATACCAGTCCATATTATTATGTACTTGTTTATAATTCATATAGGGTATAGTTAAATAAAGACTTAATAATTTTGAGTACTTTTTACTATGAACATACAGGGTTTGTTAGCAGGTTATTGTTTAAACAAATACTATTCCTAATATATAATAAAACTTGTCAAGTTAGTTTTCTCAAAAAGGGGGCAGAGATGTTTGGCTTACTTATCTTTAAGGATGAATAATTATTGGCATATAGAGGCATAGAAAATTTAGTTTATGGTTACTTTATTTTTCCTGTGAGTTTCCTAAACTTGTATGGATTCAAAAAAAGCCTGTTAGAATTAGTAAAATTTCCTTGAATATTCTTAAAATGCAAGCATGCTACATCTCCTGTCAGCAGAGTACAGTAAACTGACCCAACACTTTATTGAAGCTTAATTAAACACATAAATTCAGAAGGTTTTGCAGGTCATTTGATACTTCTCAATTATAAAAAAGCATTAAAGAAGTGTATATATTTGTCTTTTACATGGACTAATCCCTAAGCAGTATAAATGCTGAATGTTTGGGATTTGGTTTGGGTGGTGGTCATGAGCAAATATTCCAAATGAACTGTGTGTTTACAAAGTAAATGACTGCTGTCATTTAGGAAAAAAAAAATTGTAAACAAATGTTAATTATTTTTACAAGTCAGTAAATTGGATATGGTGTAAATAAGTTTTTACTGCATAATTGCATTGTATTGCGTTATTGAGTTTTATATTTTGTTGACCACTACTATTATCTATTTGAAAAATTACCTTGTTTATCACTTGCTAAAAGGTGACTGTAATAAACCTGTGAAGACTGAGTAATTCTACATGTGCAAATATAGTTGTTGATTTCAATTCTGTTCTTTCTCTTTCCTATTTATCTAGCTTAAAAGGTGACTTGGCATACAACTATAGAGGACCTAGAACCAAAGATGATATAATTGAATTTGCTAATAGAGTGGCAGGGTAAGTATACTCTTCTGTGAGACTGCTTCTGGTGACTTAAAACCTCTGTAGTATTTTGAGGTGGGTCAGAAATTAAGTCTGTTTTGAAAAGAACAAGATACTGACATGAAGTGAAAAACTCTGCTATACATGTGGTTGCATGTGAGACTGTTGGTGAGTGGCATGGAGAAAGTAAGTAGAGGATGGCTAATCACAATCCCTTCTTTACAGTGCAAGAACTAAAGGCTTCCCAAAGTAGTGGAAACTATGAACAAATGGAACTTATGGAAGCTAGAAACAAGAATACTGACCTAAAGGTTGACTGACACATAGACATCATTATTAAGGCAGAATCTGTTTAATACTCTAAAGTTATTTTGGAAATATGAGTTTAATATATGCTTGTGCATCTGAAAAGTTGCAGCAGTTGGCAACGTAAGGAAATTGCTTTTACAGAATTGTTCCCAACAGTTTCTGTTGGCTTTTTCTTCCTTCCCTACAGTGGCCTGTGGCCTCAAAATGTTATAGACAGTAATCTTTGGGGAAAAAAAAAGAATCTCATTTCTTTCTTTCATTCTTAAATATAATTAAGAAGCATTCATGTAGATACGTAATATTATTATTGTTCAGAATTCTGTAGTTTAGGAATATCAATGATTTGTAATAATTTACCAGAATTTTGTAAGATTATTTATTTTAAGACCACATTTTCTAACTGCTGTGCTTGCATTCAGAATTTTATCTTTCAAATGATTGAGACTTATTGTGACTGGGAAGACCTTATTGTGGCCTTTCACTGTATAAAGAGGGCTTATAAGAAAGTTGGAGAGAGACTTTTTATCGGGTCCTGTACTGACAGGGTAAGGGGCAGTGGTTTTGAACTGAAAGAAGGTAGATTCATATTGGACATAAGGAAGACATTTTTTGCTATAAGGGTGGTGAGACACTGGAACAGGCTGCCCAGAGAAGCTGTGGATGCCCCCTCCCTGGAAGTGTTCAACCTGATCTTTGAGAGCAACCTGATCTAGTGGAAGGTGTCCCTGCCCACGTCAGGGGGCTTTGGAACTAGATGATCTTTAAGGTCCCTTGCAACCCAAGCCAATCTGTGATTCTGTGGCTAGTAAGTGGCATGCGTGTTTACATCATAGCAGCATTTTGTACTAAGATATTAATTTCAAATTTAAGTATGCTATTTGAGGAACATAATAAGTTAATTTTGGGGGGATTTTTAGTTTTTTTTTCTTTTAGTTGAAACTTTAATAAGAAATTGAAAAATGAAATGAATTTGCATATGGGAATGAAGGGTTTTTTTTAAAAAAAAACCCACAAAAAACTGTATGGCATTTTCTTGGGGACTTTTATTTGTTTGGATTTTGCAGCTTGCAGAAACAGATTTTACTTTCACTTTTTTTCTTTCCTCCCAGACCTCTCATCAGGCCACTTCCTAGCCAGCATATGTTCGAGCATGTGCAAAAGAGACATCGTGTACTTTTTGTGTATGTTGGTGGTGAATCTCCTTTAAAGGTTTGAAGCTTGATTAAATAAAGTTACTTCTTTTGGCTCTTCAGAGGTGTAGTTTAAAATATCTTCTAAAGGACTGAAGTGCATGCTTGTAATAAATTCTCACTTTTTTTTACATTTATTGAAGTGTTTTTACAATCTTGTTTCATAACCATATTTTCTAATTGCTCTCTGAAAATAAAATATGTCACAAAACTTTCATTTGAAGCATACTAGAAGTTCAGAAATTAAAAAACATTGTTTGTATTTTTGCAGGAAAAATACATTGAAGTTGCTTCAGAACTAATAGTTTATACGTACTTTTTTTCTGCCTCGGAAGATGTGCTGCCTGAGGTAAGCTGTTTCAGTTCCTACTATTTCCACAGAAATGATATAGTTCTCCTCAAATATATAATTTTGCTGTTTTGATGGCACAGAGATGACTTCTTACAATATATTTGGCTTTGATAAATTTCAAACTAATTACGTTACTGAAACATTTAATTTTTGAGTCTGTATGGGCGAAGAATACAAACCGAGAGTCAGTCTGTCATTGCTTTATATTGGCCAAATTACTTGTTCAGTCGTGTTAATAAACAGGAGATATGCAGAACTCAACATCGGCCGTACAGCCTGAGCAAGAAGGTAGATACTTTGATTTTTAGCCAACACAAAGCTCTTGTTGCTCCTGACAGCCCTTTCACCAGCCACTTTTATGAATAGTTTGAGGGTCTGTGGCATGGAGTACCGCTGGTACCCTAATAAAAGTTATTTTCATATTTATATCCTAAAGTTATTTTCACCTTGTGTAATACAGCTGATCAAAACATTAGTCTGCCCAGGAATCAACCGATCCAGTCTACTGTCTGCAGAATGCTCATGTGGCTCTCTGCAGGATTCTGTAACAAGGAGATTACTGGCAGTTAGTCACAAGGGTGGAAAAAATTGCTACTACTGTTGTTAGTCTAACCATTGTTGCTTATGTGTTGAAGCAAAATCAGGAGGCTTTTTCATTTATTGTTAACTCCAAGTAGGACCTAAGTCTGCTCCATGCCTGATAATGCATGACTTTGAAATTAGTTTGGGATTAGCAGGATGAGAACTAGCATAATTTAACTTTTTAGGCACCTGCATTTTCCAACATCATAAGTAGAACTGGTCTCATTAGAAATAGTGTATTGTTAGATCTCCAGAAGTCTTGTATCAAAAGCTGCCTTGATCTGAATATTGCACTTTAGCACCAGCTGAGCAAGAAAAGTACTGTTCACTCGTGCAGTGGAAAGAGTGTAAAAGGCTCAAACTCTCTGAGATTCTCTGATGACAGTGATGTAAGCAGTCAGCTGTTTTTCTCACTGAATGTAATTTGTCACAAATGTCAAATGTAAACTGAAGTAGTGATGGTATGCAGTATTCTATGGAGAGAAGCAAAAATGTTACGGATTCGTTGGTAGTTGTAATGAGGCTTTGCGTGACAGTATTCACTGTTAGACTTTGTTTCATCACCTTGGGTAATCTCATTCCAAGCTTCAGGCATCTTTTGCAAGCTATAAGCTGTACATAGTCATCTACCCTTTAAAGATGCTAAACTATGTTTTGGGCAAATAAAGAGAAGAAAGCATCATCTAGAGTTACCTTCTTGCTCATTCATACGAGCTGTTACATTGTAAACCTTCTGCTTTTACATTTAGATGTAAATGTAAAGATAATGCAGGATGATTACAGAAGGCATGTCATTTGGAAAGCGCTCATGGTACTGTGCTAACATGCTATCAGTGTTACTGTTTTACTCAACAATATTGACTGTCCATTTAGTAGAAGTATGATGACAACAGCACAAATGGGGAACAGAGAGCATGATTGATAAAACCGTTGTTATGATCTCCTATCTAAAGTTCATGTCCAGTCAATAAAATATTCTTCACGCCACTGCAGATCCTAGTAAAAATCCTGCTTCATTTACACTTTGTCAGATCTGCTTCTCAAAAATATGTTTATGTTGTGTTTTTTTTTAAATATGCGGAAGCTGATAAATTTATTTTAGTAAGCGTAGACAGAAAACATTTAAATGTATTTTGAGATTTTCCCCATGGACTACGTTTCCACATTTTAAGATTGTTTGTTTAAAAAACCTTGTAATCTTCCATGGATTAATGGGAACCACCTCTTTCAGTATGTGACGTTGCCAGAATTGCCTGCTGTTGTGGTCATCAAAGATGGAACTTACTTTGTTTATGATGGTAAGTAAAAGTGGACATTACCTTAAGACAAGGTATTTGAAATATATGTGGAGAAACTGGAACAGTTGGGATTTTTTTGAAGGTTGTGTTGGGGTTCTGGGAAATTCCCCTATTTTATGATAAATAATAGCCCCTTCATGAAGGAGAAGGGAAAAAACTAATTAGTTCTTATGGAACAAAATGCATTTGAGAAGGAATTGGTTTTAGCAATACTGAATTAGAAGTGATGATGTTTGCTTTATGTTATTAATAAGATGTGCCTTCTAATGTTGCTTTGCTGGCATTAATGCACTTATGAAAGTTACCCTTCACTCACTGTCCAAATTCATCGTATACAAAAGAGAAGAAAACTCTTACTGAAGAGGGGTCCCACATAAGATGAATTTACAGTTCCAAACAGTTAATCAGATTTTCTCTGACATGCTCTTCCTGACAGTCACATCTGTCTCGCTCAAGTTAATTTGAATTTTTTCAAGTGTGTACTCTGCTCAGAGATTGCATAAAAGGGTCCAGTTTGAACTTTTTGTGCCTTGGCAATACTAACCGTGTACTTTTTTAGTACAGCAAGCCTTTCTTCAAAAACTGAAGGAGCAGGAAACTGGTTCTGCCTTTATTCCCAGTATTAAAATTTTGAGGGCCTTAACTGATAGCTTTGAGTATCATGTGACTTTGACATTTGTGATGCTTGACTGTTGGTAGTGGGAAAGGATCAGACAGCATAACCTCTCCCTGTGTAACTGGTGGAGTTTTACCATGTGTACGTAGAACGGTTGACCATTCAGTCTGATCTCGTTTTCTGAAAGTGTCCCTCAGAGAGATTAAGGAGATGTGGACTGTTATCACTGGAGCCGTTGATACACAATTTTAGGCTGGATAAACTGGCTTGTTTGTGTAGGCTGTAGAATGGTCACCTAAAACCAGTAATGTTTTATAACACCACTGACAGCAGTACACCTGCCATTTATATAAAAAGTGTATATCCATATGTGTGGATATCCATATATAAGTGCTAGATTACACTCAGTCTATACTGTAAAGCCCATGCTTTATAGTCTGTTAGATGCACGATACACACATGTACTTATATTGCATATCATGGGTTGGCTTATAGGTACACAGCTTATTTACAAAAACATCTACTCTGGGTTTAGGTTGTTTTACATGCACGTTTTTATTTTTAAGTTGAAAACGTATCACTCAAAGATTATTCTGGTGTTTAAATTTCTGCAGATCATTAGTACCACAGCAAAATACTCCAGATGGGCTGTGAAGGATATTCTTTGTGATTTCATAGAACGGCTGTACTTGTCTTCCTTTTCAGTCTGTTGCCTTATCAATCATTCTCCAGATAAAAATTCACTCTATAGCCTCCTTGATTTGTATTTGATTTTTTTTTTTTTTAAATGGCCTTGGAGAAGAAAAGCTTGTCAAAAAGAAACACTTCTGAATTGCTTTTTGCTGTGTGGCCTGCTTGCTTTTTCCACGCTTTTCAAGGCAAACACAAAGCTTGTAATAATCCAGGTTTCTAATTTACTTTGTAAAAATTTTACTCTTTATAATAGCAACATTATTGTAAATCAAGTTATGAAGTATAAGAGACTGGAAAAGGTTATATGTGCAACTATTATGATTGGGCAAAAATTTGAAGAGCTTGCTATAAGAAAAAGCTTTTTAGCAAAATCCATTTCAGTGCTCTGGCCTTGTCTGGTATGTGTTTTGGGTTTTTTTTCCCCATAGTGGGGGAGTGGGATGCAGATCTATGTGAAGCTTTACGCTTGGAATTGCTTGCTATGTTCTTAAGACAATTAATTGTTAACTTGAAGTTATTGCTAATTCACTATATACAATAGGATTTAACACAAATTTATTTAATGTGCATTTATATATGTGTGTATATGTTTGTATACTTTTTTACTTGTTATTAAGATGTAATTTTAAGTATTGGTGATATGTGTTGGAATTTGATTCTTTACATGTTAAAACATCTATCATCTGAAACTGTCCTTCAGTATAACTAATTCTGAATCATCTGTAAATACTTGTACATTTACATTCACAATACTGTTAATGCATCTACTTTTTCTTGGTTTCTTTCTATTTCATTTAAGGAGTCTCACAAATACTGATTTTTGTATCTCTTTATTTGTTTTGAAACTTGATGCCTCCACTTTAAAAACAGGGACAGAAACTGTTCCTTTCTGTACTGGGTCACAGTTACCTTAATAGAATCATAGAATGGTTTGGGTGGGAAGAGTCCTTAAAGAACATCTAAAGGGACACCTTCCACTAGACCAGGTTGCTCAAAGCCCCATCCAGTCTGGCCTTGAACACTTCCAGGGAGTGGATGCCCCAGCTTCTCTGGGCAACTTGTTCCAGTGTCTCACCACCCTCACAGTAAAGAATTTCTTCCTTATATCTGATCTGAACCTACCCTCTTTTGGTTTAAAACTGTTACCCCTGAACCTATCACTACACTCCCTGATAAAGAGTCCCTTCCCATCTTTCCTGTAGGCCCCCTTTAAGTACTGGAAAGCCTACTGCTATAAGGGGTCTCCCCAGAGCCTTCTCTTCTCCAGGCTGAACAACCCCAACTCTCTCAGCCTGACCTCATAAGGGAGGTGCTCCAGCCCCCTCATCATCTTCGTGGCCCTCCTCTGGAATCGCTCCAGCAGGTCCATGTCCTTCTTACGTGGGGGGCCCCAGAGCTGAACAGGTGGGGTCCAACAAGAGCAGAGTAGAGGGGGAGAATCCCCTCCCTTGACCTGCTGGCCACACTTCTCTTGATGCAGCTCAGGATACAGTTGGCTTTCTGGGCTGTGAGTGCCCATTGCTGGCTCATGGTCAGTTTTATATCCACTGATACCCCCAAATCCTTCTCCACAGGGCTGCTCTCAATCCACTCATCACCCAGCCTGGATTTGTGCTTGGGATTGCCCTGACCCATGTGCAGGACCTTGCACTTGGCCTTGTTGAACTTCATGAGGTTCACATGGGCCCACCTCTCAAGCCTGTCAGGGTCCCTCTGGATGGCACATCCCTTCCCTCCAGCGTGTTGACTGCACCACACAGCTTGGTGTCATCAGCAAACATGCTGAGGGTGCACTCAGTCCCCCTGTCCATGTCACCAGCAAAGATGTTAAACAGCACTGGTCCCAGTACTGACTCTTGAGGAACCCATTTCTAGACTAGTATTGTTATCCTTGATTTGGGAATAAATAATCATTAAATCAGCTTTTTATGCTTTGCTATAAAACACTTTTTGTTCAACATTTGAAAATAGTTTTAGAATTTTTAGAACTGAAATGTCTAGAAATGTGTGAGATCTTGTTTAATAAAAGGAAAAAGGGGAAAAAAAATAGTGTTTGCTGCTATAGTACTGAGAGAAGTAAATCTGATTGTCCACCTTACAAAAAAAAAAGAACAATTTTTAATGCATTCTTTTTCTCTCTCTTTTTTTTTTTTTTTTTTTTTTTTTTTTTTAGAGTATGAAGATGGTGATTTGTCTTCCTGGATAAATAGAGAAAGATTTCAAGGCTATCTCAATGTAGATGGCTTTACGCTGTATGAACTTGGAGATACAGGTGAGATGCTGCTACCACTAAGCTTTTTGGCATCTCTTGTATTTAACACTAAGAAAAATTATAGACCACTAAGAATGTGTCTTCTAAACCTCAAAAATTAATTAATCTCAGAGCTAAGAGTTACTAATGCCAGTGTTTTTGGTGTTGGTGAGACTTGTCCTATTGATTAGAGGCTTTATCCAAAGCCTACACTAGTCCTTTCCTCACAACATAAAAATTAGTATGTCTAATGCTATAGTATTCACAATAAATTAGTAGGACTTTTAAGAGCAGCTGAGGTTTTGCATAAATTACATCTTAACTCTTGGAATACCTACAGGGAATTTTACGACTAGATTTAGAATTATCAAATATGGGAGGGTTTAGATATGTCTTGCATCTCATGGGTTCAGATACCTTTCAAGTAGATATGTTAAGGAAGGGAGGAGAGCATGTACTAAAGTGGACCTGTCCTGGAATGCTTTAACTTTTCTCTAGTAATCTTCTTTTGCAAGCCAAATGAAAGCTTTGCAGCCAGGTAACTTCTGGAATAGGCAAATGACTTGTACTGCTCTTATGGTACACGTACTCTGAAGTAGCAGAAGAAAGTAAGCATTGATTTTTCCAGGCCAGGATACCGTATAATCTACATTTATATCTACATAATCTACATTTACAGAAGTGCTGTTACAAATTGTTTAAATGTAGTATATTTCTTCCTGTTACATTTTTGTCTAACA
The DNA here is from genome assembly GCF_031877795.1 of Strix aluco. NCBI lineage: Eukaryota > Metazoa > Chordata > Aves > Strigiformes > Strigidae > Strix > Strix aluco. The sequence continues at coordinate 61,347,259 of NC_133931.1, read as the reverse complement.
ATTTCTCAAATTAAAAAAAAAAAAAAAAAGACTTCATTAATACAGTGGAGAAGCCATCATTTATTTTTAAGAGCTTTATGTATAAATACTCAGTACCTGGAATTTATCTATGTTATCTTTTCCAGTCTAAAAAGTAGCTGTCTCCTGGTGTATTCACTAGGTAGCATCTTAGGGTGTGGAAAGAAATGGGGAAAAGTGAGAATTGAGGTATGGAAGAAGCAGGGTGGGGGGAAGCTATAGCTATTTCACAAGAAAGTCTGGGAACGAATTGTTGTTCTTGCTGTCAAAACTCTTCAGTATTACTTGAACAAGAGTGAGGTGGTTTTTTTGAGGGTAATGTTTCCTATGGCATGGTGATAGGTTGGCACTGAGCAATAGATTGACTTGGTAAGGAGGGTTTGGAGTGAACAATGGCGCCTACAGAGACTTAACAAACTTTGTTCTGAGCTCTGGAGGCTTTAGTTAATCCAGCTGATGACTACACTGTTAATAGATCTGTTTTCCTAACAGGGAGTGCTTGTTCTGGAGAACCTTTGTCCATCTTTCTAAACATATTTTGATGTGGTTCACCTTAGGAGTCTTTGAGTTTATTTTATTTTTAATCAGAAAAAATTCACAAAGTAAATCCTGAAAAGATCAGTATATTCTGGTGTTTGGTCTTTAAGCTTCTCTCACAGAGGTCTGTGAACTAAGTTGTTTTTCTGATGTAATGAATTCTGGGCTCTGCCAGTAAATTTTCCATGCTTTTTTCCATAAAGATAATACTCCAAATTTTCAATAGTGTAAAAAATAGCCATTACTGAATCCATACAATAGTGATTCAATCACTTGGAATCAGCTTGTAATGGCCATTACATAATAAAGGTTTCCATACATATTTAGGTATATGCAAATATGCAGCTTAAGTAGGGAATTAATTTTTATCTGTGTTTTTTCCCCCTTTTAACTTCTTTCTGTAGGTTGGCTTTTCATATAACGCTAGTGGTGCGGCGTTAGGCCATATCTTAATTTATTTTCAGTAGCTTTAAGAAAACCACAGTTTGGTCGGCTGGAAAAGGCTATTTGGCATTGAGGTTTATACTTAAAACTAATTCCTGTCTCTGGACCGTATCTGATCTAGGTTGGAGTATTTTCCATCTGAGAATGTGTGTTTCTTTTTAAATGGTTTCAAGTGTTTTATTTCTTATTTTAGGAAAACTTGTGGCTATTGCAGTCATTGATGATAAAAACTCTTCAGTGGAACATACCAGGTACAGAATTGAGTATTGGTGACACTATGGGAGAAATGTGCTGGTACGACATGGAGAACTTTGGAAGTTTCTTAAATATCAAGAAATGCCAGATTAAATGTAATGGTTTTAAATTGGGGATGTTCTGTAATTTATGACTTCAGCCTACTGAATTTACCTAATTTGTGGCTCTGTTGAAGCACGTATGAGTTCAATGAGATGATGGGAGTTCCTGTATCGCTCTTCTGCCGCTTGTTAATGAGATCACAGGAGCAAATGGTGATCGCATAGCTTTTTAAAGCTATTGTGTCACCTTTTAAACACAGACGAGAGCATTTGAGTTCAGATGACTTTGAGATGAACTTAAATTTAAACAAATTGCTGTTCTTCAGCTCAGTTACATTAAAATTAATTTAGTGATGCTTGTATAGTAGTTGTCTGTGGAACTTATATTAAGAAGGGGCATTTTCAGTTGGGTTGGAGTTTGCTGAAGATACTGAGAGGAACAAGACCTTCCCCTGTCCCCTTATGGTTGCGTACATAATTAGTCTAAGAAAATACTGTTCAAGCACTGTGTGTGCTATTTTCGTGGATCTCTTTGGATTTTCTTCAGAGTCACAGTGCTGCATCTTCAGAAGGCAATAGGTGGAGTGAAACAGCCTGACTTGTATGTCTTTTTTTCTCGTGTTAAGACTGTGGTAGATAGCCTTTCAACACTTAGAAACCAACCAAGGTGAAAAAGGTCTCTTTTGTTAATGGAATAGGGAATTCTTTCTGCTGATGAGGTACTATTAGGGAAATCTCAATATTTATTGTTTGTATTCTAGCAGAGTATATCCTGTATTATCAATGTCACTTTTTTCCCCTCCAGACTAAAATCTATTATTCAGGAAGTTGCTAGAGATTATCGAGATCACTTCCACAGGTAGGCACACATGGTACTATGTTATCTTAAATGAACTTCTGCATTTACATTTCTGAGACAGCAGTCATTTTTCTGCTACATGAAAAATGTTATAGTGCCTGCTTTTATATTCATATACTGATATTTAATAAGACCATTCCATTAACTGAGTGTGTTTTGGGATACTGACTGTCTTGTAGATTGTCAGTTTTTGCATTACATTGCTGAGTGTGTGCTCTCATCTTCAGTTACAGGAAAAATATTTAAGGAAGAACTTTTGCGGAAACCCACTATTCTGTTTTCTTTCTCATCCTGTTTTTCACTGCCTCTCTTACAGGGATTTCCAGTTTGGCCATATGGATGGAAATGATTACATTAATAGTTTACTAATGGAGTAAGTAAATTCTTTGAATATTCTTTCTTCTCTTGTATTTGCTGCTAAGTATATTTAATTGAAAAAAAATCTTATGAAGAATTCCTGCCTTTCACAGGTTAAAAATAAATTGCTGTCCTCAGAATTCAGCATGTATCATAGTATCAGTTGTTTGTTAAATTAAACTGCATAATTAATGTTAGAAATTTGGCTTACTGGTAATGCTGATTAGCAAAGCTTATCTTTTAGGTCTGCTTGCTTAAATTGATTGTTAGAACTGTGTGGGTTTTTTTTTCTTTGTTAAATTTACAGGGTGCTAGACAAATTAAAAGTTATGTCAATTTGTAACAGGAAATGTAAATAATGGTTATACATTATGAGTTTTATTTCTGGAGAGGCACATTTCATTCTTGATGCTTTTTTAAGACATGCATAGAAAAATTCTTCTGCAGAGAAGCAGCATAAAATGCATGGAACATGCTGTATGCACTTTATGTACATGGAACATTTTGAAATACGTAAGTAGTTTAACAAGATGCCTGTCATTTGCCCTTCTTATGATGCTTGTCTAAAAGTGCATAATTAGAGATTTAAGTTGCTTGGCATTTACAGTTCACTACTTGTTCTCCTCTGGCCTTTTTGAGTGAAAGAAGGGAAAAACAGGTCAATATGCCAGCCCTGTAAGTGTTCCAGACGCCTTTCCTGGGAATCAAAGCATGAACAAAGCATGTGTTCATGCCCCTAAAGGTTCTAGGAGCTTCATGGGGACTTGGTAGTCACAAGATCTGTATTTCTGTGAAATGTCTGTAGATTAATGCCTGAATATAATTCGTCTAAAACCAGATATTTCTCAAGTGAAACTGAGTGATATGATTGATCTGGTGATTTATAGCTGCCAAAAGTGAGACCTCCCTCACTTCATTAATTGCTGCTTCTGTGCAGGCTCTCATGTCTGACTGTCTGCTGAGCTGTTCCAGCCTGTTTATCTGGTAGAAAAGTGTTTGATTTTTTTTTTTGGCTAAGCAAGTAGGGGAGGTTTTTTTCTGATCCAACAAAACCCTTAAATATCTTCCCATGTATTCTGCTGAGTACCAGAACTGATGTGTGAAGAAGCAGGGGAGGGAGATGAGGCCCCTGAGAGGAAGAAAATGAAGGGGAAGAAGACAGAACTGCCACTTAACAGTGTTAGTGATCTAGTGGCAAGATCTGTTCAGCTGGATTGTTTAACTTAATCTGCAAAATGCCTGATTTTATAATTTGTAGTATATAGGAAATTGCTTTTAGAGTGCTCACAGGCTTTTAATTATTTCCTAAACAGAGTGTATACATTTCCAGCATAAGTGGAAAGCAGCAAAAGAATTCAGCAAAATATGTTCAGTGTTAATAAGTGGTTACTTGAATGATGTGTAAAACCGTACTGCAAGGGTTTCAGTTTTCCACTAGATGGCAACAAGTGGAAACAGAAAAGGCCTCCTGAATAGCAAGAAATCTATTGCAGAGTACTTTTTTACTGTGCTAGATGCACGTAGGAACAAATTCTGTTTCTTCACAAAAGGCAAAATATTGTATGATTCGTGGGGATAGAAGTAGTAGTCCCTGATAGAAGTACACTTATGAACTTGGCTGTAACTCCACTAGTAGACATCATAATTTATATGACTCTTTGGCAGTGAATAAATGTGCTTTTGTTGGATTAAAAATGGTATAGTTAAAACTCTGTTTTCTTATTTTGTGCATAATATGCATTTTACTGAAAGCAAAGACACATCTTTGTGTAAGCTAAGGTATATAGCATCACTGGAATGTCAGCTATAGGTGTATGAAGAGTATTAATTCCTCAGCTCTTGGAAGAAACATATTAAACATGTTTTTATTAATCTCTGTACAGTGTATAACACTTGTATATGGAGTTTATCTTTCAATTGCTCTATAACCAACTATAAGAACCTCAGTTGCCAGACTGTTAAATGCAATAGCTGCACTTTTTTGGTGGGGGAGGGGGATCTTTTCTGCATCCAAGTAATAAAACTTGTTCTGTTTTGGCTGGGATGAGGTATTTTGGCAGAGGTTGATAACTTCTTACCAGGCACTTGTAAAAACACCTGACTCTCTTGATTGTCTCCTACTTACTTGTTCCTAATAAATAGAGAATAAAAATGTCAAAGGAAAATTGTATTTAGAAAATCTTATGTTGCAGTTTGTCACTATTGACAAAGTTTTGTTTGGTTGGTTTTTTTTTAAGGTTCCTTTGAAAGGTTGAAATTACTTTATTGTCGCTGTAGTTGGCCTTAGGTTTTCTGAGGTGCCACCATGCTTTCAGCTTGACTACTAGGAAGGTGGTCTGCACCTTAAGTTCTCAAGTATTCGGCTTTCTAGGAGTTTAGAAAATGTTCATGTATTAAAATTATTCACTTTTAGGTTTGCAATTGAATTTAAATTAAAACAAGTGAACAAACAAAACACCTAAAATGTGTGAGAAAATGTAGAATAATTTCTATGACTTCAAAGAAAAATGGAATCTGGAGTAAATGCTAAACAATATTTCCATGAAATATGGTTATGGATTGATAGCCACAGTTAAGGCTGAAGTCATCATCAGCATTACATGGATTACAAATGCGCATAGATGGGGCACCATTACACAAGGGTGAAAATGTAGAAAAACAAAGTTTGCGTTGCTTCTGCTGTGAAGGAAGGCCACCTGGTATTTAAATTCATTATTGACAGAACTGTAGAAAATTAACAAAGAGTACAGGAAATTTTTCACCTTATTTAATGTATTTTAAGTCTTTCTTGTTGAACAATATACTTGTGCAGTATTAAATTTCCCTAAACCTGATTTAATTTTGAATTTAGGGCTAATTTGAACAGTAGATTTTAGTGGTTTATCTCCAGAGATAATTTCTAACCTTTTTTCTTTTTTTTTTTTTCCCCCTTCTTTCTTTCTGAGTCTGTGATACAAAACAATACTTACACATGTGAAGGTCAATTGCTGAGTAATATCTGTTTAAAAACTGTAGCTTATCTGCTGTATCTAAAAGAGATGTAGAAAAACTTTGATTGGTATGGCTTATTCTGTTGACTTGACAGGTAGAGGTTGATTGATGGAGCTGATCAGTTGGACCATGGCTGGATGGAATTGAGTTTTTGTATTGTACTTTTGTCTTTGTGCACTAAAACATTGAATGTGTTGTGCTAACAGTACATTTCATGTAGAAGGCAATTCTCTATGATCTGTTACTAATTGGCAAGTCATAAGGTACCTGATTTGCAGTCACTATGTGTATGTAAAATACACTAAACTTCAAATAACGTCACTGACACAGATGTGAAGGAAAAAATATTTAAAACATGCTTGTACCGTTCAGGTGATTCTCTTCCTCTTTCCCTCTTGCGTTTAAGGAAGTGCTATAAGGAACACTCATGAAATAAAGATTAATGGATGCCCTTTTAGATGATGTAGGAATTATTTGAATTGCAGTGTTTTACACGGTAGTTCTTTAAATGTATAAACTGTCTGTTTTATGTTTCCAGTGACTTGACAATCCCTACTATTGTTGTATTGAATACCTCCAATCAGCAGTATTTTCTACCAGATAGGCACATTGAGAACACAGAAGACATGGTTCAGTTTATTAACAATATCTTGGATGGTACAGCTGAAGTAAGTCTTCATTGTGACTTGGAATATATTGGTTAGTGTATATTTCCTTAGATGCTAAACTAGGGAATAAAATTTGGTTACTCTGATTGTTATGCCATGTGTTTGCCATCTTCCTGTCCTGTGTCATGTCTTGGGTGCTGTCAGTGAATATGTGATTGTGAATTCTTGAGGTGTGCTGTTGCTTGCTGCTCTGATTGCAGAACCTCTTGTAGAAAGCAAGCTTTTCTCTGTTTATAGCATAGTGTTAGTGGACTTCTCTTGATAGTCCTTTTAGTGGTGTCACAGGTAAATGGAGAGTTTTTATTAATCTGGTTTGCTTTAAATGCATTTGTTGAAAATTTTCTTTATAGTGCATAATTCAACTCTACCCTTTCTTTTGGGCAGTAAATTAATAATTTCAATAGCCTGATGAATGATAGGTTCAGGTTCAAAAAACAGTGGTATACTTGCTTTGCATATTGCAAACAGACACAAGTTTACCCCTCTCTCTCTCACTGCTCTAAAGCTAAAAATGAGCTGTGTTTTGTTAAAATGACAAAATTAGTAAATTCTTCTGGAATTGACGGCTTGGACAATTTTTTAACGTTGGCAAAACAAACTCAGGTTTGCGTATTCCTTCAGTGTACTGTAAGTTGGGCAGAAGGCTATGTTGTGTGGATGAGGAAAGAGATCATGGATCAGAGCCTTCATTTGTGCTTACAGGGCAGGAAGGCTTTGCCACAAAGGAGGACAGTGCTAACAAATCATTTCGCTGCCTTCTGGGAGAAGCCTATGCTGGTTTAAGCCCCAGTTCACTGTACACTGAATACTTACTGCATTCAGTGAATCCTCCTTTACGTTACGCCAGCAGTTTTAGATCATCATGTGGTACTGACAAGTAATGCTGTAGATCGTTTCAGTCATATGGGGTACTTCGGTTTATTTAATATGATAAATTGATACAGCAACATAATATAGGTGGATTATGCTTGCTGTTCATGACTGTACCAGCCATGCTTCTAGTTGCAAAGTGAGGGGTGTTCCTGTAATTTATTTGGTGGTTCTTTGTTCTTTAATTCTCAATTTTTTTTTTAATGCTTTAATTGCATTGAATTACGTTATCAACACCTGTTTGACTCTAAGTATATCTTTCTGGTTGAAACTACAAATGACATTGGTTTCTGTCTGGTTTTTAACTTTGAGGAAATTTGTTTGTGATGCCTTGTGGTTTTTGCCATAGTGTCACTTAGGTCTTTCTACCTTTTGTTTGCAGTATTTCAGCTAGGTTGATTAACGTCTGTCTAAATTCCCATCTCTATATGTATGTGAGAGTGCTAATACAAGACAGATAATACAGGATGTGACTTCATGAATTTTTCATGAGACTATTGAAATGTTTATCCATGCTTGAGAAGTTGGAGTGTCTGGGCATCATGAGATGCAAGAATAATTACTTTTCATTTCCTTCTAAAGGGACTTATGATTGCAAGGTCTGAAGAATGAACTTTTGGAATCATAACTGAAAAGTGTCAGCAGTTTTGACATGGTTCCATTTGAAATTTCAGGCACAAGGTGGTGATGGACTTCTGCAGCGAATCAAGAGAATAATCTATGATGCCAAGTCCACTGTAGTGGTAAGTTTTATTTTTTGTTAAATTAGATGGCGCCCTTGTCAGTCAAGATGCAAATATTTTCAGAGGGTTTAGAAACATTTTTATATAACTTTGCTTACATTATATGTATTGTGTGTATATGTTATAGGTATATATACATTAGATTTAAGCCATACGAACTTCCTGATTATAGTTTCTAATAGTATTTTCCAGCGTGCTAAATATTCAACATATGTTAGTTTCTTCATAATCATCTTTCTTATAGGTTAATTATGCTTAACAGAACTTTGTTGGGAAGATGTACACAAATCCATTTCTTCACTTACCCTACACAAGCAAAAAAACCTGTGCTGTGAATTTAAATTGAAATTGACATGTTTTTGTATGAGTGGCTTCCAAACTTCTGTGAATGTGCAACATTTAGCCATCAGTTTCTGAAACCAGAAGTCCTTCCTTCTGTGACATTGAACTACTCTTCAGTAGGAAGCTGTCTAATAACAGAATGTTTCTGCAGATCTCTTACTACTCAAACTAATTTTTGAGAATGAGACACGAATAAGAGATGAAACTGGTTGCTTCAAAGTGTTATTTTAACACTCTTAGAACAATTGTTTCTCAAGCTTCGAACAATGAATTGAATATACAGTTGGCATGTTAACTATCTCAATGCAACACTATAATATTTGAACTTCTAAATCTTTTTTTATGGACTTATAGTAGGGATTTTTAAAATGAGGACTTACCCTTTCTGAAAAAACAAAAAAACTGCAAAAAACCTGACTGCCATTTTGAATGTTTCTGAATAAATACACAGAGTAATAAGAGAAGTAATGTGGTAATTTTGTATATTCACTGAAAGTGTTTTTTACTTCAAATTTGTGTTTCAACAGTCTGTGTTCAAGAGTTCACCACTTCTGGGATGCTTTCTCTTTGGGTTGCCCCTGGGGGTCATCAGCATTATGTGTTATGGAATCTGCACGGCTGATACAGATGGAGGGGTAGATGAACATGAGGCAGCTAAAAAAGAAAACGGTGATCGGGAGCTCACAGACGAAGGCAGTGAGGAAGAACAAGAGGAGGAAAAGAATGGAAAATATACAGAACTTTCAGATGGAGAGCTTAAACAGAAAGACATAATTGAAAAGAAAAAAGACTAACTTGTTTAGCAAAAGAATTCTCTAGAATTTCCAAATAGACTTATTTATTGAAGGTAGTCATTTATTGATGATCTTCATGAAAGAGGACCCTTTTATCTGCATTATGGTAGTTCTGACTTGCATGTATTCAAATTTTCTTGGAAATTGACATTTAAAAAAATTGTCTTTAATAGATAACAAAGAGCAGTTTAAACTGAAGAAATTTGCAGGTACAACTGTACACTGTTTTTTTTGAGTAGCTTTGAACTGTTCATTTCCAGAACAATGAAATGTTATTTGACCTTGGTGTATGTGATGTACTATTAATATAGCCCAGCTCAACACTCATTCGTATAAAATTAAGGCTGAAAACTAAGGAAGATTAAGAGATCTGTAAAGTCTTTCAGAGCCTGATAGCTAAAGACAACTTAGTATTTTCCAAGAAGTCATGTGTTCTACCTGTTGCACATTATTTTGGAAAAAAACCCAAAACTTTTCTATTTTCTCAAGTTAAATATAAATTGTTAGGAATTAGAGGACTGTTTTACCATGTAATAATATAATTATTGGCAGTCAAGAATGTTTACTTGATATAGGATGTGGGGGTTATGCTAAATTAAGTCTTAGCGCTTTAGCAGCTAAAAACATCAGAAAACTACGATACAGACCTTTTAGAAGCCTGTTAAATTGTTTTGTATGAGTGCTTACACAAATTTACAGTGCAAATGATCCTTAAGTTTTCTGAATCCACAGTACACCTTGGTAGGGGAAGACATAAACACACTCTATTTTGCATAACTCTAATGACAAGCTTTTTGAATGGTGTAAATTTATTTTACAGTTTTTAATGAGATTGTTAAATATCTTTTGAGGTAGTTGGTGTTGATACTTTTGTTTGAGACTGTTACCTACTCAGAAAGAGGGTGTTAAAGGAGCATAATATTAACATTCATAGCGATTGGTTAGTATAATGCATTTTTGTTACCTGTTTAATCCTAAAAGTCACTTTTAATACAACCCTGTGACTGTGAAAAGGACTAACTTGTGTCCAGGGTTGTAATCGTCAAGGATAAGCTATGAAGCAGCCTTTGGTGTCAATTTCATGGAGAGGACCACAGAAACAAAACTTGCATTGCTCTTCCTCTTAGTATTCGTGCTGGGTTTCTTCTTTCCTTTTTTTTAGGCTATATAATCTGTATAATACAGATTATAATGTCCTCCTTATAAGGCAGCTTGATCACATAAGAAATGACTATGCTATAGCACTAAATTAAGGAACTTTAAATAAAAAACATGGATAAGCTTAAATAGACAAGTTCTGTGTTTCAGTAAACCTGATGATGATAGAAATCATAACCAGGGAAAACGTATTGCATTCTTTTTCCTTGTAGGAAAGAAACTTGTTTCTTCTATTTAAGTAGCTTGGTAACAGCTGGCTTCATGTTGCAGTGCAGAGTACAGTAAAGAGATGCCTGACTTCAAAGAGTTTTTTTGGTTATCAACCAATATAAACAATATCTTAAGGAGATCCATTTCTGATTTTGAGTCTGAACTTTTACCTTTAGGAAGGAGAGGAAAAAAAAAAAAAGACTACATAGAATACTGAGTAGCAGGTGTCTGATATGGGTATTTTTCCCTTTTTTGTTTTCTCCTTTTTCCTTCTATGAATTGCCTTTTTAAATTTTTTGTCATTATAGCTAGTTGTATGTAGTGACTGCTTTTTGTTTTGTTTTGGTTATTTTTGGCAGAATCTTTGAGGTGTAGTTTTAGCATATATTTGAAGAGTGAGATGCTTAAAAATGTGTTTAGAAAGTTTTTTAACACAGTGTAGAGCTCTTGAGTTGTTTTTTAAAAAAAAAATCACTTAATGACAAGCCTGTGAATTTCTTTGGACTTCAGCATGACTCAGTGCTGATAGTCAAAATGTAGGACTGTTAAGGCAGTAATATAACTTCTTGATTTGTCTCTTCTTAAGATTTCAACTACAGATGAATTACATATTTAATTTTGTCTCAGGCTGGAAATGTGCAGCTTTTGACTTAAAAAACCTGAAGTGTTCACTGGAACACTGCTTTTCCTTCTATGGTGTGTAATAAAAAAAATTAATTCTGAGTTCTGCTGCACTGCTAAGAACGGTTTCAACTATGAGCCTTTATTTTTGTGGATATTTTTGTTTGTGTTTATAATCAGTAGTAGCCAAATAACTTGCTGAGAAATCTTCTGATATGTGGACTTGAATATGATAAATACTGTGTAAGAAACAGATCACACTGGGATCTGTTAAACCTGTAGCACTTAACTGGTAGAGTTAGGAGGAAAGCATGTGTCTCGGTCACTTCTGAACTGTAGTATCAATCAGATATGTACTGAACTGTTGAAAATTAAACTTGAAATGTACTGCCGTTTTCACAAAATCCTTCTCCCAGCTATATTCAACAAGACGCAGGGAAAACATACAAGTCATATACTGGGTGTCAGAAGTGATGTGAAATTAAGGGTTTTGCTGTGGTCATGCAAGTAATCTAGAATGCTGTCTAAGGGGGGATCTGGCATTTTACTTTTTTTCTTCAGTCTCTAAAGGTTTCTTAAAGCAACTTCACTGTAGTGACTTTGAATTCACAAAATAATGCTGCTTTTTTAAGTCAAGTGTAACCCTTTTGTTTTTCTGTAATAAAAATATTTAGAAGAGCTTGTTTCCTTTGCTTAATTTGTGTTGTGTTAAGCTTAGACATTACACATTGTGTAGGAGGCTGTTTCCTGGGACACTCACTGTAAGCCTACTTTAGGCCCTGAGTAACGCAGTATGGAAATGCAGCTTTTAAAAAGAAAAATGAGTCCATCCTGTCTGATACCTTCTCATCAATATTTTTAAAATACTCTCTAGAGTAGGAGTAATATTTACTTGCCTTTTACTTAGTGAGCATCCTAGCAGTATAAAACAAATGCATTTCTGAAAAAGAAATTTTTAAAATACCAGTTCATTCCACTAGCATACTCTCAAATTCTTACAAGAGTTTCAGTATCAAAGGGAACCAAGGCAGACTGGTCTAGTATACATCTCCTTCTGGAAGAACTTGAGTAGCCTGGACACCTGGACGTGCGCAATCTCTTACTGCTTCATTATTTACCTGGGCTGTTTTAACACATGCTGTCCACACTGTGGTGCTCACAGCTTGAAGGATGGAATGATTATACTCTGGTAGATCTGATGCGCTGAAGATGGCACAGAAGCGCTTCATTTTAATGAAGTATTTCAGTAAAAGGCTTAGTTTGCTCTGTTTTGGCCCAAAGCTAACTTACCCTGTTGCTCTTCTGTCAGCATGTTTGAAGAAGCGGTTGTACTTGGAGGAGTGGGCAGGCGGAGAGTTGTTCTGATGACAGCCAAAAGCTCAGCTCAGTGAACAGAGTGCAAAACCAGAATGTACTTCCCTTATGCTGTTAAAGTCTCATGAGACTATAGATATTTCAGGTTGTATTATACTGTGACAGTGGTACTGGTTCTCAAATTTTCAGAGAGCAAAGCAGCTTTCTGCTGTTTTGTTCTTACCACTGAGGACATTGCCAGCAGACCTCTTCATGCAGCTGTTACAAGTTATATTGCTGTAACTGACGAAGACAGTTTTGACAATACTGTGTTGAATGCTTTGTTGAACTCTTAACATGCAAGGTTTTTGTAGTCTGCCTAGGCAGTGCACATGTTCCTGTAACAATTCTCTTTGATTTCTAAATTTTTAGCCATTTTAAAGGATTACTGCCACTATCCTGTATATCAATTTACTGACATAAAGCACCATTTATCAGCTGATGTGAACTCTCCTGTTGCTAGCAAACTTCCTTCTGCTTATACACCCAAAGAGTATAGAAATGTTTGCAGTTGTTCAGCAAGGATAAATAGACTACAAAGCATTTCTGAATGCAGTATTGTGGCTTTTAACAATAAAACCTGAAAGATCTAGAAGGTCCTTTGAAGAGAAGCAAGGAAACCTTTAAGACGATTACTAATGAGAGGAATAGTATTGCTTTGTGTCTTAGTTCCCCCATAAGTTTAGATTGGAGAAGAGAGAAAGCATCGCTGAATGAGTGTGTAACTTGACAGCTTGTACTGAAAACAGTTTTGCTTTTCTAGTGTGTGTTTCTGTCACTTTCATTCATTGCTTCTAGTACTCAGCAGCCCCAGGTGCAAGGTTGGCATAGTCTTCAACTGGATTAATGACTGTCCTGACCAAAATGATAGGTGGGTTTAGGCTGTCTTGAGTTAAAAGACTGAAACTTTGGTAAGCACTAAGGCTGTCATATGAAGGGGATAAAAATGCATAGACAGGAGAAATGGGAATGGGAGGAAGGAATAGTGCAGGGCCATGTATTCTCATATCTTTGTCATGCTTTGATATCGATGAGCTACACTTAACATACATGCATAGCTAGTGGGAGTTTAACTCTTTCTCAAAGAAATCTTGAATCTTCACTTACTTTACAGAGAATCTTTGGCTGGATAAGTTTGCCTGACAAAGTGAGTAGCATTAGTACCTGATCAAGATTGCTTATGGATGTTTTTGCTCTTTCTCAGCAGAAACATACACTCCAAGTCACTAAAAATAACATACTTTAATGTTCATCATTTGTTTGAAACAAAAACAAAAAACAACTCTTTCATCTTAGGTTGCTGCACTGCTACTTTAAAGGAATGATAATTTAGCGTATATTTAAATTCTTGCAAGGGTGGCAACTTGTAGTCTTGATGCTTTCTGGAATTAGAGATCTAATCAATAATGTAGGATTTGTATTTTCATCTTAAATGAATGTTTGGGTTTTTTTAAAATAATAAAGAAATTGCAACAGTTGCTGCAATTTCATTCTTTTTACCTGAATAGTGAATGTTGACTCTTAATCCAAAGCGTACAGTGTACTGTTCATAGACTGTAAAAACTTTAAGTGACTCAAAACAAAAAAGACTTTGGGACTTTAGTACCTAAGTTTTTAATCCCCTTCCAAAGTATTTTTTTCTTTTATCACTGAGTCATTTTGACTTAGATCTGACTGTAAATTTTTAGTTAATCTTTAATTTTTTTCTTAGTATGCTTCTCTAAAAGAATTTCTGATTCTCCTGACAGGCCACTGTAGATTAAAAATTGAAATGCAGACCGGTGTTTTGTATTGGCCACTGGCTAATTTTGTTTATTTCCTTCTTGCTTTTGTAAAATATGTCTTTTTTCATTTTACCTTTGCCCATCGAGCCAGTTGAGCTGCTTCTACTTGGCACTTCTTGCAGGATCACACAACTCACTAAACATATGCTGTGGTCCTCAGGTCTGTGTTAAAACTTATTAGATAAAATTTGCTAAAAGCAGACTGCAAATCAAACAAACAAAAAATGGATAACACTTAGAAGCTATCAAAATAGCAGAGTGTTTTTGTAAGACGTTTTTGGAGATTCTTTTTGACAACAAACAATCTTCAAGTATCAATAACTTTCCTGTCCCTAAACAGAACATTTGTTAGAACAGGAAGAGTTATAGAAAAAAGGTGGTCCTATGGTAGACTGCATCTTAGGTAGGGGAAGGCGTGTAGATGCTCTGTACAGAAACAAAAAGTTTCTAGGAAAAGAATTCCCCTTTGAAGTAAGAGATCTTTTATGTAAAGTGGAAGAAAACTAAGGCTTCCTTCTTCTCAGTCACTATAAAAATTAAATTTGAGTGTCCTTCCTGCAGAAGATGGGAGAAATACCTGTTGGCCCAGACAAGTCCTTGACAATGCATCAGTTGCTCCTGAGCTGGAGAAGGACATTAATTGCCTTCAGCAGATTTATCATTTAATAGCTATGTCCGAGTCTCAGTGGAGAAAATAATTATAAATTGGGCTGTGCCTTCATGCAAAATTATGCTTTATGAAAATAAAAAACACATGAGAGTCGAGTTAAACCTTAAGATGGCAATACTATGGTGCAAATCTTCCCCCTTCCCCATTTTTTAAAAATATAGAATTATTTTAAAAACAAATGCAGAAGGAATGGTTATTTTTATTCTTCATGGCTCATTTGTGAAATCTCTAAATTCTTCAATCTCATCCTAAATGCCATGGGTTGCAAGAGATGATGCAATATATCATGGTGTTAACTTTTTAAGATCTATCTAATCCTACTGTGAAGTAAGAAGTATCAAAAGGCTTTTTGAGTGGGTTGAAGGAGAAAAGGAAGTGTTTCCTAAAAGGTAAACATAAGTATTGTTCTGTGTTGAGTGCCTCTGACAGACAGATGTACCAGAATATGAAAAATACTCTTTGGAATGGATCTTTTAAGTAGCTGGGAGCTTCTTGTATCACATTGTCATGATTTAAAATAGAAGCATTTCTAGCAGAGTGAGTAATATTTGATTTTTAGAACAGGATTCAAATGCAGGTAAGAATCTTGACCTGAACATAGCATATTTCTATTTTTATACTTTGCATCATGTGTGGTTATAATTTAAGTGGTCTGTCTTCAAGAGAAAAGCTGTCAGTGCATTCATGTGAATGTGCTGGGTTTTAGTTTCCAGAGAGCACCTGGAATTCAAGCACAATGCAGAAGCATGGGGTTCTTTCAGTGGGCTATAACTCTGTCAGTTTCAGTTGTCAGAAATCTAAATGCTAAGACATACTAGAAATAAGACCTCGAGTTGCTCACTTAGCTTTGCAAAGGCTCAAGCTGCATATGGAAAGCTAATCAAACACAGGCATTGTGCATTAGCTAATGG
The DNA here is from genome assembly GCF_031877795.1 of Strix aluco. Classification (NCBI taxonomy): domain Eukaryota; kingdom Metazoa; phylum Chordata; class Aves; order Strigiformes; family Strigidae; genus Strix; species Strix aluco. The sequence goes on along the minus strand of NC_133931.1, from coordinate 61,331,633 downwards.
AAAATGATTATCTATGGCTTAATCCCAAGAAAGAAGTTGTAAGCCTTCTTTTAGTTTTGTAAGTAATGGTTATGAGGTGGGAGGAATTTTTCATACTGATATCCTTAACTGTTTCATCCAAAAGGTATGATCTTGGCTATAAATGTGCAGCAAGGCTCACAGAGGAATGAAGTTTGCAATGAGGGCTAAAGGCATGATCTTGAAATAAGACTATTCCTTATGTTAAGGTGCAATGGAGGCTGGGAAAGAGTTATAAAGGAATTGCATAATAAAATTTTGAAGCTTGTAATATTCACATTCAAACAATATGCTATTCTATCACACCAGTCTTTTTAAAAGAGTATTAATAAGCCTGAGGTTATATCAGGATATGATGCACTATGTTGGTAAGAAAAAATGAAAACTTTCCATAGCTCGGGCAGTTCCTTTCTCTTTTCCCTTTAGAAGAAAAAATGCCTCAGTGCAGACCCTTGCTGTGAACTAGGACAGCTGAGCTCCAACACCTGTTTCTTTTCCCATGTTATTTCTCAGAAGTGGGAGGTTGACCTCACAGACCAGTGTCTCTGGTGGGCAGTGTCTCTGGTAGCCTCTGTCGCACATGTGTGGGTTAGCCCCAGTGGTTTTCAGAAAAAGTCAGAAGCTGGTCACAATGAACATGAGCCTGAGAAATGGGAGTAGCAGAGACTTCAGGAGCCTCAGCTTTGACATGCAGGATGTGTGCTGCTGTAGAGAGTTTTAATGACCATGTGAAGACACAGGGGAAGGGACTCTTTAAAAGGTCATCATTGCATCACTGTCATGATGTATCATAAGGTAAGGAAGAATACATGAGGTATAGAGGTGAGCAGACACAAAAGCCCGTGGGGTGTTTCCTCTGCTCAGGCCCATGCATGCTCATTTGAAACTAAGGACAAGGCCACTCTGTTTTGGGGACAGTGAGTTCATGCTCATAGATGTAGGTTGGTCTGTGCCTGTTGGTCCTTGGGCAGTGAACTTGCCCTGTCATGTTTAAATTAGAGTGTAGACATGGCATGGAACATTAAGTTGTTTCTGGCCATCTTCCTTTGACGTGGAGTGCAGTTTTAGGCAAGTGACTTAGGCCATAGTTTCATTATACTTGCAACTTTAATGACAGTACTGGCTTAAGGAGTTTGTATCCTCATGCCTGTGTATGCTGCCCTTCAAATTATGGCCACACAAGCTGTTGGAAAAGCAGTGCTGTAAGTGAATAAATGAGCTGATCCAGGTGAATACAGTTCTTGCACAGAACAGCATGCCAGGGTATGAGAGAGCAATATGGGTTTGAAGGCAGCAGCAGAATGAGAAACTTTTTAAGGATATTTCATGACAAGGTAGCTATGCTGACTTAGGTATTTATTTTGTCCGTTGCTTGCTTCCTACAGAAAAGAAAGGTGATTTGGCCAAGTCCTTACAGTTAAGAAACTGGGTTGCCATCCCATGATCCCTCTTTCAGTAGTGCAGTAATATTGTTTATAATGTATCTTAACCTTTTCTTGCTAGGAGACAGTTAAAATGGAAGAGGAAAAAATCTTAAGGCTTGTCATGTTAGGCAAAATGTAACTTGCACGGAATATAACTAGGTAAGAGTGGGAAGGATGCACTTCTCAGAGTGTAAATATGGGCAATCACTGTCATAGTGATAGGATGACTCACCAGGTTATACATTTGTAGATAAATTCTGCTTTACAGTTCTGCATGTACATTTAAAACCACAGAATGTTTGAAGTCTGAGTCTGGACTCAGCAATCCTTTTCATTTGTGCATGACCACCTATGCAACTAACTAAGAAACAGGAGCTACATTATGGAAAGGGACAGGGGTTTCAGACTTGCATTTTAGGAGAGAAATAAGTACATGAATTTTAGACTAATCTATCTGGCATGTAGCAATTGCAGGGTTTTTTGTGGAATATTCCCTATGAGAATTTAAGAGCTTTATGAGGTAGATAGATTTAAGAACTGTTGCAAGAGGTCAAATGAAAATCCCAAATGTCTGCAGTACTTTATTTTGGAAGCACTTTACCCAAGTTAGGTGAGAACACTGTGGTTGTAACCTTGGAGAAACAGAGGATACAGTACCAAATGCTATATATATTATGTTCCTAGTAACCTGACAGAAAAGAAAAACGTACCTTTAACCAGCAGTGGCCAGAGGTGTATGCTGACAACTAACAACAGCCTTGACCACTCCTCTTGGCTGAAAAGACTGCTTTCTTCAACCAGTTGGTCACCTGCCTATTATAACAATTAACTTACTCTGTTTTGTTCTTCTTTACCCCTTTCCTCTAATTTTAATTTTCTTTCTTCCTTTTGTATTGTACCGTCTAACTCTTTTACCATCTCGGTTTCCCCTGCCCTTTTCCAAGCTTTTTTTGATTCTCTTTTCTTTCCCTCCCTATATATTAGCAGGCAGAAATATACAGAAAATATCAGATAATGATGAAACAATCTGGAGTTAAAAATCTTCATTCAGGCTACTGTGTGACCTCTCAGGTTGTTTCATAATGATGTTATTTCCTTAGGGCCCAACATGCTCAATATTCTCGTATCTTACATAAGTTTGTTCATTAATTTTGAGTGGCTGAGTTGAAATTAATAGGATATTTTATTATTAAAATAAGGGGAAAGCTTGTTACAGGTAACTTACAGATTTGAGATTTAACAGATTTATATGCAGTACGTAAAATGTCTTGGTTTTGAGCCTTCCTCTTGAGAGTTGTCACATTTCACTCCTGTGTTTAGAATTTTTACATTTTTAATTTTTACTACAGTTAATGAAGAATTTAAGGCTTCCTTTCAATGAAGACCATACAGATAAGCATTTGCTGATTAATTTTTTCTTGACCTCAGATGATAAACATGGTCTTGTAAATTACTTCTTTCCCTCTAGCCAATTATTAATTTCTGTGATTAAAATACTGTAGATACAAACTTATCTGCTATTCCTGTTGTTCATATAGTTAATCTCTGAATCAGCAATTGATGTCTAGTTAATTAGAATATGGATGCAGAGCATGTATTTTTCAGACTGAAAACGCAGTGATTTTTTTTCAGAGGGCTTTTCTTTCTTCAGTGTCTGTTGTTTTTATAGTTTTGAGTGAAATCGAGAGAAAGCAGATAATAATGTGATCTAGAAGTGAGTCCTTTTAATGCTATGGCACAAGGTCTGTGGAAAACACAATGGTTGCTGTTGAAGAACAGTTGGTATGTTTGTTCTCTTGGCAAAACTATTTTAACTCAGCATAACTTGAGTTTTTCCAGAATGCTATTATGGCACTCTGATTCTCATCTAGCTAAGGTGTATTCATGGAGACATCTTTCTCCTTCCTCTTCTTCGTTAATGTAAATATCAACATAGAAACAAACTACTGGGTCCTGTGCAACTGATAAGCTGTACGGGTAGTTCTCGTAACGAAAATATCTCATTTTGCTTGTTTTAGACATGACCAGTGCTTCTGTAATATTCAGAAGAATAATTTCCAAGTAGTCCAAATAGTTTATGCTTGAGCAGAACTGTAAGATCTTATGCTGGTTTTGGCTGGGGTAGTTAATTTTCTTCATAGTAGTTAGTATGGGGCTGTTTTGGATTTTACTGAAAACAGTGTTGATAACACAGGGATGTTTTAGTTACTGCTGAGCAGTGCTTACACAGAGTCAAGGCCTTTTCTGCTCCTCACACCACCCCACCAGCGAGGAGGCTGTGGGTGCACAAGAAGTTGGGAGGGGACACAGCCGGGACAGCTGACCCCAACTGACCAAAGGGGTATCCATACCATAGGACGTCATGAGCAGCATATAAAGCTGGGGAAAGAAGATGAAAGGGGGGGACGTTTGGAGTGATGGCGTTTGTCTTCCCAAGTCACCGTTATGCATGATGGAGCCCTGCTTTCCTGGAGATGGCTGAAAACCTGCCTGCCAATGGGAAGTGGTGAGTAAATTCCTTGTTTTGCTTTGCTTGCATGTGTGGCTTTTGCTTTACCTATTAATCTGTGTTTATCTCAACCCATGAGTTTTCTCACTTTTACTCTTCCGATTCTCTCCCCTATCCCACAGGGGAAGAGTGAGCAAGCAGATGTGTAGGACTTAGTTGCCAGTTGGGGTTAAGCCACAACAATCTCCATGGATTCTTCAAAGCTTTCTACCACTGTAGTTTATTACCTTTTCAGGGTAATTTTTTCTTGTGAATTGCTTGTTTGTCAGTGGCATTATGTTAGCAAACTTCTAGTTGTGCAAGTTCTAAATTTCTGTGCAGCCTAGAAATGGAACAAGAAAAATGATGATTTGGCAAACACTCTCTCTTGTACAATGCAACCCTCAAACATCACAAGTTAAAAGTTAATTTGCCTGTGATTATTAAAGCTTAGGCATTAAGACTGCTAGTCAGTGTAATTCCTAGTATCAGTGTCTGATGAAATGAGCTGAAATGTTTGCTTTTTATATGGTGCTGTTTATGCTATGCCACAGCTCAGGTCTCCCAGAAAAAATTGCATTAGTTTGGTCCTGTGGCACCATAGTTGAGGTCTGAATATTTGAACGATCGTCTCTGGAGATGAAAGGCTAAGGTAATACTTTAACAGAAGTTGATCTACAGATTGTTCAAAGCAAAATAACATCTCCCTGTCAACTCTCTGAAACACAGCTGTAAGAAACAGAATTCCAAGGTAATTTACTTCTGTCTGGTTGCTTTTGTATTCCATTGACTATCATGTTGTTCAGCACCTTTATGCTGTTCTAGAATAACTCCCTGTGTAATGATAAATAATTAAATCTATAGTTTTATAGACTCCATGTATCTACACAGTCACTATGAAACATCGTTAAATGTGAACAGTGTAAGTATAGAAACAATTGAACTCTCTCTAAAACTGAGAATCCCAATGAGAGACAAAATATAAAACTTCAAAATAAATTTATCATTAATAAAATAAAGCAGAATTTCATGCCTAGATCACATAGTTTTTAATAGATCACACTGGTAACTGATAATATGCTTATTTAAATTAATATCTATGTCTTTTCAGTTTCATATATTCACACAAGAGCAATATTAAAAGATTGTTTAATTATCCATTCTTTAAGTCTCCTGAGATTCAGGAAAAAATCACACTGATGAATAAAAAGCGAAAAACATTATAACTGTCAATCATTTGTATAATTCAATTTTTTAACAGCATGTGACTCAATTACTGGGGGCATTAATAGAGAAAATGTAGATTGTCTTCCCTGGAAAATAGATTTAGAATACCATGGGTGGCCTGTTCCACAGAAAATTAAAAGAACATCTCTGTAGTTAACACTATGCATTTTTCAACAAAAATTAAGACAGTTCTGGACAGTTGCTTGTGAAAACAGACCATGGAATTTAATTGGGATTTCAATTCTTAATCTTCCAGCAGTGCCTCTCTGTTAATATGGTAATATTAGTAAATGTCAAGTCTCTGAACCTAACTCAGTGTGTTAACATGAGATCTTAATAATTAACAGCCTAATCCAGTCCTCCTAGTGCAAGGCCACTGGAAGTCTCTAAAACATAATTACATATTTAGAAATAATTAAATGGAAAAAACCATAGTGTTTTTCAAAGAATTTTTAAAAAAATAATGTTTTCAAGTCTTTTCTTTAATGTTTTCTCTTTGTAAATGTTCTAACATGTTCCCCTCATGATCCCCACCACTCAGAAAGCACTTTGTGACTCATTAGTTACAACCAACTATTAAAACCTAGGAGTGCATTTTAATGCTTTATATTCGAAAATAACTGGTTAACACAGTTTAAAATTCTAACATATATATTTGAGAGAAAGATGATTGTTCATTAAAAGCCCCTACTAATCAAAAGAGAGACTACATTGCTACAATGAATCTTGAGTTTGATTCAGCTCTAAAATAGTTTCATGCATTCTGTGTTTAACTGTTAGAGGTTTAAGTTAAAGTTGTAATATTAGTTGTAGAGCTAAGCTATCAGCTGCAAACCATTTCTTTGATTTTCATGGACAAGTTTTCTAAAATTCTCTGACTACCATCTTGAGCTGTCTTTTGAGTAATCCAAAATACCTTACTGTAGATAGGTAATGAATGCATGCAACTAAAATGGTGAATTTGTTTGAAAATTACTCTTCTGTGCTGTTCCAAGTGGGTTTACAGAATGTTGAGGATGATGCCATTTCCAAACTAAAAAAAAAGAAACCCCTGTTCTGGTTTCGGCTGGGATAGAGCTAATTTTTTAATTTTTTTTTTTCTCTTCCTTCTTAGTAGCTAGAACAGTGATGTGTTTTGGATTCAGTATGGGATTTGGTATGAGAAGAATGTTGATAATACACTGATGTTTTCAGTTGTTGCTAAGAGATCAAGGACTTTTCAGCTTCTTATGTCCTGCTAGTGCGCAGGTACACAAGAAGCTGGGGGTGAGCATAGCCAAAACAACAGATACAACGGTCTGTTGGAATATTCCGTATCATGTAACATCATGCTCGGTATATAGATAAGGGTGGATCGGGATGCTCACTCTGGCTTCTGAGATTGTGGTCTCAGGATTTTCTTTTCTCTGGGGTCACTATCCAGGAACAGGCTGGGCATCAGCTGGCAGGTGGTGAGCAATCACATTGTGCATTACTTGTTTGTATTTTCTATTATTACTATTAACCTTGTTATTTAAATTTTATTTCAATTATTAAATTGGTTTTATCTCAACCTATGAGTCTGCTTAACCCTTACCCCTCAAACTCTTTCCCCCATTCCTCAGGGGTGGGGGAGGGTGAGCGAGCAGTTGCGTGGTGTTTGCCTGCCAGTCAGGTTTAAACCACAACACCCCAAATCAACCCTAATTCTTTTTCTGGAACATTCGACTACTGAAACTCAATGCATTTATTTTTACTGTTGTGGCCCATCCATGAATATGCTATTTTTCTCCATGCTGGGATACCCTTCAATTGTCTGACTTTAGGATAGAGGCAGCAGAACAAAGTGGATTATATTTAGAAGTTGATTAGTTTCAGTATGTTTCTCATCATACTATTCTACACCATAGTAGTTTGTGAATATATGCATTTCTAGTATCAAAAGACTCTGTCCTGCTCTAGAAACATTTCTTATGTGTTGCACTATGAAATTGTCACATAACTGAATTTCTGGAACTCTTGCATCATATTTTCTACTAAAATGCAACTTTTAGAGCTGCCTGCTAACTTTTTTTTTTGTTAATATACTTCAAGACAATGGAGTGTGAGCTACTTTTCACCCACTTTTCCAACAGTACTTTTAAATTTATTTTCTGAGAACTCAGTAGAGCAGTGTGTAAGATCTTTAAGCCATCTTTCTTGACCAAAAAAAGGGAATGCCAATGTAAAGGAAGCCAACAGTCTTAGATGTTTGGGTGCTTGAATGCTGTTCATACAACACGTTTTATATCTGTATCATGCTCATAATACATAAATGTTAGATACTTTGGCAGTCTGACCATGAGCTGTATATGATTTTCCTGTAGGAACTGCTGGAAAGACAATACAAACTTTTACAGTACGTCTTCCCCCCCCCCAGTATTTTCTATTTTCAGTGCTTATTTTCTGTGCCAGTTTCACTAATAGGAAAAGAAAAAAAACCCAAGAGGTTTAATAATGCACTTGCTGAGTTATGATTACTCTTTCCCAATGTCTTTTGAAATTAGTATTAAATTAACTAATTAATGGTGGACAAAGAAGTCTCCATAAGATTCAACAGTGTGCCATATATAAATTCGCTACATATTTCCACTTGTGATTATAATGAACGCTTTTTATTGCATCATGGCATTTTTAAAAAAAGGCATTTACTCCATTTGTGTTTAGATTACCTTTTAAACCCAGTGAGAATTTAGACTTAAACTTACAGTTAGCATTCATTTCTTTTATAATCATTAGTCATTTGGGTTTTTTCTGTTTAATGGAAGGGCTTTTATTTTTTAAAAAAATGCTTAATCTGTTTAAATTTCTCTTAAGTGTGGGAAGGAAAAGTCACAGTCAGGTTAAGGAATAATGCTATTTTTCTCTTATGTTCTGTCATTTTTACTTGCTCTTATTATTCTTACTACTCCAAGAATTTCTTAATATAGTTTTTTAAATGAACTTGAAAGAGTGTAACCTGAGTGTTTCAGAAAGTTGAGTGTTTCAGAAAGTTGAGTGTTTCAGAAAGTTGAGTGTTTAAAATGCCCGATATAGCTAAACTTCTGTAAGTTTTATATTGTATTGATGGATTGTCAGAGCAGATAGTTTTCAAAGGTCAGTACAGTAGCAGAATACAGATTTAAATACAGATTTTTCATTGTGTAAGCAAGGATTGATATATAAGCAAGATTAATTTGTATCAAGAAACACTGAAGCACAGGAAAGCATTATCTAATTTTCAGCAGATTATAAATTACTTCAAAACAAATTACTATGGTTCATAACTTCATCATGGTTTCCCCCAAATGATAAATATGAATTGCAAGTGTATGGGGAAAAATCATGGGAATAATATATTTTGGTCAGGGAAATAGGCAGAAGTTAGAGGATGTGTTGGATTTACCTAATTAAAACATCTAATAAATCTCCATTTTTCAATGTGGAACATCTATTGGAACTTTTTTACACAAAAGGCGATGGGAGAATTAGGCATACATTCAGTATTAGTAAAGACTAGTAAAATGTATAGCTATCCTAGTATAATATATGTAATTTATGATACATATTCGTCCATAAAAATAAAAACAGTTAAAGAAAAATAGTATCATAATGACAAACTAGTTCTGAGATCCAGATCAGCCCTGATGTTTTCCTAGATTGGAAGCTCTTTGATGTCATAATGAAAGCAGTGGAATTTCAGTACAAGTGTGTAACCTGTTCTGCGAGAGTGATTTGTTGACCATGGTAAATGACAAATGTTAGATAGACACGCTCTTTGAGGTGCTGCTAGGCCTGTTCCTTCTGTGCATGAGGCTTTTATAAAGTGTTCGCTATTACTTACACACAGCTAAATGGGAATATCCCTATAATTAGAGTTTTGTATGTCAAACACCAAACATTTAAAAAAATACATATCTCTGGTTATTGTGTTGGGATTAAACCATGAGCTGTGTGTTATTAGCTTGCTTGTAGTGCCTAATGCAGGTTGTAACTAAGGTGTTTATAAATCTTACATAATGCCCTAACACATTATTGCTCTAATCTTGTGTCCTATGTTTTATAATATTTTACTGGGTTTTTGTTTAAATTATATTGCTGTGGAATGTTATCAGTTTTAAAACTTTTTATATCCCAGTCATGAGTAGCAGCCATCACACTTTTGGAATTTCTTCAAAGTGGGCAAAACATGCTTCAGGAATATGTACAAACCTGCTTCATCAAGGTGAGGTTGATGAAATATGCGTTGCTTTGTGTCTTAACGTGCCTGTGGTTTGTATGCAGTACATTGGTTGACAAATGCAAAACATGAAATGCATTATTCCTTGGAGGAGGAAAAACAAATACTTGGAAGTGGAATAATTTTGAATAGATTTGATGACATTTACTTGTTTAAAAAAAAATAAAATTGGTCAATGTATTTGGAAAAGGGAGCATTTTTTAATTAAACAATAGTCTCTCAGTCCTGCTTTACTGTGTCCTTCACAGTTTCTGTCATGCTGATATGTCCTATGTCCTAAAAAATATTTTTCTGAACAAGTTCAAAATTAGCAGTAGATGAAAAAAAAACAATGGTTTTAATTGGAATATGCTCACTCATTGAGGGGGAAATTCACATAATTTGCTGTACTTGAGCTGAAAAAAAAAGAGAGAAAAGAAAAAAAAAAAAAAAAAAAAGAGTTGCTTATTTAATTAACACTGTGATTTTTTTCACCTAGATGGTGGAGAGAAGAAAACTTTTGCCATAAGGGCTTAAGGATTAGATCACATACGATCTGGAAGATAAGTTAAAGTCACACTTATGCTGTTTGGTTTGAAGTAGCTTCTCCTATATCTCTGGAAGCTGGTTCCCCTAAGTCCCAAGAAAATGTTATTGTTGGTGGTGCTTTGGTCATATAACAGATTGGCATGTATCACTCAAAAAACTGCAAAGCAGGTGCCAGTTACCCTTGTAGTGTTAATTGAAAAATAATAAAAATAATACCAAGAGCTGGTAGTAATTACTTTATTTAAATGTTCTTTGACATTAAGACATTAAACAAAAAAGAGCTCCAGATTCTTGTTAATTAGGTACTTGTTACCTATGTACGTAACAGGAATGATTCCTCTTTTCAGTGCAAGGGAGCAGTGATATGGCACAGGAGGTCTTTTTCATTCCTCTTGGTTATCAGTTCACACTGGCATGTGAGCATTAAAACTTGGTCTGATTAGAGAAAGGAAAGCTGGCGATGATTCTAAGGTTTCAGACAGAGGTATTTACATGCCTGTGCTCTTAGGTGTTGATTTAAATTATTATAATAATCATAGGTACATGGCTACTTTTTGTGTCAGATGGTCTTTGACTCTCTTTGCTCCATGTAATAAGGATAGTCTAATACAAATATGCTTTTCCGGATCAATAAAGGGGGAGAAATATGGGAGATTTATCTTTAAGTATTACTAATATTAAATAACAAGATGAATTACCTGTACTTGTTTTCTTCTCCAAAGAAAGATGAAAAAATTTAACTTTTGCATCATCATGCTTTCTCTTCCAAAGGAAGATGACAGAGTTTGGAACTGGTGCACAAGGCTGATGACAGCCACTATCCACACCCTTTGCCATTTTCCCTTTAATGATTTACTCTTTGGATGATCATTAGCTGGAAAGAAAAAATGTTTCTCTAAGCATACAAGACAGCCAGGCTCATATCCCTAATTACTATTCTTTGGAAAGATGACAGCACATTTCACTGTAATTATTGCTCAGCTGGATGTGTGCTTATGAAAAAAGAACTCATTTCAAATTATTGTATAGGATGTTAGGATGGCACTCTCTAATGTGTGGTGTTCGAAACCAGCAAAGAATAGACTTGATATTCTTATTGATTTCTAAGTGTAGCAAAATAATTTGCAATAGAGCTTGTGAATATTCAGTTTCTTTGCACAGAAACTGAGAAACCTGATGTTAAAAAAAAGTTTTAAAACATAATTGAAAGCAGGATTAGACAAAGACATTACTGAAGACAGCTGGATTTGTTTAAAAGACAGCACAACAAGGTTATGGGTACTGTAACTTCAGCATGCAGAGAATCCATGCTTGCATGTAGTAAACTAGCCCAAAGCATTTTAGTATGTCCTTAAAGTATAGTCCTATTTAAAAGCTGACTAGAAAAACTGGAAGGTGCTGCTTGAAATATGTGATACCTGGGTGTGTAGATGTCTCCCTGCTTATTTTCATGATGCAATTAAGTTGTCATTCCACTTTTTTTTTACTGGGTTAATGAAGTATTCTTCACTTCTGATAGTGAAGCGCCAAGAAGGTATGAGCTGGATTTTCTTTCTGCGTATCAGCTGAAAATTGGAGGCCTTATGCACTTAGGAATGCATTAGAACAACCATAAAAGTAACTGAAAGCAGAATCTTACTCTGGATTTTCTACTGAAAATAATTTAATATGCAAAATAATCAGCATCATGAATTTTTGCTCAGATATGTTAGGTGAAGAAGTTGCCTGTGTATAATGGGGAGCAGTATTTAGCCAATCATACCTGAATTACTGGTCATCTTGATATAAAAGGATGCATATTCTCTCCTATGCCATTTTTTTCTCTAATGTGTGAAGGAATTTCATTAAGAGTTGGGAAAACAAGTTGTCCATGCCAATTTTCAGGACAAAACAAAGCATGGCTAGATGAAACTAGCACCTTACACTTGTCTTAACTTAGATCATTAACTTACTTAAAATTCAGTCCACTGAGCATAATGACTTTATATACTGCATCCTGCTAAGAAAAAACAACCAACCAGCCAAACCAGGTATGTTCTTTTGAACTCTCTAATACCTTTTAGTAGTATAAATTGATGCTTAATCAAGAATAACTACACAATGTTTTGCCAAAACATTTGCACTGTGTGTACTACAACTTTTCTATGTCTAATGCTTACTGAATAAAAGCTGTATATTGAATCTAAGTTAAGCTAAGATAGTTCCTTTTGTTATGATATCTTTTAATTTTTAAGATGGTAGCACCTCTATAGCTTTCATATAATATGTTAAGGGGTATTTTGCTTAGTAAAGTTTCATAAATATAAACTGAAGTGTGTATCAGAAACTGTTGTAGAAAAGATAAAATACTATGTAATGGTCTTGTTAAAAATCTGATCATGGCCATTATATATTAAGGTGCTAAATGACACATCAAGGATCATCTTGCCAAAAGGCAGAGATCTCAAAGCAAGCCAAGAATGTTTATTGAAGTAAAGCAAGCCTACTGACTCAGGAACTTCTAGTAAAGGGAGACAAAGGCCTTCAAAGAAAGGTGTTGGCATTTATACCTGTGTTCATGCAGCTGTGTTTGTAAAAGAGTTGGTAGTATTACTTGCTGCATCATTCTAAGATTATGTTTGTACACCATGTTTGTACAGGAGCTAGAAGTATTTACTGCTTCATATGGAGAGACATCAGCTGTCTTCATGCTAGTCCTGGCTTATGTTTTGACCTTCTTTCATACATTGCCACTAGTGTTTGAGTTGAGCTGCCTGTCCCTTATGACAGAGTAATGAACTAGAGGTAAAAATCTGTTGAAAGAGCAGAGTTTGAGTTGGATGAGCAATCAGAAGTGGAATGGAGCATATTACACATCTAAAACAAACCCATGAAGATACTTCCACCATGGGGGGACAGTAGCTATTGCTTTGATGTGCACTACTGCCTATCTCCATCTAAACCAGTTCTTCCAGCTCCCTATCCCTCTTTGACACTTTTCATTCTATGTCTTGTGCTGTATTTGTACTGCTGAAAACAGAGCTCCATGTTTCACTAAAATCAATTGCTAATCCCCTACTATTGGGAAGACTCTGAAAGCTGAGGCAGATACCAATTGAGCAATGTTATTGCCTGGTGTTCCAGTAAATGTGTTAGTTTGTCTGCCCAAACCTGCTGTCTAATCATTCCTGAATGAGCAGAGAAATCACCAGCTATCAGGCCTGATAATCTAAAAAAAAAATCTAAAAAGTTTGAAAATGAGTTGGAATGTATTTGTTTCTTTCCCCCGCCCAAATATGTGACATTGGAACCTACGAGTTACTATGCTATTTCTCATTGAAGGAAGTGTGTGTCTGTATATATATTTTTAAAAGAATAAAAATTGGGGTTTGCATTTCTGATACATGGAGTCTTTCTTACTCTTCATACACAATACTATCTTCTTTATATACTATGTTGTGTATATGTGTAAGATATCCACTACAGAGATCTGAAACAGCCAAGAATTTTAAGAGTTTTTCCCTGTTAATTTTAACTTATGAGTCTTCTACTTCAACTGCTTAAAATAAAACCAAAATGTAACTACATGTTTTTTAACTTCAAAATAAGCAATTCATGGGAAATTTTAGAAATCTCCAAAAAGTTATGTCAGGCAGGTACTGAACTCAGTTTGTCAGAACCAAAATATTTCGTCATCTCTGTTTTTAACATTAGATAGTTCCCAGGTAAAAACAAGAGCTCTTTATATTGTAAATATCAGTACTCAAGACTCTCACTTTTTGCTGGGATGGAGATCTGTATATTAGACCTGTGCCTCAAGATGTTGAGCTCTACTCCTATAGAAAGAAATTTTAAATGAACATCCACAAAAAAGCATTAGAGGAGAAAATGGAATTTTTTTTAAACAGCAAGCAGGCTAAGAGCCAACTTGCATTCTTCCAGAGAGCCTCAAACCTCCTGTAATGCAACCCAGTAAATGTCCCTCCTTGTTTTATTCTTTTAACTCACACTGCTCAGACTGAATCTTTTCCAATTAACATTGCCTGTCACAGTATAAGATCCATGGCATCTACTCCATTGCTTGGGCAGTTAGACTCGTGGGTTATAATCACAGACCTGGTGATTTATAGGATTCTCTGTGTGGGAAAGTTACTGCTCTGTGAGCTAAGGTTTGAATTTACAGAACTGCTAGCTTATTCCACTTCCGTTTTTAAATACAGTTGTGAACAAGCTCATTTGAAAGTGAACTTACAGTACTCAGAATAGGTTACCTGGCAAATTACTCAGCTATAAATTCTAGCTTCAGTTTGTGAAAAGAGGTTGGGTTTGGGTTTGTTGGGGTTTTTTTGGTAGACAAATAAAATTTTTCTTTTTATTGAAACTTATTAATTGCAATTTATGCAATGTTTATAGTTTTATTCTTTTAAGTTAACCCGGTCACTGTTGCTACTATTATTAAGGTATATGAAAAAAGAGCCAATTAAAAAAATATGGAAGTGCTATAGAGCAAAGGTGAAGTACAGAAGTAAGGCCTACAGTATGACTCAGGTTAGCATTCTACCTGAGTTCTGTTCTAAATATGATGACAATATGCCTTAAGCACAAATGGTGCTGTTGCTTGCTCTTATGAGGTACATATCCTGTAATTGTTTGACCTTTCTGCATTCTGCATATACTGCAACATTATAGGTGTGTGTCTTTCTCATCGGCACTGTGGATATTGGGGAAAAAAAATCCTATTAAATGGAGTGAAAAAGTGGCTTACACAGTTAATGGAAACCCAGTAAGACTAAGAGACAAGAGAGCAAGTAGCTTCATCAGAATGCAAAGCGAGTCCTATGGACCAGCTTGGATGGGAACTGCCTTGAAGGAGTTTTTGGTTTCTTTGTATGAAGACTGGTGGTTTTGTTGTGTCAGAAACCACCTGTAATTATTTAATGCTACTAATTTCCTCCAGCTTCTAGAAAGACAAAGCTGCCATGTACTACTTAAAGCACACAGGCTTCTCGTTTAAGATTTCATTTGAAGCATTTCTTTGTCCTAATTCATCTGTAAATAGCATGTTGTAATACTTCTTACACTCAACAGAGTAGCTGCCAGTGCTTTCAGGTTCTTTAATGAAAGGCACCCTCATTGCAAATTGATTTATGAATTTTAAGAAACTTATGGGTGTGTTCTGTGACAGAGTTCATGTTACTTTGACAGCCTTCTGTCCTTGTAGTATAAAGCGTCTAAATGTCAGATGTGGAACCCTAACAAATGTGTGCTTATTTTAGCATTAATCTATGGCATCCATTTTTTTTTTCTTCTCTATCCCCTTTCCTTGTTAGACATGAATATTTCTGAACTCTTGGGAGCAGATAGCGATGCCAGTTAATGACTTCAAATATCCCAACTTGAAAGGTAACTTTTTACTCCATCACTCGTTGCTGTTTCTACAAAATTGTAAGTTTGTTAATAAGGTGAACTCCAGGTCCAGTGATCAAAGAAATACAAGTATATGACCAAGTGCAAAAAGTGACCTTTAGGGATGCCTATGGACACATGCTTAAACTGAGTAGCTAAATTTTTTTAAGCACTGTAGTTACCCCAGATTTCCACTAGATGACACTTTCACCAAAACACTTTAATCTCAATTGACATATTTTCTGATTCTTTCCTTTATCCCCTGTTGAGCTGCCATTTTGTGTTCCTTTTTCTTGAAAGGATTCCTTGGATGCTTGATTACTGTGACTTCTCTATTGTTCCCAAATGTATTAGTGATGCTGTGGAACTGCATCAGTGCCATTCAGAGGTGTTCTTTCTGTGATTGCGATGCCCTGTTCTTCAATCCTTGCCCTTTCCTAGTGTCATAATGGGCAATTGAGAGCTATGAAGATTTCAGAGCCTTAGCAGGCATACCACTTGAATTATCAATGCTCATCATATGTCAGTCTGTTGTAATGCAAGTAATATTCAAAAAAAAAAAAAAAAAAAACCAACCAAAAAAACACCTGTTGTAAAAGATAAAAGTAGTCTGTACTATTTTAAGTATCAATTACTCCAGAAATTAAAAAATCCTCTCTAAACTATTATGGCATAGAAGCTTGTGCAGTAAGGGCCAAAATCAAGGTCTCCGAAGAAACTTAATGACCTAAATGGTTTAAATATTGCAAGTGCCTAAATCCTCATAAATGTGCTATCCTGCAGAATTTTCAGGCCTGCGTCAGGCATATCAGCTTCTTTGTACACTTCAGGGGATGTTGGATGTGTAAGTAAGATACAGTAGTAATGTGAAGAGAACAGCCTGAGTGAACTATGAGTGACATATTAGTAAAAAAGATGGAGGCAGAGGGGAAAAGCACCCCCAGTTG
Source organism: Strix aluco (assembly GCF_031877795.1). Taxonomy (NCBI): domain Eukaryota; kingdom Metazoa; phylum Chordata; class Aves; order Strigiformes; family Strigidae; genus Strix; species Strix aluco. The sequence goes on along the minus strand of NC_133931.1, from coordinate 61,315,379 downwards.
GGACCAAGGGACTATCAACTGTAGCTTGGCGTACCTTGCTGTAAGGCAGGGGGGGAACTGTTTCTATCCAGGAGGAGACTCCTTGGATAGAGGCAGCAACCTGCCTTGGAGGTCAACAGTCAGGACACACCAGTGTTTAGACAGGCCATAAGCTGAGAGACAAAACCTTTCTTTGAACCATATCTCTACTTCCTGTTTGTGCTCAGTCTCCCATGCCTCTTTCTTTAGTGTGGTGGCCCTGTTGCATGGACTACCTGAGTACAACTCATACGATGCAGGTCTTAGAAGGCAAGAGGGGATAAGAATAGACTGAGAGCACCTAGAGACCTAGTATGCTATGATTTTCTACCTTGTTAAAGATTCTTACTTTAGGCACTTGAGACTTGGGCTTGAGTGAGAGGACTAACCAGTCTGATAGCTGTGAGCTGGCAACAGCAATTGGATGGGTTTGCAAACATGGATAGGCAGGAACTTGGGTATCTGGGAAGCTTTGCTTTGGGGCTGGGTATATATATAGAGAGATCCTGCAGAGACAGATAGGCACCAAAGCAGCTTCAAGCATCTAAGCAAGCATACTTACTAAAGTCAGTGACTCATATCCATACAGAAAGTGTTCTTCTCCTGATTCAGGCCTTTATTATTTTAAACTCTTAATTAAGTCTCTTTGAACCCACAGGTGCGGCCACTTACTGATGCTTATTTGTTTTCTTTTATTTGTCACAGGCTTTCCTTTACCAAAATATTTTAGGCAGGTGATTGAACTAGGTGTATTTTAGGGGATTTTAATTTATTTTTGGAAACTATGACCAACTTTGGTACTTTTCTGTTCTCTGGACACTAGTATAGGCATACGTTTATAGGCAGGTTTCTGATGGGTGGCTAGACCACTAACATTCCCATTTTATGTGTTGATTTAAAGTTGATTATGTGTTTATGGCTGCTAAATCATTTCTTATGGAATAGTATTGGTTTTAATTTTTAAATGAGTTGAAGTTTAATAGTCAAATGACAAAAGTAAGAAAGTTTTCGGATATACGAGAAATGGATAAAACATTTAGGATTCACATATTTTTTTCATGTCTGCGTACTGACTAGCCAGATATTTACAAATTTCAAATATGAACACATTGAATATTATGTTCACTTTCATATGCATGAATCATACAACTATTTTAACCACTCTTCCAAACCCACCGTTGATGTGCTGATTTTTTCTTTGCTTTAATTTCTGTGAAATTATTTCACAATACCTGAGCTGTTAAGTTATGCTTACTAAGTTATTTCACTGTTAGTTAAGCTGTTTCATTTTATGATTTCTTAAAGCACCGTCTAGAATCCAGGCAGTTATGCGAAACACTGAACGTCAGTCATTCTCTTCTTTCTATATCAGTGAATTACTTTTTGGGTGTTTTGGGTTTTTTTAGTTTTAAGGGTTTTTTTTAATCCAAAGTAGAATAACTTGGAGAGATTCAAAGGATACCTTATGGAGCAGAGCTTGGCATAGAGGCAGAAGAAGGATGGGAGGCAGTGGTAGCAATTGCTTGTTCTGGTTTTGTCAGAGGAAATTTCAATCCATCTCTCCTATTTGCAGGCCAGTTTCCTCATCACTGAGTGTGCAGAGGGAACACAGTTGTAGTTGTTTTGGTTTATTTTATTAAATATTTTTGGAACCTAAGAAAAATAATACATTTTTGTGTCAAAATATTTAAATGTTTTCCGTTCACAGAAATTATTGAAAAAATCTCAAATGGTTTTCATAATTTTAGGGGAAGGGAGGGGGAATAAGCTAAGAAGCTGAAAAAGTGATAGTGTGCTAGAACATAAATACATACAAAGTATAGGTAAATTTTGTAATTTTTAAATTAAATTTTACTGTCAACTTCTAAAGCATTTAATGTATGTCTTCTGTTTATTTTACAGTTTAGCCGGGAAAGTTTATAACTGTTCATTTTACTCTGACCTCCACTTGGAAGCAGTGCTATGCAGACTTTCTGAAAGGTGGGATTTCTGCTTATATTATAATAAAAATGTCCACTGGTGATCATATTCAGAGAGTCTAAATTCAGCTTAAGTCTAATGTTCATTATTGCTTTCCTATAGGTGATTGAAGATGTCTAGCCAGAAGGGAACACTAGGTGCTGGGATTTATGGGAACTTTAAATGGGTAAAAATAATGGCTTACATCGAAATGTGTTTAGATTCATCCTGGTCTTAAAATATTTTTGAGACATGGCAAGTTGTGGGATGTTGAGAGTACAGGTGAGGTACGAAGACCTCTCCCTCCCTTCAGCCGCAGGACTCTCCCTAATAATGCTGGAAGTTAAAATGAATCATTTATGAGCATCAGTAGACACATGGGTGGGGCCTTTTTGTAAACTGGTATTTTGTTGATGCAATATGTGTGACAGCCTTTTAGTTCTGAATATAAATGTTACTGAGAGGAAATTAGGTTGGTTCGCAGAGGAGATCAGCCAGACCTTGCAGTGCATCTTGCTGAGGAGCAGGTACCTCCACCAGTACTGTGCTTCAGATACCAGTACATGTAGAAGAAAAATGGAAGGTGAGTGTCTTGAAACTTTACTATCACTTGACTCAGTACTGAAAGAGAAAATAATTAAATGGTCAGATGTAAGGACAAAAAAAAATTGTACATATTGCTGTGTGGAATCAAGTCTAGGGATTACTTCTATGGTTTATATTTTATTTGTGGACTTAGCGAGAAAGAAAAAACCCAACTTCTGAAAAAAACCCCTTCCCTTTTATAATGGAAAAAGAGAGCTATGGAGAAGAATTGATGAAAAAACAGCCAATTCTGAGAAGAAGAAAGAGCATGGAAAAGAATATATTTTATTGCCAACATAAACTGCAAAGTACTAGTTTTCAGTATTCTCATGCTAGAAGCAATTATTTCACAATGGATACCTGATGTATTCTCTCTGGAATGAAGGCAAAATGTGAATTGATAGAGAAAACCAAGTGACTGGTATTGAAGGCTGGGTTTCTACCAGAGAGAGAAACCCAGTAAGAGATGTGAAACTGATTAGCCTTTAGTATTTTCTCTGAGCTGCCTTTGCTTAAGAAGGCAATTGTTAACTCCTTTGTGATCCAGTTGTGATAATTAACTTTGATAAGCAAACTGTGGGCTGGCTTTAGAGAACTTCCCTGTGAAACATGTAATATCTCAACTCCCTGATGTTCCGGTTCAGCTGGATTAATAAGTGAATGAAGTGTAGTTGTCTGGGTTTATAAACGCCTCCAGAGGATGGGTGAGGATCTGTCAGGTTCTTTCAGTGTTCTTGACCACAGGAGTTGGTCATGTGTGCTATACGCACTTCTAATCCTTTCTGTTGAACCAGAACTCTTTCTTGTCAGCAGATATGATGCATTCATGAGCAATAATGATGCAATGCCTTGCTGTATTTTTTGGTTGTTGTTGATAGTGTGCGTTCTTTTAACATAGGTAACGCCCAGGTTTGCATTTTTCTGCTGATTTCTGCTGAAGAGCTGAATGACCAATTCATCACCAAATTTAAATAGTTAGATGAAAAACGAAATTATTTTAGTTCAAGGAAACAAATCAGAAGAAGCTGGGGTTTTGTTCTTTTTTTGTTTCTTCCTTACCCATACTCCCAATTCATTTTAATTATGATTTACTTCAGGCTGTGATCCTGGGAAACTCCACTGGTTTGCGTTAAAAGTGTCCCGATCCCAAGGCCTTAGCTAAGAGTCTCCTTTTATGTGGATACACCCTTGTTTCTGGATGGGAAAAATTAGTTTCCCCTAAATAGCAACTCTGTATTCAACTTAGTGCCAACACAGTTAGAGAGTTGCATTGTTTGGTTGTTCTGTAGTTTTAGCAGGCCCAAACTTAACCTTGTAGAATTAAAATAATATACATGACTTCATAGTTCAGTAAGCCCAATTTCCAAAACTGCTGAGAATCTGTGGCTCCCATTGTCTTCAATTAGAGTGAAACACTTCTGAAAATAAGAAGTTGTATGCAAATAAGTAAAAATCAGTGTTGCCACCCATCCTTCTGGCACCAGGATCATAATTACCCCTATGAAATGAGTGATATCCAGGCAAGATGCCTAAGTGGGAATCAGCTAAGATTTTTGTCAAGCTAATCATAGCGCTTGGGATATATTGTCAGCATTTTTTTTAATGTCACAATTCTTGAATATTTCCTTTTGCTCTAAGTTCCTCAAAGATGTCTGCAAACCTTTTATGACTTTGAGAAATGCAGATTGAGACATTTTCATGCATATTTAACAGTATTTACAATTTGGGGGGGATATTTATTCATATCTCATTTGGAGTGCCACTTAAGCTTTCAAACTTCTACATTTGTTATCAAATCTTTTATTTATTCAATTTATTATTTCATTCTATAAAAAACAACTCTCAACTGCTAGCATGTGCAAAACCTTTTCTTTCTAGCTGTGGTTGAAAAGTAACTGTCTATAGACAGCATGTTGTAATGTGGAGAGAATATTATAATGCAAAATCAATTTTGCAAGTAGAGATACTAATATTATCCCTTGACATCAGGTATTTATAAAGCAAGAAGGCACTATATAAAAGATGTGAAACTTGTAGCACAGCTTTATAACTCAAAGCATTATACAAGTTTCCACCTGCAAGCTAGAGAAGTGGTAAGCTTGTAAAGGTACTCTTTTTGGATCTATGCCCCAATCTCAGTGTTGCTGATTTTTGAATGAACCCTTGAATGAATTTTTAAAAACAGTTATCTCTGTCTTTCATCATTATCTCCTCTTTCATGTAATCTTCACCTCAGCCATGATGGGAACTCAATTATCTGTTTTTTCCTTTGTGTTCCTTTCTCCATCCTGCAGTCATTGAGCTGGGAGAAGTCGACCTGAACTGTCCTTCCAACTGCCAGATTCATAATACCCATTTCTTTGGAACTGACAAACAGATAATAAGGAGAGGGCAAGCCTTCAGCTTCTATGCTCGCTTCCAAAATCGGGAATGGGATGACTCCGTGGACCAGGCTATTTTCACTGTGGAGACAGGTAGTCACTCTCAAACTCTGTAGTCTTTCCCAGTCCTTTGCTGGTAAGTAGTATTTCCCATAGCCTTCAGTGGCAAGTAGTATCTACTCATTCATCTTCTGTGTGAAGAGACTACCTTCCCCTGGCTCAGGCAGTTCTGCTAACATGTAAGGTTTTCTCACTCTGCTACAGAAGTGGCAAGTGAAAAAGAAATCCACCCTTAGGAGCTTTGCATTGCAAATGACAGCTAAGCAAATTACTTGCCTTTTACATGTGCTTTATTTAGTCTGATTGAAGTTGTATTTATTTTCCTGAAAAGGCCTCAGACCCTGTGAATCAAATGAGACAAAATGTACCTTCCCAATGGGCAGATGTTTAGATCAAACCTGCTGGAGTGCTTCCCACAAAGTTCATCAGCCAAAATGCATCAATATCAGCGTGTTTCCTCCCTCCAATGCCTGCATTGGCCGTTACATTCTCAATATGCAAATCACATCTTGTGGTCACACCTATCAGCGATGCCTTGGAGATTTTTATGTCCTTTTTAACCCTTGGTGTGCAGGTAAGAACTCTAGTGATCAGATAGTTTTAAGAAAAATGCTAGTGATGAGTAAAACTGTTGAATATATTTATTACTTAGCTGGTAAGTAAGGGGTGGAGTCACAGAAATAAGGAGAAACAAGAAGGGATTTTGTTTTGTTATTTTTCAGTCTTTCCTCCAAGTTTAAGAGTGTCTTAAGCCAGTGTTTTGATTTGGTTTCTTAATGGTAATAGGGGTGCAGTGTAATTTTTCCCCCCACTTTCACAGTGGCTTGACGGGACAAGAAGCATTGGGTGCAAACTGAAATACAGGAGGTTTCCTCTGAACGTCAGGAAACACTTTTTTACTGTGAGGGTGACTGAGCCCTGGCACAGGTTATGTAGAGAGGCTGTGGAATCTCCATCCTTGGAGATATTCAAAAGGCACCTGAACGTGGTCTTGGGTAGTTAACTTCAGGTGTCCCTGCTTGAGCAGGAGGGTTGTATGAGACGACCTCCAGAAGTCCCTTCCAACATCGACCATTCTGTGATTCTGTGAATTCTGTGGTATCACCATGAAATAATACAGTAGAAATACAAATTAAATTCTGTAGATCTGGTTCTGGTAACAAGCAATTCTGGACCTTGCAAAAATTGTTACATGGCAAATATGCACATTGTCTGTGCTTTTGATTGGATCAAAATCAGATACCCAACACTAAGTGCACAGTATTTGACTCCTAGAACAGCTCAGTGTGAAGATAAATTGCAAGCTCTGTAATTCAGGTCTACTACAGCAGGGGAGACTTAATAAAGATAATATCTGCCTGTAAGTAGAAATGAATTGTCTGTGAACATTTAAAAATCCTGCACCCTTGAACATGTTTAAAAGTATAAATCAAAAATAGGTAGGAAAAGAAAGGGATCCAGTGAAATAGAAGATACAGAAGTTCTAGAAATGTGCATATTTTCTGACTGATAGCTCTGCATCTTTTCCAGATGACCCTGTATATATGGACAATCAGGCCCATAGAGAAGAATATGTTCTGAATGAACACGGGATACTGTATGAAGGAGTTCACAAGCATATTACCTCTCGACCATGGCATTTTGGACAGGTACTTTTTGAAGACTTGTTTAGAAGTAGATGTTATCCATATGCAGATAAATGAATTGTTATCCATATTTTTTCAGAAATGCATGCTATGTTATGTAGTGGGTAAGGTTTTTAGGACCAGTCCAGACTATGCACGCACAAAACAAAATGTCTGAACATCTCACTGTAGCCCACACAACTGGAAGGAACTTTTCTGTAGTAAAATTAAGGAAACTGCAGCATGTTCTTGGAAGAGGTGAAGCAGAATATTGTTCTGCTGAAGGAAAATTATTCTATTGGACAAACATAAGCAAAAATTACATGTTTTTCCCTTTGGTTTTCCTTCAGGCAGATAGACAAAACCATGCATACCAGTAGGAGCTATGCTTGACTAAAAAAAAATAAAAGACAAGGGAGGAGAGAGGGCAGCTGATATGCATGAAAAAAGTTAGATTATTGACAAGAAAGAAACTTTATCAATGTCAGAATACCAGGATACCTGAGTTAACTTCTCTTTCCTCAGTTTGAAGATGGGATTCTGGATATCTGCTTGAAGATCCTAGACATGGGTGCAAGTTACCATCATGGCTCTGATCGTGACCATTGCTGGCGCAATGATCCTGTGCATGTCAGCATGGTGGTAAATCATATGGTAAGACCTCTAGTGGTGTGTGACCTCTGAATAGATTGGGTCACACTTCATTGAATTATAGAAGGGCAAATTACATTGTAATCTAGCACAGTATGAGTAGCAGGGAAAATCTTTTCTGTGCTCAGACTCACAGGAAAAACTAACTTGTAACACTAATCTCTGACGATTTTGTGATATGCTTAGGATGTGAAGACACAGTCAGCTATTTGAAAAGGTTGTTTTTCTTTTCTCTTTCTAGATAAGCAGCCATACCACTAACAGTATCATGAAGATTCCAGAAAACAATGATTACCTGAAAGGAACAAAACCATTCTCCTGGAATGGAAGTGTCCCTATTCTTCAGCAGTGGTACAATGGCAGATGCAGGCCGGTCAGATATGGGTACTGTGGGTCTCTTGCTTCAGTAATGTGCACAGGTAGGATATTTCAGTCTGCCCTTACCTAGTTATGCAAAAAGGAAGAGAGAAAAACAGGATCAAAAACCTCTGACCTTAAAAACTACCAGAAGAATATATTACTCATAAGCATTTTACTAGAAAAGAAATGGAATATTTTTCTCTTCTTATGGTATGGAATGACTCCTAACAGTGTTTATTATCAACCTATTGCTTTCCTATACAGTGTGAAGAAAAGCAGTACTGTTTTTTCTGTGACCTTTATACCATGCAGCTCTCAATACTGCAGCTTTTATTAAAACACAGAGCAAGTGCAGCATCTTGGAGCTGAAATTTATCCTTTGGGTTAGGTTTGAAGGATGAGAAAAAAATGCTGTTATGAAGAGGAAGAAGACCTCTAGCAATGTCTCCTCCAAAGTATAAAAGCAGCAGGCTACTATCTTTTTTTACTGCAAAGGATAATAGTGAACTAAACTCTACAGACAAAAAAATTGAGTTCCAAATTTATACCACTTATTTATTGAACCTGCTTCTACATTGAAGAAAATTGTTGATATTCTGTAGTTGAATCTCTATGTACTACAGTCTGTTTAAGAAAAATTACAGTGTTTTATTAATGCAGGATCAGGTTTGTTATTTTTGAACTTACAACAGATCCGGTTTTGTTTGTTTGTTTGGTTGGGTTTTTTTAAGCTGGAAGAGTAACAAGCCATGCCTTTCTGCTAGGCTCTCTTCAGATTACTTTTCAAAAGAAGTTTCGAAGACAGCATCAATGCACCCCAAATATTGCCTCCTATCTGTGTGTTTATATAGTTGCAAAGTAGAATATAGGAAAACTATTTATAAAATAAGTGAAGGATTTGCTTGATTAGTTAATCATTAATATTTTTTTCCTTGCAGTGATGAGGTGTTTGGGAATTCCAAGCCGTGTTGTCACAAACTTCTGTTTTCCATGCTCAATTGAGAATCCCCTTGGTATCAATGAGATTTTTGATTGTACTGGAAAAAACCTGTGTGGTAAAGACAAGCTATGGTAAATAAGAAATAAATAAGCTTTTTTGGTTCTGTCAAAATTAAGTGATAGAAAGACTAGTATAAATCTAACAAATCAGTGTCTCATTCTTTGGCGTGGCAAGGCTGTTCAGTTTCCTAATAATGCATTTCAAAAACATAAAATTACTGAAGAGTCAATCTGCTCAATATACATTTTCAAAAAAGAAAAAAAAAACCACTTGTGAGAATAGGGCCATCAATCTTAGTAGCTGTAAAAATATTAAGTAGATCATGAAATGCAAGGGAAAATTTATCACAAATTAGGACTATTATCTTCAGTCATAATCACTTGGTTGAGATTTATGTTGTCTTCCTGAGGTTCCTTATCGTGGATTGCTTCATTCTTATAAACCTTTCAATTCATGTTCATATAACTATGACATTATCACTCATCAGAGCAGAATTTTGAATTTTCACCCTTGACCTGTATGTTCATATTTTCACGACACCAGAATTTTTTTTTGTATCCGAGTCTGATCTGTGAGAGCTTTTAATGAATGTTCTGCCCTTTCACATGTCAAAAAGATGAGGTCAAACTGAAATACTGAGGGAATTATGATCTTATTTTAGCACAAAAGACTTAAGGGTTTATTCTTTGTTAAGCCATTAAAAAGAATACTAAGACAGTATGTGATTTTCCTCTAAAGAACAGGAAGAAAATGATAGGAAAACAAACTGCTTAAACAAAACAACTGTGCTGGTACGTTATCAACTGAAAAAAAAGGGCTATAAGAAGAATGTTTTGCAATCAGGTCTGCAGGGTTCTGGAACAAATTTCCAGTCTGAGTGATATAAAGCAAAACAAACAACTCCTGTCCCCAAACATCATTAACAGTGCTAGGACACAGAGAGTCTTCAGTTGATTAAAAGGTTATCTCTGACATGGTTTTCCTCCATCATAAAGCATTGAACTTGGTGATCCAGGAGATGTCTTTAATGCTATATTTCTGCATCCTACAGGCGATATCACTGCTGGAATGAATGTTGGATGGCTCGCAGAGACCTAAATCAATGCTGTGGTGATTGGCAGTGTCTGGATCCAACACCTTTGGAAACGGGCAGAGGTAACTGCTTACTATAACTGTAACTGATTTCATCAGCTTATGTTGTTGAGTTTCTCTACTACTCAGGTTACAACCTATTATAACATTTTTGTTATCTGGCTTAGGTTTAGCTTGCAGCGGTCCTACATGGGTTCGAAGCATCAGAGAAGGGGAACTGGACTTGGACTATGATGGTCATCATATGTTTTCTCGAGTAAATTCAAACTATGTTGGCTGGCTTTCCCAAAACAATGCCAAAAAAACAAAATTTTTCTGCGACACTTGGCCATGTGGACAACATCTAATCACCAAGAGTGTTGGCAGTGAGCAATTCGAAGATATCACCGGGGCTTACAAGTATGAACTAGGTATGATGAAAAGTCATTAAATGAGTTAGAGGAAATTTTAAATGCCAATTGTATAAAATTATCAGTGTAATCTGTCCTGTGTTAAAATGAGTAGAACAATTTGAATTTATCTTTTTTAGAGAAAGAGGAAGATGCCTTTCTGTTCAAAGATCTTGATTCTTAAACTTCTAAACGTATTTAGATGATTCAAACAAAGCACACAGTAATTACATCCATTTAGGCTATGCTAGGCTAGGCTGTTTCTGTTGGAAGGGATTTACAACGATCATCTAGTCCAACTGCCTGAGCATTTCAGGGCTGACTAAAAGTTAAAGCATATTATTAAGGGCATTGTCCAAATGCCTCTTAAACACTGACAAACATGGGACATCAACCACCTCTCTAGGAAGCCTGTTCCAGTGTTCGACAACCCTCTAGGTAAAGAAATGTTTCCTAATTTCAAGACTGAACCTCCCCTGATGCAGCTTTAAGCCACTCCCATGTATCCTATCTTGGGATCCCAGGGAAAAGAGCTCAGCACCTCTCTACTGCCCCTCCTCAGGAAGCTGTAGAGAGCAATGAGGTCATCCCTCAGGCTTTTCTCCAAACTAGACAAACCCAAAGTCCTCACAGGACTTGCCTTCCAGCCCTTGAAATATCACTATTCATATGCATATGTTTTAGTCTCACCTATACAGTAGTTTAAAATATTAGCAGACTTTAGACAATCTAAAAAACCCAAATTCTTTTAAACCCAGGATTAACTTCTTACTTGTTGCTTCTTGTACCAGGTCTGTCAGAAAATATGCTTACTTACAAAATTCTTACATTATTAGGATATTCTGCTGTTCTTACTTTGGGCTACTAATTACTGATTTTCATCTTCCGGTAGTAGGTAGGAGTTCAGCCAGCAAAATTGCCTAAAGAAATGAAAAGTGGACCACAGTTGATTGTAAAATTGCAAGCTCTGCAGTTTTGTTTGAACAAGAATGAAAAAGAAAACAATTGGTAGTTTCTTTGTTTGAATGGTGTATTTTACCTTTTGAGAGACATGATAGCATTTCATATTCACCCTAACCCTTATAGTTATATTTTGAATTTTGCACTAACTATACATTTTGAGGTTTACATGACTTTTAAAATTTAACTAATTAGAGTAAAATATTTTTTAATGTTTTTCTGAGATATTTATTGTCTTCTATGTATTCAGACTACCATATTTTGTGTTTTGTTATCTGGTGGTTTTGTTCTACACCAAGACACTACATTAAGTTTCAGGAAGGAGGAGAAAGGAATTTAATTATCTTTATTATTTGGGTAGATATGACTTCTTGGCCTCCAGCAAATTCATTATCATGTATCTTCGTCAACAGGTTCTGTGAAAAACAAAGAAGCTTATTACCGGGCTTACAGAAGAATTCACCCAGGCTACTGCAATGCTTCCAACTGTCATATTGAGAGAGAGTTATCATCCCTGAAAAACCCATTTTTGAGTGACTCTGGTATTAACATGAGGTTGAAGATGGCTAACTGCCCAATGTATGGTGAAGATGTTCAACTGCACTGGGTGCTTGAAAATTTGCGTAGTGAAAACAAAAACCTGAAGTTTAATTTGTGTGCACAAATAATAACCTACAGTGGTTGCCCAATGGATCAATTTTGGAAAGACAGTGTGAATGTCACATTAGGTCCAAGGGAAGGTAAGAAGGTGAATTTGTCTAATACCCTTTTGTCCACTGTTCTTTTCAGGAGATAGTTTGGTTTTTAGGATTAGTGGAGACTTCCTAATAGTGGTGGGAAGTGAAATGAATATAATGTTAAATATTGACAGCTAAATTCACTTTAGGCTGATCACTCAAAAATCAACACAGTGTCAATACTGCATGTACATTGACAGGTAAATCATAGTCTTTCCTTAATTTCTCAAGGCTTAGAGATTCTTATGATCATTTAAAAACTTGTTTCCACTAAAAGTTCAATTCTGGATTCTATATTCAATACAAAGATAAAGATGCAGCTGTCTATCAGAAAAGCAATTTCTTTCCTTTGGCCAGAGGATATTAGCCACTGTAAAATACTGTAATTATTTCTACATATAACATATGCTGGGGAGTGCAAAGATGTATCAGAACATAAACACTTGTTTTCATGGTTAATATATTTTTCTGGAAGAAAAATGATCCCTTTAATTAAAACACATCATTATAAGATGAAATTTCATACCTGATATTAACATTCTGTTTTACCAAGCTTTAATTTGACTACATTTGAGTTATTGCTTTAAGAATTACACTGGAATGGAACATTTCCAGATTTTGAATAATAATAATAATAAACCAACCTCCTTGTAAATGCACTGATATAGTTCTATTAACTGAAAACTGTGAAGCTGGTTGTTGAAGGTAGCAATGTATCACCCTAAGCCAGAAAAAATAATGTCTGTTTTCAAAGATGCTGGTATAACTTAACATTTAATTAAACCATTCTAAGCACCAGTTAAACTTTAGGAGGAAGGAAAGTGGAAATATTACCCCAAAAAATCAGAAAAAATAATTAAAATAAATTTGTTTTACAGTGAAAAAAATTCCACTGTGTATATCATATAGTCAATATGGACCTTATCTCTGTGATCACAACATTATGAAAGTAGTTGCTGTCTCAGACCCAGAGTGTGGAGAAGTTCTGATGGTGAGCAGGGATATTGTGATCAACAGGCCACCTGTTATTGTAAAGGTAAAGACCTTTAATTATGGGATTTGTGATCTAAGGAGCAGACTTAGGGACTCTTACTGGCCACTTCCTAGGTACAGTCCTGATAAACCTTTCTTTTTCTCTTTTCTCTTATGGTATTTTTTATTTGAGCAAGATCAGTGTGATTTTAAATGTATAACAGAGTTCTAATCTAAGTCAAGATTGATGTCTAGAGATCATAAAAGTAAATCAGAAACGTGTATGAATAATCCTTTTATTTTTCTTTTTTTCTTAGATTTTATTTACTTCATTGTTAATTATGTAAGGGTTACAAAACATGAAATGTGTTTGTTTATTTTCTGAGTAGCTACTGAGCCAACCCAGGCTGAAAGTACCATGTACTGCAGAGATCTCCTTCTGCAACCCTCTCCAGGAAGATATGAAGAACTGTGTAATGACATTAGAAGGCTGTGGTTTATTCAAAGAGCCGATGACCATTGAGTAAGATCATCAGTTATTTAAATGGGGATAATATTGGGGGTTAACTAAGGTATGCTAGATCAGAGCAGGTTTTGAGGAAGACAATAGTTCTGATATTTTTGGTGTTTAGGACCTGAACAGGACTTTTATCCCCTTATTACTTTGAGACTCCATTAAAAGCATCACTCCTCTTGAAACCGATGGATCATTTAGAGCTCTCAAGATATGCTGCTGCTTCATTTTTCTCAAGATTTAATTTAAGTGTGTGTTTCAAATTTCTGTCTGAAAGGGAATGCACTCTTTTCTTTACAAGAAATTCTAGCTGGGTCCTCCATCCCTTATAATTCTATTGAGTTTATAATAGAATTCCTCTAAATATTCATGAACTAGCACCACATACGTGAACAATTAGAAAATGACAGTGAGAAATAGTAATATGTATTCTAAGCTCATAACACGTTAATCACAGGAAGCTGGAAACTTCCAGGATGGTATAACATCCTAGGAAAAGTAGCTGTTCATTAATATGCATTGCTGTTCTTCATGACAAGAACTGACAGAAGTATGACTAGTTTTGAGGGAAGCAATTAGGAATTGTTCTCACTGAATAATAATGAACTTGATTCCACAAAGCTGCCCAATCCGATATAGACGGCTGAAAATGGGAAACAGTAAATACACCTTTGAGGCAGAAAGGTGCTAAGTTTTTGAAGAATTCAAGAGAGTATCGTGAATGAGTTTCCAATTCCAATTATAGAACTGACTGTGGGAGTTTTCCACCATGCTTTTCAAAACCTTGAATGTATTTTTTTGGAGGAAGGCAAGAATAACAAAGTTGTCATAATAGTTTGTCTCTGAAAACATGTTGTAGCAAATCAAACCTAATTGTGTACGCTCATCCTGTAGCATTTCAGGTCTCTGAGCTACCCAAGTTCCTAATTCTTTTCCTTCTCTCTGTCCAGTTTGGGAACACTGGCATCCAACCAACAGGCACGGACCATCGTGGAGTTCACACCTTACAGGCTTGGCAGCCACCGTCTCCTGGCCAATTTTGGATGCCACAAGTTTGCCTACTGCAAGGGATGCACCAAGGCTGAAGTGTGTTGCCCCACCGGCCAGAATGGCACCTTGCCTGTCAGCCAGAATGGGTCGCTCCCGGTGTGTGAGAATGGCTCCCTCCCCATGAACAGCTCTGGGCCTGTTCCTGTGGCAGACCCTGCGTTCAACTCCATGTGTGAATATATATGTATCCCAGTGTGCAACCCAAACTGCAGTGCTGGGGGCCAGCCTGTTTATGACTTCGTGTACCTCCCTGCGGGCCATCCCTTATGCAACTCCATCTGCAACCAAGGTTTCAATCCAAGCATCAATCCTGGTTTTGACCCAGGATGCGATCCTGGCTTCCGTGTCATATGCGAGACTGTGCCTCCAGCTACATGCACCTCAATGCCTCCATCCGTATACGGCTCCATGCCTGCCCCAACATCCAACCCCGTGTGCCCCCCTATGCCTCACGTGGTGTTTGAGACAGGCCCTGCTCCCTCACACCAGCCTGGAGGTGGAGGGGGGCCGATGTCCTACTCTGTCTCTGTCCCCGCCAATAATGCGGTGAGTGCCCTGCTGACACACTTCATGGCTGGCTCCAGTCCTACTGTGGCAACCCAGGCAGTCCCTACCCATATGTCTGCTCCGCCATCCCACCCCGTGTGCTCTCCAGTAGTCCACACCGTCGGCAGTCCGATGCCAGCACCAGCTGCCGTTTCAGTGCCAGCTGCCTCCATCTCACACGTCGTCTGTGGCTCCACGCCCTCTCCCACAGCCCAGCCTCCATGTGGCCCAATGGCCACTGTGCCCTCCCAACCCCTGAGCGCCCCGGTAGCCCATGGCATGTGCTCCCCAGGCCCCTGCCCAGCAGCTTCCCCGGTGCCCCGTTCTACCACCCGTAGCACCACCCCAACAGGGCTGCAGATGGGGAGCACCCCGGCAGCCCACTCGCTGTACTCGGCAGCCCCCCGCCCCGTGGGACCCCCAGCATCCCACTCACTGTGCTCCCCGGCCTCCCGCCCAGTGGGGCCCCCCGCGGCCCACTCACTGTGCTCCCCCACCTCTGTCTCGCTGGGGGCCGCAGGGGGCCGCCCCGCCAGCGTGCCCGCTGCTCGCCCCGAGGACTCGTCGGCAGCCTGCCTCCCATGCTCCCCGGCCCCACGGCCCGTGGCAGCTGCCACGGCCCGCTCTCTCTACACCCCCACCTCTCGCTCAGTCTCCCGGGTCATGGGCACCCCAGGGTCTCGCTCAGTGTGCGGCCCTCAGTGGGGTCCCTCCTGTGACACCACCACTCGCTTGGGCTCCCAATCCATGTGGGGACCCTCCTCCCGCTCAGCATGGAGCCTTGTGGGGCACTCGGGCTACTCCCACTTGTCCCGCACTGCCTATGGCACGCTCACGCGCCCTCCGTACAGCTCCCTGTCCCGCTCCTCCTACAACACCTTGTCCCGCTCTGCCTACGCCACCCTACCCCGCTCCACCTCTGCCTATGCCACCCTGCCCCGCTCTGGGTCGCGGCCCTCTGGCAGCACACTGCCCCAGGCAGGGTCCCGCACGCCCTGGAACCCCGAGAGGAGCAGCCTCACCTACTTCAAACGCAAATACCTCTAATGGAGAGAAACCTGGGGAAAAGCCAAAGCCAGTGAATTAAAGCCTGTGTGCAGATGCTTTGAAAGAGGTTAGAAATAGGGTGATGGAGAGCCGCGTGTGTAGTCCTGAGTATTTATCCACACATTTGAGATGTGCCAGAAAGCAGGCTGGTAACCGACTGCTGAGGGATGCATTTGATGTAATACTCGTATGTCTTGAGATACGGTACGGTGGAAGTGACAAATGAACATGCTCCCCGTGGAGCCATCGTGACAATGGTTGCACAGTGCAGGTAATCAGACTTACTTGCTCGGTCAAGCTGTTTTATAAATGATGTGCTTTCACTCTCTCTTCTCTTGATTTCTTGCAATGTGTATTTCTCAGATGTCCCTAGGCTACAGCACGCATTGCAAATCTCTCTCCCTGCATAAAATGTGCTGTCCTTGGGACGCTGCAAAGAGGTGGCAGCAGACCTCCTTACATCTTGTCTAACAGACATTGGGCCTCTGAGGCCCAGTATTGTTGTGACTCAGGTCAGTTCTGCATGCACTCATATTTTCTTAGTTAGGAGGCAATGAAAACTATGGAGGTCATGGAGTAACTAAATTGTTACAAATCAACTGAAGAGTTTAAAAAAAGTAATAAATTTAGTGTTACTACTCTTGATGTATTACAGTTCCAGTATCAGCAATCCAAAGGTCAGATTAGAAAGGCTGCAAAACTCGATGAATG
The DNA here is from genome assembly GCF_031877795.1 of Strix aluco. NCBI lineage: Eukaryota > Metazoa > Chordata > Aves > Strigiformes > Strigidae > Strix > Strix aluco. Next base: position 61,298,722 of record NC_133931.1, on the reverse strand, counting down.
ATTAATACCAATTTATTGGCTTTCACAACTGAATGTTTTTCATGTAGTATGTTCCAAAATTTTTCTCATATATATTACATGCATTTAGGTTCATGGGGAAAGCTCTAATTCCAAGGCTGTATCTTTTTGATTCAATATAGCTAGGAAACTTCTGTCACCAGACCTGAACTAGAGAAGAAAGAATGATGTTATCCTTTCTTTCCAACACCCAGCCCTCCCAACTGAAAGGTTAAGAAAATGAACGAAAATGTATTACGTCTTTTTCAGATAATTGATTCTGTTTCAATTATAACCTTCTCCCAGAGTTTTAGGAGTCAAAATCATACATCGTTGTAATGGAACTGCCCATGAATTTTGGATTTGCTCACAAGGATATTGAATTTACTGACAACATCTCCCATCCCTCCCTTATTTTCCTCTAGTGCTCCATTATTTTTAGTAGCAAGTGTTAGTAGGGTTTTGTGGTAAGATAATTTTGCTGGTGCTGCATAATCTTCAGTCATGTAGCAATAGTATTTCAGTAGTATCACTGTAGTTCACACCCCTATGCTCTGTGATGAGATTGAGTAACCTTCTGAGGATTTATAAAAGGTGTGGTGTCAGATGGTAGCTATGAACATGCCAACACAATCAACACTACATAGTAATTCTGAGTACGGTAGAAGAAATATTTGCCTGCATATTGTAGTAGGGTGGTCATAACTCAGTGACTTGTTTTTTACAGTTTCAATAGTCTCTGTTAGGTATTTGCTGAGAATTTCTTTGCCTGACTGACAATAAAAATAGAAATTTAAAAACCACCTGTAATTTTGTTGTTTTGCTATCTTTTCCAGTAATGCCTCTTCAAAAGTAGGGAATCAATCTCTCCAGATGTGCTGGAATGTGAAATCTTCCTTTCACTCCATTTCTGCGATATTTCCTTTTCCTTTCCCTAAAGTCTGAAACCAACACTTCAAAATAAGATCTAAAGTTAGGGAAAATCTATAGATTTCCTGCTATACCTGAAATACTCAATTTGGTATTAAAGCAAAAACTCAGCCATCCCCTTTGCTCGCAATAAACTTTCCACATGCAAATGCTGCATGAGTTTTTCCTTTGCTTTCATGGTATGCAAAACTCAAAGTCCACAGAAATGGCAAAATGAACAAATCTTTGGTTGACAGAGGAAGAGATATAAAAGATACCAGCAATACTTAGTTAAGAAAAAATGTGATTTTTTTGAGAATGTGTTAATAATACATGGCACCTACATCATTACCAAATAACATTTCAGATTTTTGTACCCAGTAGTGGTTTGACTTCTCTGATTTTCCTCATTTCTGAGAATGAGCCTGATTCCATATTTCAGAAATGCCAAAGATTTGGTCCCAACCTAGTAATGTCACTGGAGTTGTCGACGCTGTGTGCAAACTTCACTCCCCACTCTTCTTGCCATATGTGCTGAATAGACACTGCTTTTGAAAACTGTATCAAGCTCATCATAATTAGAGCTATAGAGGATAACAGAAATCCTTCGAAGTTCAAAATTATTCTAATACTTAAGAAATTACCTTGAGTGTGTTGTTGTCACACACATCCTAGTAATAACAAAAGGTAGATTGTAGTCTCCTAGCAAAGTCCATTTTACAGCCTCATATTCATTTGATGGTGGTGGGGAAACCCCAAACAAACAAAAAAACCCCAAAACCAATAACAACAAAAAACCCCACCAAACAACAGAATTTAAATTATCTCCTTCTTAAATGTTTATAAGTGAAAGGCTCCAACATCTGTTTTATAAGGTATCTCCTATCATAAGAGGCATGGTTTAAATTTCCACAAAATTTTTGTTCTCTTTGCGAGTTGGTTTGTTTCTGGGTTTTCTTTGTTTGTTTTTTTTTGTTTGGTTTTTTACTCCAAAAATTACATGTTTGGCTGTCTCAAATGCGCTTTCTTGAAGTAGAACCCACAAGAAATTAATTATTTTTTTTTCTAATGCATTTAACATATTGAAGATTAACAGTATTCTGTAATGTGGTGTGATACATAAAGAAGTCTATTTTAGAGAATGGGAGGACAACTCAAGCATGACAGTTATAGTGATCAGATATTGCATACCGTGTTATCATCTTTATGTGTTCAGGAATACATTTCTAATTTTAATCTCAGTTCAGACGCGTTTTATTTAAGTGAGGGAAATATATTCACTTGTCTCTAGGCCAGTGAAGGTGAAAAAAGGCAATTTCTCATACATTATTATAGTTACCCTTTCTATGATTTAACATAATAAATGGGAGTACTGGAATTTATTTTTGTGTGCAACTAAAATAAGGTTGTATTTCTTTTAAAGATGAAGAAATATGTGATAATTTTCAGTTCTCATCCCTAACAGTTCATTAGATCTTTACAAATCTTTTTCTAAATGAGCAGTTATGAAGATTTAGCTGCAAGTTAACTGTTTCAAACTTTAAATGCTTAAGTTTTGTGCTTCTTTGGACATTTGCTGGTCACATACCATAAAATTCCTGATTGAAATGTGATTTATTTTTATATATTCCATTACCTGAAAGAAAAATATTGAAATGTATAACTCAATGAACCAATTTCCTACCAAGCATTAGTTACAGACATAGGTTAAATTTGATATATTGTATCAGACAAGAAGATTAAATTAGAGAAACACTATATTCATTTTACTTAGTGTTAAAACCAGACAAAATCTTTTGGAACATGTACTATGAAGTGTATAAAAATAAACAAATGAAATATGCTGACCAGGAAAACATGAGAAAATATTCAAAATACAAAAGATGACGAGTATTTATTTTTTTGTTATGCATCAATTTTATGTCATCTGTTGTACACTTCCATTATACCTGAATTTTCAAAACTTGATTTTTTCATACTGCATTTGCAGAAGTGTTTTTGTAAGAGAAGGTCTTCACTTGTAGAATGAAATCCTATTCAAATATTTTACAGGCATCCCAGCTCTTTCTTTCTTTTGATGTCTTATATGGGAAAAATTTCTTCCACGCCTTTGTGTATTCTTCCTGGATGATCTTGTTCAAGCTTTTAAATTCTTTGTCTTTGAACTGCAAAGTATGTTATATAATGTGCAAGTGTGCTCATTTGTATTGGGTGATTCTCTGACTCTTACTAACACTGGAACAAAAGTTCTGTTCAGGAAACCAATGCAGGACTGAAAACAGAAAGTGTTCCCAGCCCAAGGATCAAACACAGTGTACATGCACAGCTGAGCCCTCGTTACTATTCTGTTGCTTGTTTATAGTAATAATTAAGTCTGCTACCACATTAATTTGTTTTTTAAATCTATTTGTTTCAGATATACTATCTGGCCACACCTGTCTAACTTTTCAACTAACCATAAAAACTTTCCTGTTCCTTTCTCCTGAGAAAAGCTGCCATTGATGGTGCTCAGTAGACTGCATTAGCTATTTGAGCAACCCATACTTTTTCATATGTTCACTTCCAGCTATCATACATCTGAACTGCATGTGTGTTTTCTCCATAAAGCACTTTTAGTGCAGGCTATCTATTACTGCTACAGGGTTTGAATAAAGGACGTTCATTGATACATATGAATTGGTTATGAAAATCAATAAAATGAAATAATATCTAGAAAATAAGGAGGTATGTGTAAAGAATGGAAAATCTTTGTGGTATAAAGGCATGTCACCACTATACACCATTTCCTTTTAGAAAATCTCGTCTGTGATTCTGGTGTTCTCCAATTCCTCTTTCTGAATATCAAACCTCAAATTTTATTAAAGCTATAATAATATGTAAAGTTATCTTTCAATTAATTAGAAATAGAGAATTGTTGATGTTTGAGAGAAATATTACCAGGAATCCTTGCTGCTCCAATATATTAAAATATACCAATAAACCTAATCCATCATCTGCAGCAGTTTCTGGGTATAGAGCTCAGATACTGGATATCAACCCTGACCTATAAATACTCTATAATTCTGGCTGAGCTAAATGTAGCATCTTAATCTTCTAATTTTTACTTATCTTTTCATTTCATTTTGACCTTTTTTGGCCTTCATCCCTTTTCCACACAGGTGGAACAATTAGAATAGCTAGAGGCTGCTCAAATGCAAATATCATCAAAATTGCTACAACAGCCTTCAGTAGACATTTCAGAGTCTCCGATAGGGAATTCTGTCTTCAGAGCACAAACATTATATAGGATGGAGAGAATACTGAAGTTTTTGTAACAATCTTGTTTCTTTCCTTTAGGTGATCTCAGTCAATTATATAATAGCATGAGTCATAAGGGCTCCCAGCTGCCTGTCAGCCGAATACTAACGTGCACTTTTCTGCATCACTGACTGAGGCCGTTTGCCAAGGACAATATCAATGCAGAAGGAATGATAAACAGGTTTCATTGAGATCTAGTCTATAACAACTTCACAGTGAAACTTCATATGCTCCTATAAAACTAGGTCTGGAGTTTATCCAAAGATTATGGATGAAACAGAAATAAGATGTAGAGGGGTTATCTGATATATAAGGGAAAAATTAGGCATTAAATGCCAAAAATTAAAATTGTGAAATTTTTTGATGGATACTGCTTAATCCTGGTAACATCCAAACCCTGCAGGAGCTTTCCTGTTTCTTTTTAAAATCTTGAGGTGCCTAGATTTGTGTCCCAATATATATAGATTTTTGTCCCAGTCAGAGCTGGATTGATGCTGGTGTGCTCCTCATTACTCTTAAGTAAAATCAAGGTCCAGAAGCTAGGTATTTCCAGCCTAAATTCCCTTAGTGGTCTAATCCCTGAGGAGGTCAGAATGCATATAACATAAGCGTATCCACAAAGTTTAGAAATAGCCTTCATAATTTGTATTCTATCTACTCGTTAAAGTTCATCTATAGTTTAATGCAAAATGAAAGGACAGTTCTAAACTAGACCCAAAATCTAGAACTTACATACACACCTAAGTGCCTTATCAACACGTGAAAGGACTTACTTTCCTTCTTTTTTTTTTCTATGTGTTGGGTTTTTTTCCAGCTGTAGCAGCAGGGGGTGCTATCTTTCTCTTCCTATTACAAAGGGACAGTAAATTTCTCTGTCTTGGGAGGGCATTTCTGGAGACAAAGGACAAATTCAGTTCCAGTAAGCAAAGAATGAAATAGGAAACTACTTGATATAAATGTTCTAGGCCCTTGATGCTTTAAATGAAACGTTTAGCCTTGTTCTGTTGATTCCCAGAGGGATGAGAGTGGCTATTGCTCTGAGTGAGGTGCATATTCCCCATAGCATAAAGTTTTTCCACATGCTTGTTTGCTAGAAGTTTTCTTCTTGGCCATCTCTAGAGAGGTGAAGGCAAACTGTTCTGGCTACCTGCCAGCATTCACTGATTCCTTGTATGGGCCACTAACACTCTTACCATCCACATAGCATCATATTCTTGATTTATTTTAGAAGAAAATGAGTGAATGAGGGGAAAAACTAAACATTAATTCCTACAGTAATTATGTAGAAAAGGCATTGCCTGCTCAGTAAAAATTTCCTGTTCAGTTCTTCCCATGCTTACCAAATTGAAACTTGCTTCCTTAATCCCAAGAAAATGCGTTCTCCAGAAGAGCAAAAAGTAAGTTTGTATGACTTTTTTGTGGCAGGAAAGAGGACAGTTTTTTGTTGGTCCAAGACTTGTAGTATAACACAGCTATTCACACTCTACCAAATGAAGTTCACAAAGGAAGGTTGTCCATATTTGTCGTTGTGCATTGGCTTAATGTAAATTCTTTGAGTTGCTTTTAGATGTAATATTTAGTTTCTCTGTATTGGCTGATAGAGCTCTAGACAGCTGACAGAGGAAAATAATTGTGAAAAAATTCTGCCAGGTACTGTCTTTCAGGATGAAATAATTTTTATAGTAAAAAAATATGTGTGTGTATATGTCCATATGCATAAGATGTAAAATTCAGTAGAAGAATGTTAATTTTATACAAAATTTCCTCACAACAGAAGTTTGAAGTCATTCAGTCAGTGCAGCAGAGAGTCTTAGTCATGTACAGAAGGTTAAGAGGTGCCTTCAGCTCCATGGGTCTTGCTACTGCCATGGCTCAAGGATTCACACACACAGGTATTCTGGACGGAGAGGTGCCATATCTGGAGAAGAGGCAAATTTGGGGGATAATTACTTGAAATTATTTGGGACTCTATATTCAAGGTCAAGTGGTGGAAGTATTAAGTAGTTTACATTCATGTTATTTTGGTTATATAGAAGAGCTAAGTAGCTTTTAACTTAGTTCTCCTGCTTTGTTTTGTTTCAGTAGAACATCTAGTAGTACTAAGAGCACTAGTAAATAATACTAATAGTACTAATAAAAGTAAGGTAAAACAACTGCTGAATGTTTGGATGATAATTTTATGTTAATTTCAAAGCTTGTGATTTATTGACCAAGTTTTTGTTAAAAAATTTAGTACTACTCAGTTTGGCCTTGAGTTTGAAAATAAACTCTGATAGGGCTAAGGCACTGACGTTCTTCCCTTCAAAAATATAGACACACACATATATTGGTATATCGGAGCTAAAATATCATGCACATAAATTTTTAAAAGTTAAAAGAACATGGAAATTTCCAGCAATACAGATTGGATAAGGTGCAAATTTTTTGTCATCTTAGGACTCAGGTAGGAATAAGACAAAATTTGACAACCTATACTTAACACATCTAGACTTTTCTACATTAATTGAAAAATTGAAGAGTCAAACTTAATTTGGATTGCAAATTTTAAGATGCTTCTGTTAAGCTTTTATGTGAACACAATAGTTTTGTTGGAAACTATTAAAGTGTAAATTGTAGCTGATAAACCCCTAATATTATTATTCCGAAAAAAAAAGGAACTCTAATGAGAGGTATGAGCACTGCATCATTATTTGGCACAGTGTTATGTTTGATTAAAAGATAATGACGTTAGGCAGATAACTATTTGGATTTGAGTTGTTATTACAAATCAGGATATCTGTCTTATAAATCTGTGTTAAGTGCACTTAAGTAAGATAATGTTTAAGTAAGATAGTAAGCATTACCTTCATCTGTCTCACTGGGACTGAAAGTGCATTTAAAATACAGCAACTGCTTCATTTGGCTGAGTCCTACGTGATGTAATGCTACTATTCACCACATGGCTTAATAAATCCCTAATAAATAAAATGTGAATGCCATATCTGAAAAATAACAGAGTGAAGTAAGAGCATTTTAATTCTAGACCATACTCCTCAGATAGTCAAAGAAAGAAAATTAGTAAGTGGTTCATGCTATTGGAAGAAAATGATTTGATTTTGTTTGTAAACAATATAATATATTACAAAAATGCCCTGTGTTGAGAAATTTTATGGTACAAAGTCTGATTCAAATAATTACTAAAGAGAAAAAAGGTAACAAAAGAACTTGTGTGTTTCTGTTTTGCTCTAAATAGAAAACATCCTTTATGTTGATTCAGAAGCCCAAGGGACTTGGGAGGCAGGTCCAAGATGTGTATTTTTGTCTAAAAAATATTTTTAGGGATAACACTACCACATTAAAGTATTTGGAGCTTGAATGTGAAACACCTGAAAATTAAACCTCATCAAAACATTGAAGCTATTAGGGAGGAAATAACTGACATCCTGTCATGGACATTCCTAATTTCCAAGATCAGAATATAAGGATGCCCAAATAGCCTCTTTTAATGAAGAAATTTTGACATCTACTTTTCAGTGGCAGGTATATTGTACATACTCTCAAAAGAGCAAAGACTTAGGTTGAAAATACTTGATTTACCATCCAGTAAATCTGCTTGAGCATTTTTGCGAAGGCAGAACTCTTACTCCAATTTTTGACCTTGGCTAACATCTGGTAATGTTAAAATTCACAGTTTTAAGTTTGCTGCATTAAGGATTTTGCATTAAAAGTGAGTCTTACTTCATTTTATGTTATTTATTTCCAAGATTATTGAACTGGTTGTCAAACTCTTCCTTTGACAGATGTTCACTGGGATATTTCTCCTTTTTAAGATCTAAGAAATTTTAATTTGTGTAATACATAAGTGATGATGTTAGTTCTCTGACCTTTCGTAATTGCTTTGGTATGTGGTCTTTCACTCTGTAGATGTTACAGTTTATGACCGTATGACTAAAATCCCAAGAAGTAATAGCATAACATTTCAAAGCCTTCCTGCATGCAAATCTCCACCCCCCTACCCATTTGTACGGGTTTGGCCTGGGCTGGGGTTCAGCCTGGTACAGCCACGTAGCCATGAAGCACATGTGTGCAAGTGGCTGAGAGAGGTGAGGTCCTCCCTAGCTTCACTTGGGACCTGCTTTGAAGCTGCAGTTCTTGCCCTTGGTCCTGTCTGAGCTAGGTGACAGGGCTGTGACCCCTGCTCTGCCCACCTTACTCAGGAGTTGTGGGACCAGCCCCCACGCTGGTGAGGTCCCTGCCCTGCTGGCAGTCCTGCTGCACTTGGCTTTTGGTTTATCTCCCTCTCAGCTCCCTGACAAGCACACTGACTTCCATACAGAATTTTAATTCCTCCCATTTTCTTGTAGAACTGATTTTGCCAAGTATTCCTTGGACAATCTGCTTTTATTTCAGACCTGGCATCATGTGGAACAATCTGTTGACATGTTAAATCATGTTAGATGTCCTTCTTCCTTGACCAGTTCACTCAGCTTGATGTGGCTCCTACAGATGTCGGTGTCCAAAGTCCCGCCACATTCAGTGGAGCAGAAAGAAACCTGTGAAATTGTAGGGAATGAACTTGGTGTGTATGAAGCAGGTATGAAATCTAATAATAATGTTTGAGCACCCTAAAACTGTATTCTAAGTTTAATATTCATTACCTATATTTCAGCATGGCTTTCACAATACATTTTTTTTTCATTAGCAATATATCATCTTCTTCATTAGCAATATATCATGTACATAATAAGTATTTATTACAGTCTCTCTCTGGGCTGAAATTATCTTTCAGAATGAAAATACAAATGATTTATTGACACAGAAATATACTAATTACTGACAAAATCCCTGGAAAATTGGGATAACATAGAGCTTTGGCAATGAGATGTTAGCATCCCTACCTCCAATAAATATTCAACCTTGGTGCATGCCTGTGAAGAATAAATATCAGTCACAGCCTTATTCATAATAAATATTGAGAACAAATATGCCTCAAACTAACAATGTATGTAGTAGAACTTTTGAAAGAATGAACCTGAAATAAAATAAGAAGCTAGTTTTATACCTGAAGTGCTTTATACTTGTATAACAAATATTTTCTGTTGAAAAATATAGCTATCTGCTTGAAAGGGAGAAGTTCTTAAAGAAAGCTTTCTTCCTCTCCCTCCATCACCTTATTCTATAATAGTGATTAGGCTTTAAATTGTGAATTGGTTACTACTTTTATCATTATGACTATAGTAATAGTAATTATTACTCTTATTTAGTAACTATTATTATTAATTACTATGATCTGACAGTTTAGGCCCCCCAAAGTATAATATAGATAATTTACAGAAACTGGCAAGAATAAGGACAGACCCTTTCCAGATAGACAGACTGCCCTATTACTGACTTTTTAGTGATCTAATTCCCCAAATGGAACTAAACGCCTAAAACAATAACATAAGTTCCCACTCAATGAACAATGGAAATAATTTGTCTCAAAATTATCCCATCAAACTCAGCATACTAAATGAGTCTGGAGCTATCTAATAGAAAATATTGAGTAGAAGAACAAATTATAGGGGACTACAGGTGACTCAGAGTGAGATACACTGTGAGGTTAAGGTGGAGAGGGCACCTGGTCCTCTGCACCACCTCTATATTTTACCCAGTAGCTGCTAAAGTAAATAAGAAAAGCAAAACCGGAAGATAATGTTGGGGTAGGGACAGAAAAACAGGGCTTCTCTGTTCCCAGGTTAATATACTAGACTTTTGGTTACTGAGACATGCTTATTGCCACTTTATAGCTCAGAAATTTCATAGCTCTTGCATTTCTTTCAGTTCAGTAGCTGAGTTTCAAATTGAGAAGTGAAAGATATGTTGCACAAAATAGCCCATGATAAAGTGCTATATCATTCTGCTGGTCAAGGATATTTCCATCTCCTGTGAGGATGAGCTAACCAATAGTCTACGGAATAAAAGAGGGAACACCATCTCCTCCCTCTTAAAGGAAAACAGTATCTGCCCTTTACAGAAGATCAACCCTATCAGCACTAGGTGTGCTAAAGAATGCTTCGCTTGTGGATCTTGACCTGGTTTTGGCACAAGCCAGCTGCTTGTGCTTCTCAGCTAGCAAGAGTGGGATGTGCAAACTGCAAGGATTGGCAAATGTAAAGGAACAAACTAGGCACATACAGAATTACAGTGCCTCCAAGATAAAGTCCTCAGAACTCTGCATGCAATTGCCTGCATTTGTCAATATCTCACTTTAAGAGCTTCAACCCATTGTGAAATTCGCCTTTGTTTCAGGAAAAAATAACCATGCTAAGGATAATTCCTATGATGGAAGATACCTGACTATTTCTTCACTTAAGCAGGAAACAGAAGTTGGATTGCAAAATCACACAGCTGATTTGCTTTTCCATATATGAAATCCTTGCAGATTACCTGCTACTTTTTAAACCATATGCTGGCATTGAATTTTACCATTTTATATGGCAATAAGTCTATGTGATACATTTTTTTAACTTCAGATTCTATTGGTTTACTTTAAGCCAGGTTATTTTATCTTTATTTTGAGTAGCATTGTATTCATTTTAGTTAATAGCTCTTTGGAGTGCACAGAATCAACTGAATGATGATGTCAGCATTTTATGTTAGTTTAAATCTGCATAAGATGGCACTACTACTTGAAATTCTTGGCAGTTTTTTCTTGCCCAAAATATTTTCCCTTGTGCTGTCAAAAATCAAAAAGAAAAAAAAAAAAAACAGTCAGCTGAAGAGGTTTCTTTGAAAGTAGACCCAGTTGGGAGAGGAAGGTTTAAATGTCTTTTTTTGTTGTTGGGCTTTTTTTCCCCAGGTTAATTATCTCAGATGACTTCCCTGAGGTAGTTCATTGCACGGCTGTATGAATGCATGTGCCTGCAGTTATGGGTGGAGAAATAAGCACCCAGGAATGAGGGGGTGGTGGGATGACTCTTTGATGGTTGAACTGGCTTATGTCATATTAAACTGGTTATGAAACTGCAGTGTAAAGCTACTCCATTTAAACATGATAGTCAAGGTCTGTTTCTATATTTTATAGAATTCTATAAATCCTATAATTTACACAACAACAATGAGCAAAAACAGGAATAGTAGAGGAATGCTGTTAGAAAAACATAGTTGTCACTAAAATGATTCCACTATTATTTCTTTCAGAATGGGTTTTGTTAAATAGACACATATACATGAGAAAATGCATGAAATGAAGCTCAGCAGGCAAATAATTGTACTCTTCTGTTTTCCCAGAATATCTGTGACTTTAATAGAACTTCTCATTCAAAGTTAGAGCTTTAATTTTTTTCCAGCAGGATACCTATGGACTTATTAACTGTCCCTCTTCATGAAGATCATTTCATTGGTAGAGCCTGCTCTATGTTTTTGGAGAGTCTGACGAGCGTGTTTACCACCATAACATCTATTTGAACATTCCTCTGAGTCTGACTCATTTTCTTGGCTTTTACCTGAATAGTGTAGGAGATTTCTTTACAAAAAATAAGAAAGATAAAGCCATAGTCTCCCTCAAGGAATTATAAGCAAGAATTTTCATTGCAAATATGAGTATGCAATTATAAATTATATGCCTATTTTACTATAAATTATATGCCTATTTTACTTATATGCCTATTTTACTGTGTAGAATATATGAAAACATCAAAGAATATTCCTCAGAAATGCTTAGTTTTTCTGAGTGCAGGCAAGTAATCAGAATAATCAGAATGCTTTCTCTACTTAAATGTGGGCAAGTGAGAGCAGGAAGTATTTGCAAATGTTTATTTGAATAAATGAGTCTGACTCACTTGGATAACATTTGCGACCATTTTTTTAAACAAATACAGAATAAAACAACAGTACAATCAATTTTTAATCTTCAGAATATTTAAGAAAAGATTTGCTTGTGAATGTCCATGCCATTAAGAACTTAGTCCAGATGTCTGTGTGTCCATATTTGAACCTTTCCAGGGTCCTTCCTCTGCTTATGAAAATTGCAGTCATCCAGTAGAGAAAAAATGTTATTTAAATAAGACAAATGAAGAGTACACATAGCAGTAAGTTAAAAATAACTCAGAATTAATTCTACTGAAACATGTTCATGCAGTTCTCAATTAAAAAAAAAAAAAAAGTATAAAGCAACTGATGCTTTGCATTCTTCCTATTCTAGGTAGATCTGGACTTGGGTATCAGGAAATAGGAGTTGCCTTCTTAGAAGTACACTAACCAACTGAGTACAGTCTATATAGATCACTGTTTGTGCCCACTAACTTTCCCCTTGGCTCTAAAAAGTATGTCTATGTATCAGTGCAAGTGAATAGAATTGAATTTGTAAAGCAGAACAGTTGATGTTGATGATCCAGTATCCCAAGAATATGTGCTTCAAAAGTGCACCTAGATGAGTAGGGCTGATCTTCCAGGTCAGTTCGCTCAAAAGAAATTTGTTCATGTGTTCTAAAATGACTTCGAAATCTAAACTAAAGCTCATAATTGAGATTTGAGAGATTAGCTTTAAAAGCATATCTCTGTCCCATAATTCTAGTGTAAATGCTGTAAACATATGTGTATGTATCACACAGTGATCTTGCACTACTGGGCATTGCACTTACTCCCATGCAATACATTCCCTAAGGCCTCTGCCTGTAATCACTTGAGCAGTTCTTTGTCTGTACTTGGTTTCCCTGTCACCTTCACATCATGTTCAAATATTAGGTGAATGAAATATCTTTCCATGAATGCTTTCTAGGTCCTTCCTCTGACTGCAATTGCAGAAGCAATTGTTTGTGGCTGCTTGAATAGGCATGATTTTTCCTTATCAATTCTTCACATAGCAGACTATGTCATGCTGCGTCCTGTCAGCATACCATTGAGAAATGCTACAAACATATTCATTCACCAGCTGGAAACACTGCATATGCCATGCATTGAACTCACACTCCAGTAAGAAAAGATTATTCCAGTCAAGTTAAGGGCCTATCAATCACAATAATTTGAGTCACATAAACCTGTATGATTTTTTGTCAGGATTAATTCCTTACTCTAACCATTTTTTAAGAGAAAGAACCTTGAAATACTTAAGCATTTCATATATACACCGTTTTGCTGCAAACCTGAAAAAAACCCCATATGGCTTACATTTTTGAACTATTTAAACCTATACAATTAGGTCAAGAAACTATTAAGTGTCAAGATCGGATATCTAAGCCACTGGGAACTCCCTGCCAACACATTAAAAAAGCCATGCCAAAATTCCCTCCCTGCTCCACCAGCAAGGCACAGCTGAAGTTAATGTTACTTTCCCAGGCAAGTTTATAAGCATCAGGAAGTACAGGGTGTAGCATCACCCTAAATATTTCCATTTTATGGACATGACATACATTAAGAGTCATCTATTTTGGAATGTAAATACCACTGAGAAGAGACTGGTAGCTGAGTTGAGTCATCAAACAGGACATCAGTAACAGCTGCAGAGAAACTGAACTTGCTGTATGCCCTGTTTTGAGTGTGATGTACTACCAAGAGAAGGTGAAGTTAGAAGCATGGTGGAAGGAAAAAAGAGGTAAACAAGCTATTGCCTGATTGTTTGCCTCACCACATATATAGGCAAAATCTATGTCCTATCCTTTCAAAAGGGTCTCCACATTTATCATGTTCATCTGTGATTTTCTGTATATTTCATCCTAAGACCAATGCAGCTTTAAGGCACGTTTACACAGCATTTTGCACAGATGTGAAATTATATGAGAGTGTATTTTGCAGTTAATGGAGTAAAATGGATTTGATATACCTAAAAATTTATGTAATTTACTGTAGTTTTTATCTTCCAGTAAAACCTTTTTCTCCAAAAAGTCAGTGATAGAGTAAAAAGGCGTGGAGACAAAGAATGGTTATTAATCCCAATGCACCCAGTGAAACTGAACAGGGATTGGCATAATGGTTATTAAGCTACAAAAGGGGGAGAGCATCTCCTTAAGCTAGTTGCAGCCAAGTTGCTTAGCAGAGCATGGAGAGAGGGTGAAAAGAGAGCAATGAAACATAAAGCACCAGGGAAGAACCGAGACAGAATGACATGACAGCAGGTAATGACTAGGAAGGAGAAGGAAAACAATGAAGCAAACGATGTGTTTAAAGCATAGAATGAAGACAAGCAATGTCTCATATTCCTTCCTGACGGACAGTTGGTGTTTTATTAGGATACCCAGTATTCATCAGAGAGAGGGCTGGGGAGTGCAGGGTGAGGGACTGAGTCAGCAGGGAGGCTGCTAACAAGGTTGCCTGAGGGACTGGGGACCCAGCTGGGAGCTCTGAAATTGGCTTCTCTCTTGAGGTGCATGAGAAATGGGGTTTGCATACCACACAGTGCACGAGCCACATGCATTCTATACATGTCCATTTTGCGGTGCTACAAATTGGGTTCATTTTAAGCATATAAGCTAATATTGAAAAGCAATTCCACCTAGTAAACAGACAGAACTTAATCTTTCAGTTTACCCAATAATGAAAAAACTGTAAATCTGATTTTAACATAAGGTTAGCCCAGTCTGTTAGCTGAGATCAAAAAGACTTACTGAGTTTTGTATCTGACAGATCCCTCCAAATGTCAGCATATAAACATACAGCTTTTAACTACAGAAACTTGCAGCCCTCCCTCCTATAATTTTGCTCCTTAAAATTTTCTTTTGTTTGAGGAAAGAACAGATCAAACTTGCTTCTGCAGCCCTTTTCTTCTGTACACTTTATCTTGGCATGCTGACAAATGCTGCTATGTGCACAGAAAGGAAAAGAGCCGTGTTGTGGTTTAAACCTGGCCAGCAGCCAAGCACCACACAGCCGCTCACCCACCCTCCCCTGCCCAGGGAATGGGGGAAAGAATTGAGGGGAGGTAAAGGTAAGGAGACTCATAGGTTGAGATGAAAACAGTTTAAGAATTGAAGTATAATAATAGAAAATGCAAATGGGTAATGTACAATGCTTAACACCCACCGACCAATGCCCAGCCTGTTCCTGGCTAACAATCCCAGAGGAGAGAAGATCCCGAAACTACAATCCCGGAAACAAGAGCCCCTGCTTTCCAGTCGACCCTCCTCTATACACTGAGTATGACATTACATGATATGGAATATTCCATTGGCCAGTTTGGGTCTGTTGCTCTGGCTCTGCTCCCTCCCATATTCTTGTGCACCTCCACACTGTCAGGACATGGGAGGTTGAAAAGTCCCTGATTTCTTAGCAACAGCTGAAAAAATCAGCATATTATCAACATTATTCTCACACCAAATCCAATACTGAATCCAAAACACAGCACTATTCTAGCTACTAAGAAGAAAAATTAACTCCGTCCCAGCCGGAACCAGGACAAGTTGTTGAGCTGGGACAAGGAATAGGTGAGGTATCAGAACAGATGTTTGCCTACAATTTGTACCATCTTTATATGTCTAACTGTTCAACAGGGCAGGAGGACACACTCCTCTTGACACTAGGAGAGAACTTTTTGCTGCATATTGGCTTATATTAACTTAGACACCTGAATGGAGTTAGGTGGTATAACATCACCCTTTCCTCTATAATGTCCATATACTTTCTGTCCTGCAGGGTTAGTAGTTGCATTTTTTTCATTTTTTTAGCCACAGCTGCCATGCCATTCTCAGCCAAAAATTGCACAATTGGCCAAATGTAGGACAAATGTATAAACAAATTGTTGCAGATGGGGGAGATAAAACAGATTCTGACAAATACTGGTTTTGTATTCTGAAAACATTTAATTAGGACCAAATAAAAGGTCAAAGGACAAAAGGACAAAAAATGTCTTTGGGTAGCCCATTATGGTTCCCCAATTCTGACAGCAGATCTGCAGTGTCGTTTAGGACAGTTCAGGTTCTGATTCTTATAGCTCACATGAGCTGGCAGATTCTGCAAGGGATCCTTCACCAGCTAGAGACATCCTGAATTTGGTGGTTGCATTCTCTGACACACTTGTAGTACCACCTATGCATCCCTTGTAACGAGTAGGTCACATGGGTTATTCTGCATCTGTTAAGATTCCCCCTCTTGCTGGGGGCACTCACAGCTGCCTTAATCAACTGATTTCTATCCCTGTGAAGCTTTAGACCAGTAAAATACTGCAGAATAAACAAGAACATCTGCTCAATTGTTTATTCAATGTTTAGTTAAGTTTTTCAAAGAAAGATAGCCCCAGTGTTCCCAGTATTGAGATTTCTTCACATTTGTCATTAGTGGGATATTTTGGTGGAACATGCTAACTACAAATGGAATTGAAATGACTGGTTTAACATATATGACACATGGCTTTATGATACTGTGGTTTGTAAAAGTCTTAATAGTTACTGCAAGTTAGAATTTCTGACTCCCTTGACTATATAACATAATATAGTAAGCAAGAGTCTTTGTTTTATGTTTAATAATACTACTGTTTAAGTTACCATTGTATTTGATATAGAATCCTGAAATTGGAATATTTGATTCTTTGTTATTTTGTCTTTTCTGTGTACTTTAGTAATCAGCTTAAATGGGGTGGAGAAGCTAAGTCACAGCTAAGAGAATAACTGAAAGTCAAAGCTAACTGGCTTTTCAAACCTTGTAAGATGCTCAGATTTTTTTTTTTTTTTTAAAGAGACACAACATTCAGGAGTATGTTCCTTTAATAGTGGTGTATTAAAGGTGAAGATGCATATTACACTAAATACATTTTAAGCAGGTCTAAAAATCTTACATTCTATGCATACAACATTTAGTTTCTGAATTGAAAAAAATAAAAATTACATTGTACTGCATATGACTTGTGGGATACTGTGATTTGGGCTACTTGACTCTTTCCCTTAGAGATGAATTATAGCATTCAGTTGTAACAGATGGTCGCATTTGTAGTGTCCCTGCTGGTGCCAGTGTGTCCCCATGAGGTAAAGGAGTGAGAACAGAGGTAAACCTTTTCCTCAGCAAGTCTTGGAGGCTGGGATTGCCACACAGTGTAACCTGCAAATGGGGAACCACAAATATAGTGTCTTACTTACGCAGCTGACAACATTTGGCTACCCAGGATTGCCGAAAGTAAACTTGTTTTTCTTTCATTTCAGTGCAGCTTTTGAACACCAGATTGCTGAAGTACCCTTGAGGAATAGACATAATCCAAATAAACTTTTATGAATTCATATGCTGTATTTCAAATTTCAAATGAGAGATTTTAAACAAGAGGGAGACATAGTTGTGTATGTTTTTTAATGTTTTCTTTTGTTTCTTTTTTCCAGGAAGGAGACAATAAGGTAACTAGCTTATACCTTATACCCTATACCTCTGTGTAATTAACTGCTCTGATTTGCCTATTATGTCACTCTGTGTTTTCCAAATGGTTCTGTTAGTATCAGTTCATTTCAGAAAATGTTTTTGTGTCCAGACTGCAACATCCTAAATATCCTAAGAGTGTTCAGCCTAGAGAGGGTGTCACCTGACATTTGTCTGTACAAAGACCTACCTGTTTCACCAAAGCTCTCACATCAATCGGTTTATCCCACCTTGTCTGTGGTATGCACATCTGACTTCCACATCCCTCCCCACACTTTCTTGTAAATATATAAGGTACTACCCAAACTGTCAGGGTTCTGGAGGCAACAACAGGCTCTAATTGCCCTGACTGGTCTGTAATGTCCTTTTCTTGCAATCCCCCCCTCTTCAACCCTCTCCACACCCGCCAGGGGATTTGCAGCCTGTGCACAAGCTCTACTTGGAGATGCTACGGCTGTAACCTTAGAAAATGTCCAATTTGGGAGAAAGAGCTGGGGGAAGCATCATCTGGTGCCTCTGTGAGTGAGGTCTCTGCCCTACCAGCCTTGCTGTCACCCTTGGCTCCCTTTTCACTTTCCCTTGCAGAGCCACCCACCCTTGATGTTCCCTGGCACTCTACCACTCAGCAAAGTGAACTTTCTTCTCCAGATTCACATTTGTCAGGTTGGGGAGCTGGAAACCTGCAGTACCTCTAGGAGGGACAAATGGTATTTAGGCCTCAGGAGCATTTCCATGCCCTATTTATTTTTGTGAAGTCAATGTCCCAGAGAGTTGTCCTGGAGCCCAGCCTGCAATACATCAGCCAAACCCTGTCTACACCGAGCTGAGATGATTGCTATCGTGCACTTGTGCTGTTTTCCTGCTCATAAAATACTTTCCATGGAGATGGGTCAGCCCTGGCCTTGATCTGGGAACATGTTTCCTGAAAAGGCAGCACTTATTTCTCTTCATCCAGGTCAGCTGAGCTGCTGACTGCCTACAGCCCATGGGGATAATGTCTGGCAGCCGCTCAGCTCTGTACAGGGATCTGCCACCCTCTTTCTGACAGAGGGTTTCTCCTGTGAATAAGAGGGCTTCATTTCAGGTCCACGTTGGCTGGCTTGCCCTCAGAGGAGGTGTTTTACAGTGCCTGGCTGGTGGTCCTTGCCAAACAGTGGTGCTCTCCTGGCTAATGGAGGTTGTTTGTATCTCAGTCACTAATTTGTGGCAATAAAAGCTCACAGCTCTGACTGTGTCACTGGTACTCACTGTCAACATGTTGCAGGTGTGAGACCAAGACGCTTTCTTCCCCTTCCTCATCAAGGTCTTCTCAGACAAAATTTGGACAGTAACTCTAGCTTGCACATACAAATACTCTGTGTGAAAACACGGTATTATGTGAAAATCTGCCAAGCAGCAGTTTCTAAGAGTCCAGCCTTTCACACCAGTGTTACAAGTGCATTAGGAACTAAATTACAGACAACATTATAATAATATGTTGAGTAACATAGAAATATTATTTTAAATGCAACACCTATCTAATGACATAAAGACAGCAGGGCCTCATAGACACATAGAAATGTCTGCAGCCAGTCACAATGTTCTCAGGACCTATTATGGTTTTTCTCTTATGTTTTCTTTCTTCTTTAGTACAGTCATTGAATTCATTCCCCACTGAAATGGGAAAACACTGAAAAAAAGCTTTGTGCAGAAATAACCTTTTTATTTACTGCAGTTGGTGTTCTTGCCGTGTTTTGAAATTACACGTTTTTCTGTCAGCTATTTACAATAAAAGTATTAGCAGAAGCCTCAGTATAGTAGTCATCATCTTTATACAGTGATGGCAAAACTCTCAAAGTTATTCAACCTTTAAGGACCCAGAGCTCATTTGTGTAACAGAAAAGTTAAAATTCTGAAGGCAATCAAAAGTCTATGCTGCAAACATTGAACAAACATAACATGCTGGCACCGGCCTTGGCAAATGACCACATTGTATTTGTATATCTGACCACGTAATTCAGACTGCATTTCTCAAGTGTTAAGGCTCATGTCAATGACTTCATGAGTCAAAGGGAATCGGTGTTTATTTGTCAACTCTTGTAGTGAATCCAAGTCATATCATTACCATTTCAATAACTCCTCTCAAGTTTGGAGGGCTTCCTCACATGTTTTTGCCACTTTTTGGCCATTTGTGCCAAATTCTCTCCTGAATTTTACTTTATCTTCTCACATCGCTTCCTTCTCAGTGTTGCCCTTGCTATAACAGTTCACTACATTTTTTCAAGTTTTCTGTTTTTAAGAAAGGATAAGAATTGCCTATTTCTTTCAACTGATTCATCATTCATTGCAGAGCTTTTATAATTTTTATTTTACATTCCTATCTGAGATCACCTTTTACTTATACGTATAAGTACATGTATAGGTAACTCACCTTCTCTATGTATACAGCTGAGATTTTGCTGAAAGACCGAGTAGGTGATGAAATGTACCACAGAAGGCTTATGGTAAGCCAGGGCAGGTCCTTTCTGACAGAAAGTAAAAAACATTGCCTTTTTGTACAGTTTTGGAAGACCTCTGGCATTTCTTTTATTGCTGCCTCCATTGGTTCTATAGGATTTGTTAAGATTTTTATTTTATAGAGAACAGAGATGAAACTTAAATAGAAAGTTTAGAAGACCCATCTGTACTTGATGCTATTCCCTTTACAGCTTTTCAAAGTGGAAAGAAAACTTTCCTAGTGCTAGCACAAGTAGGTGGCAGTAGAGACACATACATATAATGACATAGCTGGTAGAGCATATAACAATACTATTTAAGTAGTAAGGTTGCATATTTAGGCATCGTGAAATGACTTTTGATGAATCAATGTAGATCAGCAAATGTCATATGTCTTTGCAGATGTTAACCACTGTTAGTTTTTGGTTAGTATTAAAGATGCTCACAAACGTCAGTGTTCAGCTATTTAGTTTGGATATTGAGGTAGACCTGGAATCATTTAAATTGTATATAAACTTGTTCCATCACTGAGGTCTATCTTAGCCATTCCTTCCTTAGAAGAGGTAGAACTTGATTATGAAGCTTTGGATTTGAAATCCATACCCACTATTGTCCTCTTTTTATAGTAAGTGGCAAGGCCTGAGATAAGTATCAGATATGTAGTACTTTTGCTCTAAAATTCTGGAAAAAAGCAAACTTATTGGTTTAGAGTTGTTCACTGTAGTTTTAAATGAGCTTATTCTTAAAAATGAAGATAGAAGTGGGTTTTATTATTTATTATTTATTATTTATTTATTACAAGTGTAGGAAAACTTAGAAGTTTATAAACTTTCCTCATTTTAGTATTTGCCTTGTGCTTCTCAAATATAAACTTATTGTGAGAAGGAGTGTGAAATGTGTGTAAGAAAATGCACATATCACTTCTGCTTAAAAAATCAACAGGATGTCTGAATTCAGAATTCAATGTCTACACATAAGTAAATGCATAGTACATGGAGGAGTTCACTGTAATTGTGATACACTTGTAGAAACACATTTTTTAAAAAAATTCTATTCTTTTATTTTTAGTATTTATTTAAATTAATGAAATATTTGTATAGAACAGAACAGTTACATGAACAGTGGCTAGTTTTCTAGACTGAAGTTGTATCAAGAAAAAAACCCAAGAATATGGCAGTAAAATGAATAGCAGGAGAAGCAAACGTAAAACCATCTGCCAGCTGAGTTTGCCAAAGTGCCAGATGCTGCCTCTAGTAGAGTATGTTCCATTGCTTTGGTATCTGGATGGTCCTTTGTAATGAGGCAAAACTTTGACAGTTACTGAATTCCACGAATGTGTGTGTGTTTGTTTTAACTCTGATGTTTTCTGCAGGAATCAAGCTTCAGCAGAAGCCACCACATGCAAAGTTGGTAGGTACAAGCATTTGAAAAAATAAAATACCAACAGATAACAAGAGTATTTTGCATACATTATTTGTAATTCACTTGAGAAGGAAGTTTATGTAATTTTTGTCTCTTTATAGTAAGTCACCATGGAAGATATATGTAAACTGCTATTGTTCTTTATGTGTTAAGATAAATAAAATACAGCATACCTTTAAGCAGGCATGCGGAGAACAAAATTAAAGAAAATTTGTTATTCTATTTATGTGATTTATAGAACAAATCAGAAGAACAGAGTTTGGGAAACAAAATATTCTGCCTGAGCTGGATAAAAAAAAGCCTTAGAAAAAGAAAACATATAAAAATACATAAACAGTTTCACCCTTAGGGTATTTTTAAAAGTTAATCAACAAACAGTATGCTAAACAGAATTTTAAAAAAGGGGAAAAGTCTATGTTCCGTGAGTTTCTCTCAGGACTCCGTTATTTCTGTCAATAAATAGGCTTAGAGGATATTCATACCATGATAAAAGACAGCTTTTCACCATTTTGAAATAGAAATATAGCAGAAAAAAGAGTGCTGAAGTGTAATATCATGTGTTATACCACACAAAATTCTGAGCTTAACCTTTCACAAGCCCATTTGGAGCTCTAAATAGTTGGCTACCTATCTTTAAACAACTTTAAGGAATTGTTTTTAAGTCAGAAATGTAAAAATATATTTCCTGATTCTCAAGCTGATAATCTTAAATCAGTGGCATTAGCTGCTTGAAAATCTAATTGCAGTGTTTATCACTAGCGTGAATGCACCAAGTCTTCTTACCATTGAATGTGCTTGTGCTGAAAACCTGAACTGAAAAAAAAAAAAAATCTAAAAAGTTCTCCAGTACTCTCTGAAAGTAATATATATTAACTTTAAACTTTGTCAGAATTGGGCATAGTGGACTGAAGGCACGTCAGTGGGCAGACCTAGAAGGCAATATTCCTTTGTGTGGTGTTACTCTTTTTGAACTGTTGAAATTTCAAAAATATACCATGCTTTGTGAGAACCAGGCATACAGGTGCTCAGGAAGCCTGAGAAGAGAATTATGAATTTCCCTACTGCCATAAGGACAAGGAATCAGAGCCTAGGTTGTAGTTGTCTCTGAAAACACTTAAAAAGGCTCTGTGAAAGTAGCACTGCAGACTCTGAAAGCCTTTCAAATGTTCTTTCCACTTTCATTTTGCAAGACCTTCTATGCCAAACAAAAAGAAGCTCTATTATTTCTTCCTCAGAATGACTTAAGTTGGACAGTCAATGTTATGCATTAAAAAAAGCTGGTGGCAATGGGTGGCGACAGGAGGCAGATGTTATTAAAACTGGGTGTGATTCTGTGTGTGTGTGTGTGTGTGATGTTTTCTATCTGTTTTCAGTTTTTTTGTTCATCAGTTTTGGGGTAATAAACAATTGGCACAGAATGTATCTCCCAACCAAAAAAAAAGAAAAAAATTTTAAAATAATTTATGTTCAAAAGAAACTCTTCTGACTTGTCTCCTTTTTGTTCTGTTTATAAACAGTGAAGAGTATGTGTTTAGCTTTGTTAATCATGCTCTATGTAGAAAGGGAAGTCTTTAACTCATGCAGAAGGGGACATGTTATTATAAAGAAGTTGTTACATATGCAGAACTCGGGCTCATATTAAGGTAGTCAAAGTGACTGTTGTTGGAGAACTGGAGGACTGTGGTAAACTGTGAGAATGAGGAAATCAATGGGGCTTGTGAGGAATTTCACTACTGGGTGGCTGCAGATCTTCGAGCAAGGTAATATTAACTTGTGTATCTCAGGAGATGGAGTATGCATTTGTGGAATGAATCTGTAGTATAGGGCAGCCAAAGGGAAGGACAGCTGTTATGAAATTTGTAATTAAAACATCTGCAATTTGTGTCAATACAATTAAAGGGCAATGATGATATGTCAGGTTTTAAAATAAAATTAGAAGCAATTCCATTACCTGGTCATTCATCAAATAATCTGGTCATTTAGTAAGTATGGATGACTTGCACTGTTTGTCATCAGGACATCATGAGCCTTTTAAAGCAATTTTTTTTACAAAAACCCTCTATGTTCTGTCTGTGGATAAACGTATCTTTTCAAAACAGTGCATCAAGGAATAACTCTGGTACTGAAAAGACTACTATTACTATAAGCTATGTACCATAAAACAATACTAATATGGTTTTATTACCAAGGTTATGTTTTATGCTGGTTATATTGGAGAATGTCTGGCTACACTCTTGACAGTGTATGTACTTCAGTCAGTTCTTTCACGTTCAGTGTGTGATGTTGTCAACAAATTTGTTAAACAGCATTAGTTTGGCAAACAGGAGTTTAAGTGCATCTATACTGTTTTAATTTAAAAGCACACTTTGTCCCTTTAAGGCTCAAATGTTAGTTCAATAATGTTTCTCTCCTAAGTAGTTCAAAGTAAATTCAGTAAGGGGTAACTTGTTTCAGACAAACAAAGGATAAGACAGCCTTGAAGTTACACTCAGTCCTGATATTCCTGCTCCTTCACCTCCTTTGCTCTGGTTTCTTCCCTCTCGAATCAGATGTTTGTTTTCAAGGAAGCTCATCAACATTTTTGGCAAAGACATCTATTTCTTCCAAACCTTAGCAATGCCCCATGGCAGCAGGGTGTAGGTTTGTTTCTTGTTTGTCTGTTTGTTGATTTTCTATTTTTGTGTTACTATTCAGATGTCTTTTGTCTTCCCAGATAAGAAAACAAGCATGTAAATTACCCCAAACTGCACTGCACAGCATAAACAATTATGCCCCTCCAGCCAGTCACTCCAGCCAGTAAGTCAGCTCCATCTGGGGCCTGACATAAATGCCTCTATACAAATGCACATAGCATGGGGAATAAACTAGAGGAGTTAGAGACATGCCCATGTCCACAAGACTGTGATCTTACTGTCATCATGGAGACACGATGGGATGGCTCCTATGACTGGAGTGTCAGAATGGATGGATACAGGCTCTTTAGGAAGGACAGGCAGGGGAGATGAGGAGGGGGTGTCACCCTCTATGTCAATGACCAGCTGGAGTTCATGGAGCTTTGCCTTGGGATAGATGGGGAGCCAACGAAGATTTATGGGTCAGGATTATAGGGAGGGCAGGGACAGGCAGGCAGGACATTATAGTAGGGGTGCAGACTACCCAACCAGGAAGACCGAGTGGATGAGGCCCTCTATAGACAGATAGGAGCAGCCTCACGTTCACAAGCCCTGGTCCTCATGGGGAACTTCAACAACCCTGATATCTGTTGGAGGGACAACACAACAACACATAAGCAGTCCAGGATGTTCCTGGAATGCATTGATGATAAATTCCTTCTACAAGTGACAGAGGAGCCAACGAGGAGAGGTGCTATGCTGGACCTTGTTCTCACCAACAAGGAGGGACTGGTGGGGAGTGTGAAGCTCAAGGGTAGCCTTGGCTGCAGTGACCATGAAATGGTGGAGTTCAAGATCCTGAGGGTAGTGAGGAGGGCACATAACAAGCTCACTACCCTGGACTTCAGGAGAGCAGACTTTGGCCTCTTCAGGGATCTGCTTGACAGAGTACCATGGGATAAAGTCCTGGAGTGAAGAGGGGCCCAAGAAAGTTGGTTAATATTCAAGCGTCACCTCCTCCAAGCTCAGGAGTGATGCATCCTGAAAAGAGGAAGTCAGATAAAAATGCCAGGAGGCCTGCATGGATGAACAAAGAGCTCCTGGACAAGCTCAAACATAAAAAGAAAGCCTACAGAGGATGGAAGCAAGGACAGGTAACCTGAAAAGAATAAAGAGAAACTGTCCGGCCAGACAGGGATGAGGTTAGGAAAGCCAAAGCCCTGATAGAATTAAATCTGGCCAGGGATGTGAAAGGCAACAAGAAAAACTTCTGTAGGTATATTTGTAGGCAACGGTTGGACTAGATGATCTGCAAGGTCCTTTCCAACCTAGATGATTCTGTGATTGGTGACAAAAGGAAGATTAGGGAAAATGTGGGCCCTCTCCAGAATAAAGTGGGAAACCTGGTTACCCAGAACATGGAGAAGGATGACATACTCAATAACTTTTTTGCCTCAGTCTTCACCAGCAAGGGCTCCAGCCACACCACCCAAGATGCAGAAGGCAAAGGCGGGGACTGGGAGAATGACAACCACCCACTGTAGGAGAAGATGATGTTTGAGACCATCTAAGGAACCTAAAGGTGCACAAGTCCATGGGACCTGATGAAATGCATCCACGGGTCATGAGGGAACTGACAGATGAAGTGGCTAAACCACTATCCATCATATTTGAGAAGTCATGGCAGTCCAGTGAAGTTCCTGTTGACCGGAAAAAGGGAAACATAACCCCAATTTTTAAGAAGGGAAAAAAGGAAGACCCAGGGAACCAGAGGCCAGTCAGTCTCACTTCTGTGCCCGGCAAGATCATGGAGCAGATCCTCCTGGAAACTATGTTAGAGTACATAGAAAATAAGGAGGCCATTGGTGACAGCCAACATGGCTTCACTAAGGGAAAAGTGTGCCTAAAATATTTGGTGGCTTTCTGCAACAGGATTACAGTGTTGCTGGATAAGGAAAGAGCAACTGACGTCATCTACCTAAACTTGTGTGAAGCATTTGACACTGTCCCACACAACATCCTTGTGTCTAAATTAGAGAGATATGGATTTGATGGATGGACCACTCAGTGAATAAGAAATTGGCTGGAAGGTCACACTCAAAGGGTTGCGGTCAATGGCTTGATGTCCAAGTGGAGAGAAGTGATGAGTGGAATTCCTCAGGGGTTGCTGTTGGGACCAGTGCTGTTTAACATCTTTGTTGGGAATATGGACAGTGGGATTGAGTGCACCCTCAGCAAGTGTGCCAGCAACACCAAGCTGCGTGGTATGGTTGATGAGCTGGAGGGAAGCCTTATAACAGCCTTCCAGTGCTTAAAGGGGGCCGACAGGAAAGCTGGGGAGGGACTCTTTATCAGAGAGTGTAGTGATAGGATGACAGGTAATGGTTCTAAACTGAAAGAGGGTAGATTTAGACTAGATGTAAGGAAGAAATTCTTTACTGTGAGGGTGGTGAGACACTGGAAGAGGCTACTCAGACAGGTTGTGATAGGTATTGCCTCCCTGGAAGTGTTCAAGGCCAGATTGGAGGGACTTTAAGCAACCTGATTTAGTTGAAGATGTTCCGGCCTGTGACATGGGGGTTGGAACTATATGATCTTTAAGGTCCCTTCCAACCCCAACCATTCTATGATTCTATGATTTTAAAATGTTTCCTCAGAATTGGCTTTTTCAGAGCATGCTCTTCCCTTTCACCCCTTCCCCTCATGTTTTACATGAAGACCTATGGAAATAAATTCAGAATGTAAAGAGAGAGAAGTTAAACAAATTCATTGAAATACAACATTTCATGTCAAATTTGGAGAGAACAGCACCTGAACATCTACTTACATTAGCTGTCCTGTGGTCCTGTAATCGAGGCTGGTTTGAAGGTAGTGTGTCACCTGCTTAGGTGACATTTTGTTCTTTTAAAGGCTTTCATGCTCCTGTGTACTATCAATAGCATCTCTTTATTTCTTCTCAGGGGAAATGCTCTTCTGGGCATTGTATTACCTTCTTCTCTTCAATTATTTAGTAAGTTTATAAATCAAAGTCAGTAGTTTGAACATTTGTTTCTTAGTTATATCTTAGATAAACCTCTAGTTTCTCATTACTTCAGCAACAGGTCCTAAAACCCTGAGAATGAAATGCTGAGGTGAGAGATCTAAAATACCTTTGAGGCTGTTTGTGCCAAATGAATTTTAACGATATTGTCTTAATTCTCCAAATCCACACCTGTGATATTGACCTATATGGACAAAAGTATAGTCTTACATTTTAAAAAATGGTACAGGGAATACCCTTCACTATCAAAACAGATACATGTAGACAAAAAGGGAAATCTTTTCAAGCATACTGGTTACTCGCTAAGGAGCATAGAGTGGAGGATTAATTCTAGTTGTAGAGGAAAGGTAGGTGCTGAAATCAATCATAATTACTGTAGTTAACTGGCAGGTTAAACATAGTACAGAAGTAGGTTGAAACTGCAACAATACATATTTACCGTTTATGCAGCAAACCCTGCAATTTAGTCTTTATTTATTGTTGAAATTAATGAGTCTTTTTACTGATAACAAATTTAGGTCTGTAATTAACAGTAGGCTGTGTACAGGAATATAAAAGACTTCTTGATTTCAAACTTGACTGTGAAAAGTAGATATTTTTTGTAATGACTACTGGTTTTGGGGGTCTCAATCATTCTCCTTTGGTTTTATTCCTCATGAATATGGGCTTTTGTTTTTAAATGTCTGCAGAGATCAGTTGAGTTACATGTGAATGCCTCTTAATGCCAGGGAAGATCTGTCCTTCACTGAGTATCCCTATTAGTAATTATTCTGTGTGCTTCTCTGTGTCAGTCCTGCACTGGACACACCTGGCAGGGTTTGGCAGGGGGCTGCAAGTGTCCTGTGTGGGAGGCCACGATCCATATGTACCATTCATGCATGACCCCAAACGGCTCCAATGCCAATGGGAACAGGCCTGCAGCCCATCAGGGATCGTCGATGCCACAACCCTGATATATTTAGGAAGAGCCTCAGCCACTGTGGGGAGGGGACATATGGGGAAACAGGTGAGGAGAAATGGATGGGCCATTACTGGGGTCATGGTGATAGACATGACTGGAGACATACTCTGGGAAGGATGTGCTCCCTGCCAGATGAGGGACTGTTGAGGGACCACAGCTGTAGGTGACCCACACTAGGGAGCAGACACTCCCAAGGGAATGCAGCCATGGTCAACCCATACTGGGGGAGGGAGAAGGAAACAAGGAAGAAGCCATGAGCAGTGAAGGAAAATGAAGCAAAGAGTGTCAGAAAGAAACCGTGTCATGCACAGCCTCAAACTCCTGCTCTGGACCTTACCTCACCAAAGGGATTGGGAGGGACTGAGTGTAACAAGCAGCAAAAACAAGGGGAAGTGACAACCAGGAGGGAAGAGCAGAGGTGTTGGACTGGTTAGCCAGGGAAGGTGGACAGAGGGTGATTCCCTAAGTGTTTGTTTAATTGCTTATGTTTTGGTGTGGTTTTTTTTCTCAAGACCTAAATCAGTCATCAAAAGCTTGTTTTAAATGTCAGTAAATTAAATTAAGTAAGATTTCCTCAGTAGATACTGTTTTGGCCACAACACCAACCTCCTAAAAGAAAGAGAAGACACGGCCCAAAGAAAGGAGGCCACAAAGTATGCCAATAATCTCTCTATAAAATCAGCATAGTTAATTACTCAGTTTTATCTGTTCCCATGCAATGAAGCAGGATCTAGTGTGCTTTCTGGAAGTACTACACTTTGACCCTCACCAGCCTCTTTTGTGTCACCACAGACCCCGTGGACACAGCCCTGCACCTCTGACAGAACAGGGTATCTGTGGCCAAGGACTGTTCTGATTAACTCAACAGATGTTTCCCTCTCCAGCGAAGTCATTTTGTGCCACAATCCTCCCATTTTGCTACTCCTTTCTCATCTTTCGCCACTTAGCTTATTTCACCTGGCACTTCTTACTTTCCATGTTTTTTATCCTCAATTCTCTTCTCTATCTGCAGATTTCTTCCCCTTGATCTGTACCAGCTACGACCCTTCCTTTCCCTCCTTTCTCAGCTCTACCACCAGTTCCTCACTCTCTTATCTGCAGAAATGATGCTTTTGCTTTTTGTTTTTCTTTTTTTAAAAAATTACCTTCATTCTCAATCCTTTCATCTTCTCAGCCACCTCAAGTACTCCTTAGCTGAAAACAGGACAGATACACCTCATCATGAGCCATTCAAAAGGGAAACAGCAATTGCTGAACCTGCACTTAATAATTTGTGTTGCATTTTAATTCCTCTTCTTTCTCCTTCTTTTTCTTTGTCCAGAGGAAGCTTTGAGATATCTAAAGAAATAAAGGAAGAAATCACATTCTTTTACCTTTATTATGTATCTGGGAGTTGACTAGAAGGGTCTTAATATGTAAAATGCCAGTTGACCAGTGACATCAGATGGAAAAAGGACACACAATACAGATCTAGAGAAGGTTCTACTGTCTGCCTGGAGAAAACAAGCATTGCTCTTGATTAGTTACTTATATATGTGTCCTCTTGGCTGAATTTTTGTTGCTGTGGGCAGTTCTTGGGACTCCCTGAGGTGCCTCAGGCAGGAGCAGTGAATGAAGCCTAATACTCTCCAGCCAGCAGAAACTTGTTCTTGTCTGCCCACTAATTACCTACCTGCATCTGCAGAGTTTGATTTTGCATTTCCTCAAAGGTCAGATTTCAACTTCCCCATCTTCCCCTCTTCCTAGAAGGAATAATAGCCTAGAAGGAATAAAAGTAAGTACTTTTTTTAAGGGAATTACATGATTTTCATCTGTCCTTATTATATTTTTTTTCTCTCTGATTGGGCATATTCAACAATAAGATCTTGGATTTTCCCAACCTGAATTATCCATGTATCCTAGAAGGAAAAAAAGAACACAGAAATATGGCATTGCTGTCATTGCATGTAACTGTTTCACATGTCAGTAATAACTGTAAAATCCCCAGTGCACTGTGTGCCAGTAAAGCAAATTAAGCCAGAGGAGCATGCTTCCTCACAGAAAACAATGGTGTCAGGGCAAGGGAAACAGGTGAAAACAGGAGCTTTCTGTGAGGCTGCTCTCATAAAGCAGCTGCTAAAAAAACTGATTAAGCAATTGGATATAAGTCTTACTTTCCACCAAGTCAGTAAGAGATTTTTGTTGTGAAGGTCCTGAGCTGTCACCTGATGTTGATTTAAAGAGACAGGTGATTACCCACAAAGTGAAAAATAATGTGGTGTTATTCCCTGAGGTATAAACTCCAATAACAATCAGAAAAGAGAGTGAGAGAATAGAAGACTACTGTATAATAGACGGAGCGCAGTGCTGACAGTGGTGGAGATGAAGTGAAGTTGACAGGAGTTTCATTGTGGACTTAGCTGCACTGATGTGGCTTGGGTAGTTCCCAGTGTCCATTCAGCTGTCAGTACCATCAGTCACTCCTGAGCCTGTCTCTCTCCTCCATCCTCTCCTCTGCTTCAAGCCCCAATTTACAATTAATACTTTAAATTAGCTGGCTAATGATTACTACGTCTTATTTCAAAATGTCAAATGGACTATAAGAACCATCATTATTTCATGGCCATGTTTTTTCCGTTAGCTTAATAATAATGACTGTTTTATTGCAGGCTACTGATCACTTTCTGTGTTTCTCTTCTTCCCCCCGTCCCCCCCTATCCCTTGTCTCTCTCCTATCTTTCAGTGTCAATGCTTTATAAATTATGAACAACATTCCAGTTCCAAGAAAGTTAATTACTGCTTATCTCCTGGACTGGCATTGAGAAAACTTATAAAAGGAAATGGATGTGAAGGAAAGAAAAGCTGAGGATGAAATACTGTTAGAAAAAGAGAAAGATGTGAAAAAATAGGCACCGTAAAATATTTCTGTCTCTGCTCTCCTCCTTACCTCCACTCTGTTACAAGTATACTCTCAGGTACTTTACTAATGAGTAAATTTCTCTGTGACATACTTTGCACAACAGGAAATTATTGAATGGGTATTTATTATTGTTATATTTAACTAAAGACCTTTGTGTCCATATTTTAATTTAAAAATTACTGAAGAATTCTAGGAGATTCTATCAGCTGTAGTAACCTCATATCTTATTATTACCACAGTCATTAACATACATGCCTATCAGTCTTTTCTTTTGCCAG
Source organism: Strix aluco (assembly GCF_031877795.1). Classification (NCBI taxonomy): domain Eukaryota; kingdom Metazoa; phylum Chordata; class Aves; order Strigiformes; family Strigidae; genus Strix; species Strix aluco. The sequence goes on along the minus strand of NC_133931.1, from coordinate 61,267,542 downwards.
AAAAAAAATGACCATTCTTTTACACATCAAAGGAAATTTAAGTAGAGGAAGATTATTATTCTTTCATTCAGGATATTTGTGTATCACCATGATTGCAGCTTTTTGCATAGATCTATATAAGGTAGAGATCTCTTAGATTAATTTTGTAGATTTGTTCTCTCTAGTATAGACAAAAGAAGGAATAATATTCCACTTATTTCATATGTCATTCTTATAGACATGAACTGCAGTGTTAAAAAGAAACAGTTTTCTTATAATCCTACCAGAAAACACATATTTTATTGTAATTGCATTACATGAGATGTGTATTATTATTTGACCAGGTCATGAGAGGTATAAAGTAAACTCTGGCTTAAAAAGGGGCTCCATAAGTACCTGCGATTCTGATGAAGCTGGAGCTACTACCTGCCTCAAAATTTAATGTAGACAATTCATATGTTTTCTCTTTTTATTTTGGAGTTGTTTAGCCTGCAAGTTTCATCCAATTATACAGCTGAGTTAATGGTCTTGCATATTCTCTGCTGTCAGTCATAAAGGAATGTTACACAAAGGCCAATAAAAATAATAATAATTTTGACTTTCTGTAGTTCTTCTACACCCTTGAAAGAGTTCAGATTTTCCCCTGGCATTCTTAGTGCATGAGTTATATTGAGACAGTGTGCAACGAAGGGTTACTGTTATTAGCAGCTATAACATTTGTTGCCTTGTTTTTCTGTATTTGGTAGGAAAACTTTTTTAACCAGTGTTGGTAAGGAGTGAATTTGACCTGTATCTTTTCACCAATTATAGACAGAATTCTCATTAAGTGTCTGATATTTTTATTCCTGAAGCATATTGGTGTTGCTGGAAGCAACACCTTTAAAATAAATTCAGTATTAAATAAACACCTGTTCATTAAGTAGCACTCTATGCAGTTTGGTGGCAGATGCTGCTGATGATAATGATACAGACTGACAGGCAAGTTAGATACTAATGGACTGTACTACCGATGAATCTGGATGCTCTAGAATACTACGTGTCAAAATAAACTGTATTTCTCTCTGAAATAAAACAAACCCTATCAGCATGGAGGACTGAAAAATCATTTTTGTTTTAGAACAATGTTAAGATCCAAACATTACCTGATATTTGAACCAGACTGAATTCTCCAAGGATTCTGGCTTTTCTTGAACCTTTTATTTTCAGATGTGTACTCTTGCATAAAAGGATTTCTGGTCAAAGGAAATGAAATTTCAGAAGCACAGGTAGGAAATGGAGTTTGCTGTGGTAATACTGAGCTGCCTAGATAAACTGAGAGATACTGTTAGTTTTTTGCAAAAAAGTGACATGAGATGTCTAGACAGACAGGTTTATACAAATACATAAAGCGAACCCAGAGTCAATCTTTCTTTTTTTTTTTTTTTTTTTTCTATAGACCCAGAAATAGCTTGAAAGTCATCGGAAGGGTGAGTAAAATCAAATTTTTCTACCTAAGAATTAGGCCTCAGTGCTTTGCCACACTGCCAAAAAAATGTGTGGTATGACCACTAAGGGTGAATAGAATAGAATAGAATAGAATAGAATAGAATAGAATAGAATAGAATAGAATAGAATAGAATAGAATAGAATAGAATAGAATAGAATAATTTCAGTTGGAAGGGACCTACAACGATCATCTAGTCCAACTGCTACTGTGACCTCTAAGAGGAAATTGTGAACCAGGAGAAAGCCCAGAGCAGATTCAGGCTTTCATTTGTATCCCTGGCATAAAGAAGACTGCCACTGAGAGACAACTCCACTTGCTCCTACTCTGATACAGCTTGTGTTCTGCATCTCTTACTCCCTCAGTAGCCTGCAATGGCAGCAGCCACACTCGTCACTTCCAGGTTTTTGCCATTATGAATTGAGTCTGTTGACAAGCACAGTTCCTAACTTCAACTATGTCTACAGTCAGCCCTGAAAGTATTTTCAATGCCCAAAATTCTTCTTCCATGCATAAAGCTTAAGAATGGATTAATCTTAAGAAAGAAGATAAAGCAATTAAATGTTGTCTCACAGGGAGCCAGTAACAGCTAAGAACCTAAGCTTTCTGGAATAAAAGGGAAGGTCTTTACATGGATAAATAACAGCATAAAAGCCTGTAAAATAAGCATAAGAATAAATGTTCATGTTTTCCAACAGAGATTTGCACTGAACCTATACTTTTCAGAATATTCAGTTATGATTTGGGAAATTATATGGGAAGTGAGGTGAAAAAGTGTCCTAACAATGTAAAGTGTTCGAAGTAAGAAAAAGCCTGTGAGAAACTGTGAAAGGGCTGCCTGAGTCAGATGGGAGCAAAATGGCAGAAGAAAGTCAATGTAGATGAATGTGAAATACTGTACAGGGAACTCCCACCCCAAAACCTAACTTTACCTATGCAACGATGTAGCTTAACCATGATTCAGGAATGAGATCTTGGAGCTGTAATAAATAGTGTGTGAAAAAATTATGTGAACTCCATGCCCAGTAGCAGTCAGAAGCAGACAGAATATTATAAAATATTAGTAAGAGAAACATAATAGAAATACCCTTATGTCTTTATTTAAAATCATGGTGCACTAACATCTCTTATACTCTGAGCCATTCTTGTTTTTATCTCCTCAAAAATATTATACCTTCAAAGTGTCCAGGGAAGAGCAGTAGGAATGATCAAAGGTATGAAATAGCTTCAAGTGAATGAAGAACTAGTATTCTTCTGTCCTGTAATTATACTCTTCCCAAGGCATTTCCTATGGCTTTCTGTTGGGGACAGGATGTTGGGCTTTGCAGACCTTTGATGTGGCCTAGTGTGGCAGTGCTTTGACTCTGCTGTGTCTGTTATGGAGGGAGGAGTACGGCACCAGGGCAAACAGACAGAATTAAATTCCATTGAAACACAGTATCCACCACTGCTTTCCTTTGAAGAAGTGCTGTTCTCCTTTTATAAAGAAGGTGTGAGAGTGCATAAGGCTGTAAAGGAATTCAGATTAAGCACTGCCTCACCCTGAGGAGTTCAAACACACACCTTCCATCTCTAAGGGAATTTCCTCCCTAACAGGCTGAAATTAAACCTATTCTCCAAATAAATAATTAATCTAACTTTTGAGTTACTTTTGGATATGTCTTCATTAACAAGCAGCACAGCAGAACAGGAGCAGATCTGCAGAGTGAGGCAAAAGGAACCCGGTTCATGTTCCAGAGGCAGCTCCAGGACGTGAACCACAGCGTGGGAAGGGAGACGGTGGAGGGTTTCACTTCACAACCGTAACCCTGATACAACACTACATGCTAATGTGGACGTAATCTACTGGAATCCAGTTCTCAGCCCTGTTAGTGAGCAGACTGGACCTTAACAGGAGACTGACAACGCTTTTTCTCCTTTTCTCTATACAATAACTCTTTTGCAGCATAGCAAAATTTGAATGGAAGGAAGGGTGCAGAATCACCTTTAACCAAGTGTCTAGGACAGTCACCGGAGGATGATGATATGAGCTTGAATGCCTTTGGACCAAAAATAGAGCTGATCAGCAGAGTGCTTGTGAGGTACTGCACTATTACCATCAACCATTCCTCTCAATCTCTTTTAGAATAAAAGTATAATCCCATCTATACTGCCAAAAAAAGACATTTTAGACAACAACAACTAGGTGTTTATGAATTTTAAAGGGGTATATGAAGCCCTCTCACCTTCTTCCTAAAAGAGGGCAGAATTGCAAGACATTTCAGTTTCTTCATTGCTTTTTAATGTTTAGTTCTAAGCCTGTTAGATCCTTCTCTGAGGTGTTTAACTTTTCCTAAAATTACATGTGGAGTTAATGTTTACACTCAGCATAAGAAATTAAATAGTGAATTTCACCTTACAGTTATAGAGTAGAGCCTTTTTTTTTTTTTTTTTTGTCTTTAACAAACACGAAATAATAATTAAAAAAAGAGAAAATTTTTTGACCTTCTGTCAAGGTCTTTCTGTCATATTTGACATCTTAAGGTCTTCCAAACCTTTGCATTATGTTTTACAGTTCTTTACCAGTTTTATTAGACACTTAAATGAATTGCTAGAAAGAGCTTTTCCTAAAGTACACGTAAGCAGTAACTTGCTGTCTTCACCTGTATCTGGCCTAGATCATTTTGGAGCTCAATGCTGACAGAACCCATATCCATGGGACCAAGAGTCATTTCAGCTTGCAGCAGACAGAACGTTATACTTTCTTTACTGACCTGAATTTTGTAAAAAGGCTTTAACCCTAAAACCCATTTTCACCTCAATGAAATTGTAATTCCTTCTTCTGTTATTATTTTTGCAATGCTTATACCGTAGTTTAAAGACTCATTTGGGGTTAAGCCCTATGGACCCTATTGCCTTTAGATGCTGGATAAATACCTTTGAACAGTAACCCCTGTCACATTTACAGACAGGTTTTGTCTAAATTGGTAGCCATTTCCTGACAAGGATAGTGGAAGTAAGAGCTTTACCCAAGAACATGAGGAATTTCTCAGCTCCTTATGTTTTTTTGTGGGGTTTTTTTTGTTTGGTTGGTTGGTTCAATTTGTTGGTTTTTTTAACTCACAGCAATTTTCAGACTATCATTCATGACACAGTTCATTAACTAGTTCATTTAAAAATATCACTTGAGAGTAGTATAAAATATCCTTTGGATTAGTTGCTTTGCTGCCAGAAAGCAGGATGGTTAAGTGCAGCCAGAGCATGCCTCAAGTTCCTAACCTATCCACAGGAGTAATGAGGGCTTAGTGCACAACACAACTCTCATCGTGTTACGTGAGGAATACCCCTGAACTTTTTGGAAGACTTCCCATGGTAAGCAGCCATCTAGCCTGTGTTATTATCTACTTTTTACCTGCTACTAATTTTTCCTTTGAGAGAGGAAGCTGTTGGTCTGACAAAATAATGCAGTCTTCTCAGTTTTTATTTCAGTAGAGAAATGAGCTGGCTAAAATATTTTCCCATTAATATGTACTTGAAATAACTCAAAGAATTTTAATTGCTCCCTAATAATAGTTTTGTATGACTTGTAGTTGAAAACACTTTTCTCTCAGGTTTCTCCTTAACTGCAGCATTAGTTTTTTCCTCAGAGTATAACCGCATGAAACAAGGACAAATGCTGGATTCTGCACCTGGGACAGTGTAATCCTGGATGCCTGAATGTACGTATAGACTGGGGGACAAGCGGTTGGAGTGCAGCCCTGCAGAAAGGGATCTGGGGGTTTTGGTTGGTGGTAAGTTCAATATGAGGCAACAATGTGCCCTGAACGCCAAAAGGGCCAACTGTATCCTGGGGTGCATTAAGCACAGTATAGCTAACTTGTTGAAAGAAGTGATTGTGCCACTGTACCTCAGCATTGCTGTTGCCTCAACTGGAGCACTCTGTGCAGTTCTGGACTCCACAATATCAGCAGGATATAAAAATAGACTGTGTCCAAAGTTGGGCAACAAAGATGGTGAAAGGAGTAGAGGGCATGACTTATGAGGAATGGGTGAGGGTACTGGGTTTGTTCAGCTGAAAGGAGACTGAGAGGTGACGTCATTGCTGTCAACTTCCTCATGATGGGGAGCAATGATGGAGATGCTGACCTCTTCTCTCTGGTGTCTGGTGATAGCATGTGAAGAAATGGCTTAAAGCTGCTTTGGAGAAATTCAGACTGGATATTAGGAAAAAGTTTTTTACTGAGAGGATGATCAAGCACTGGAACAAGTTCCCCAAGGAAGTGGTCATGGCCCCAAGCCTGTCAATGTTCAGAAGTGTTTGGACAATGCTCTTAGATATATGGTTTAACTTTTAGATTGTACTGTGTGGAGTCAGGAGTTGGACGATCCTCGTGGGTGCCCTCCAGCTCAGGTTATTCTGTGGTTCTATAATTCTAATACAATGGTCAACCTATCCTTTAAACCCTTCAAAAGGGACTTCACCCTATTCTGATTATTTTTCTTACACTTTTGCTTCATTATATAGTTAAAATAAAAATTGTAATTTAATTGAACCTTAATTAGTTACAATTTGTTACTCTTTCTAAAAAATGACAACAGTGCTCAGGAAATTGTTTAATCCTAAATATATTTTACCTCCTCTTAAATCCAAGATGCATTTCACCTTTCAAGAGATGAATTCACCGCGAAATACAACAATAGTCTGAAGATAGTTTAATTAATACTTACAGCCTTTTTTGTATACATGTATTTGTTTCTAAATAGTATAGTTACTGTTTTCTGCAAACTATTCTGTACAGTCTCAGGGAATATAAAAGTATATTTTCAAGAGTATGATACTCTATGAAAAATTATAGCAATCTCATGGACAAGTAAAAACAGGTTAGCTATACTAATTTCTGAGTTACCCCCTGATTTACAGAATTTTGGAAACTGATAAGTAAATGCATACAGAAAAAACTCTGAAAATGAAAATGAGAATAAAGCAATACAAAATGTACTTTTTCAACTTTAATTTATGTTTACTTATAAGAACCACTTTTGTGTTTATTACTGCTTATAGCATTTCCACGTAAGCTTAATTTACAGTGAAGTTTGTTCTAGTAATTAACACAAACCTTAAACACACTGAAGAACAAACTAATTCAGCAATTCAGGTTTGAAATATAAAAATCCATATAAATGTTGAGATAAATATTTTCTAATTTTTAAAATATTTTGCAAATTAAATCTTCTCTACTCATTTTAGTAAGAACTTTTAACTGTCCTACTTAAAAAAAATTGTGAAATATCTAACTCTACTTTTTAAAAAGAGTTTTGTGAAATACAAATTTTATTATACATATATCTATAACCACAGATCTTTAAAATTTGCATAGCTCCATTGAAATCTCTATAACACTAAACAACTAAGACACTAGGCCCTTGAAGTCCCTTAAAATCAGTCTATAATTAATTAAAATTTTACCAATTAGATTAATTTCAAGCAGCTTCTTTTCCATTTCAAAACCAGCTGTTTGTATAACAAAAGATAAGAAAGTGTAAATCCTAAAAGTTCAGTGGAAGGCAAATGTTGCAACATACTCATAGTTTATGGATAAAACTAGCATTTACATTACAAGTGAAGTCCTTTGAAGTCAACAAATTAAATCCTTGTAGTGTCGAAGTCAAACTGCATTCACAAAGAAAAGCTACTGATGTGAAAGATTTTTAATTGGATATGAAAAGACAGAGAAAGAGAGAGAAGAATAATAAGTCGATTCTTTTTCAAACTTGCTTTAATTTAGGTAGTTGGTCATGTGCCTTTAGCTGAGTTCAGTTTCTCTTTCAAGTGAGTCTCCAAAGACAAGAGGAAAAATGGCTTTATTGTATGTAATTCATGCTTGCTTGGATAAAGGTGGATATAGTTTGTCTGCTATAGATGCTTCTTTTTAATTCTAGAGAGCCTATTTTATTTTTGTTGTCAGTTTTTCCCTTCACACTTGCATGATTAGACTTGGATTGGGAAGACAAAATTCCTGCAACCTTTGTGTGTCATCCCTTTCTTTTTTCTCACTGTTGTTAACACTTTATCTTGCTTCTGAAGATGAGCTATCATTGCAGTCATTGTGATTTTACTATTCCAGACAGTTTGTTTACTCCCACTGGGTATTTTTTAACTTAGCTCTTTCAAGAAAAGTCTTTCTTTTCACTAACATCAGGCAGTAAAGAACAGTCCATAATACTGAATGCTCAAGTCCTTCGTTTCAGCTAAGTGCTTCAGGAAAGGCAGAATTTTACCTGTTAATTTCAACTTGATTTAGCTTCATTGCTTATGTAGTTATTTAACTACTATATTCACATTTAATATAAATATGATTTTTTTGAGGACAGTAAAGTTTTGCCACAGCAGCATTTTGGTGCTTCAGCACTTCCCCACTACAAAAGGTACACCATTTACTTTCAAGAGCAGAATTTGCTTGAACAATCAGATAAACTTGCATACAACAGAGAATTCTGAGCATAAGAAATAGCTTAAAACGTCTTTATTACTACTCAGCTTCAATGATATTACAATGAAAGCAAGGTCTGCATTTTATCTCTCTTCTCATAGTTTTCTTTCCTTATTATTTGTATTTATATTAAGCATACCTTTACAGTAAAATTGTGACCTATAACCTACCATTTTTCTAGCAATGTGTTTTTTGAAACACATTTCCATATATGTAATTCTAAATCAGAAGCAGATGATTTCTAGAAAGCCTAAAAATACACTTCACTTTTCCATTACTTGTATATATTAAATGAATATGATGGAATGAACATGCTAAAACTGAGTATGGAATAAATGTTGCTGAACTCATGGGAGACTTGTAGCTTTACTTCATCAGTATGAAGGACTTTACTGTTGATATAAAACTACTGTGTTAGATGCTTGAGAACTGATCTGTAATTTGGGAGAGATTTGCATTCTACTACTTCTTGTTACAAAGTTATCAAAGTAATTAAACAGTGGATTTCTACCCTGTTGCTTGTAGTTGTGGTAACCTTTCAGAATATAAAAGCATTTATTAACTAATGGAATAAATTGTATTTCAAATAGTGGATCATTTGCAGTTATTTCTCTCATGTAAGATCATGGAATCCTGTAGTTAAAATCTTGGAGCTACTAAAACAAAATGAAAATTTAAGTCAGGTTCTGTTTTCCTGCAGAAGAGAAAAGTGAAGATAGTTTTTACCTGCTGCTCATCTGGAGATTATGCCTTCTTAAAACTTTTTACTCCTTTTTGATTCTGAATTCCTGATCAGATCCAAAAGATTAAAAAAAAAAGGATTTTGAAGCATCTGTTGATACAGATACTCTAAGTAACTTTGGTTTCAGAGAAAGTGTCCAATGAAATTAAGATTACTTCACACTTTTTTAGAAAAGGCCAACTCTGTTTTACAGACTGCTACAGAGAGCCAAATGATTTCTCATCCTTAATGACACTATTCTCCAGTTCTGACTTTTCAGGGAAAACACACAGAATCCACACAGCTGACCCTATTCAGCTTCACATCAGTGGTTACAATCACATATAATTCATTTAACCAGAAGAACTCCTCAGAGGATGCTATTCAAGTGCTGCCTCTATCTGCATTATATTTAAGTGTAGCTATTGCTGTTTTATAGCAAGGACGGTAACACACAGGGTTTGGGTATTTCTCTAGAGGGTTTCAGAGTTTTACTCGAGTAAATTATGAATTAAAACCGTAAAGAAAAATCAGTGCTCTCAGCCTACTATGAAATCCCTGTTATGGTATCCTAACTATGTAATTTGGAATTCTGTAGGCAAAATTAATTTCTCAGGGTATCAGTTTTCAAAGACCATTTTAGTTATTGGTACCTATACACTTAGAAAAGTTGAATATATTAAACATGAACTTTAATTTTATTATTTTTTATATCTTTGTGGGAAAAACAAAATAAAAAGCTTTCATCTGAATGATGTTCTGTGTCATAACATTTGAGCGTCTCCCATGCACTTCTGGAATGTTATCATGAAACCTTGATGTTCTATATGAATATCAACAGACGTTTTAGAATATTTGTGTCTGATATAATTAAGAAATTACATCTTTTATGTACATATTTGTTTAATATTGCATGCATGACTCAGATGTTTAGAAAGACTAGCAAATAAAAGTGAATTCTTTCCCTGTCAGTGGTTCATCACACATCATACTGACTTCAAATTATTTGCTTCCGAGTCTATCTTATATTAAAAAAAAATATATATATTAATGCTTATTGCTTACAGCTTTGGAAGATTCTGGTTTATTCCTAATTCAAAAATCTGTGAGACTGAATATCTATTATGATCCTGTTAGAAATTAAATTTCTACTTTTTTCTTCTTTTTTTTTTTAATTTTTTTTTTTTTATTTATTTTACATTGATGCTAGTATTATCAGCTACAGCAGCAAATTGCTTACAGAACTGCAGTACAACAGGGCTGATAAAATAATTTTTTGTCTCTTTTTCTTTGGCTGGACATCTGGTGGCCATTAACAACCAAGCATGCTGATGTGTTATTCATCTGTGCTGATACTGCACAAAGGATTCTGCCACCTGTTTGATTTTTATTCACTGCTTTAAATATATATATTTAGAAGGGGAGCATTTAATACTCTTGAGTTAAAGGCATCAGATCAGAATGTGTAGTTCAGCAGGCAGAGCTTGTAAAACATGCTAAATCCCACAATTTTGAAGCTCATGAAGCTTCTTTCTTCAGTTAAGGTTTGCTTGCAGTTATCTGGAACTGCATATTTGTTTACAGACATTGAATACTGTGCTGAGCAAGTCTCCGTCTCAGAAGTATAGCTCAAATTTTCCCCTCTGACATTTAAAGGCTTGCATTTTTAGCATCAGAGGGATTCCCCACTCTGGCCCTACTACTGATGATCTACAAGGCGACACTGATTATTCCTCATTAATCTGAGATCATGATTACAGACACTCTGAAGATAATGAAGGCATAAATCCACTACCAAACTTTAAGAAAATGTGGTTAGAGAGTTAATTTCTCTATGTCACCTGTACACCAATTGGAGCAAGAAGACATCTTCTAAAACATGATTCAGGAATTTATAATAAAAACATAGTCTACATAGCTCAAGTAAAGAAATGTCATCATAAATTTCAAGGATCAAGTGACATTTGGTATTACATCTAAAATAATGCTGAAATTTCTTAAGTATTTAATAGACATGAATGCCTTTAAAAGCTTTCAGAAGGGGACCGTGCCCAACTTAGTTCAGGTTTCTAAATTAAGGGGCTTATCACATAAGAGATAATGCTCCTTTCTGATCAATGTCAATCAAGAAAAGCTAAAAGTGATTTAAAATGTACAAAGTCTAAAGGAGATGAGACAATATCTTGTGAACAAAAATAAGGTGTTGTCAGTCTAAAATCATGGTCATTTTGATGTGCTTAGCAGCAGAAAAATTAATGGCTTGGGAGAGAGTAGGTCATGTCATCTTTTGGTAAGAGAAAACAATATTTTGCATGTTGTGAATAACATAAAGCATGTGATACACTTAAACAAATATTACCTGCCAGTGATTATCCTACAGCTGTAAATATGTTTGTTTATGTGTGGAATCCTGAGATAGATGAAGGCATTTTCTAAATATTTATAATCACAAACAACCCTGCACTCCCAAACCCTGGAATAACTGTAATTTCAGAAGCCTACAAATTTTACATTAAGCTCCTATTTCAATTAAATATACCTCTTAAAAAATTTTCTTTTAGCTTGTCTTTTGCTCTAACGTAAGTGGTAAGAACAGTGAAAATCTCAGTTAGATACATAATTTCACTTGTGTTTTGGGGTATGTTTTTCCTGCATGCTTACAGAAATTCCTTACAGTGAAACTATTTCCTGTAGAGAAATGACCAAAAACCTTAGAGCCTTTAGCAGATAAGATAATATCCATTTTAGAGACTTTAATTTGCATTTAAATGTATATATATTAAATAATATTATTAAACATTTTATGCCATCTGAAAAAATAAGCTTACTCTATTAAGTCACTTATACAATATGTGACATTAGAAGATGAGAATGGCTTCAGATGTTGTAAATTTGAGTGTTTTCTTCCCTTCCTGCTTATATTCTCTGCTAATTATATTCATAGGATAAAATAGGTCAAAAAGGGAAAAGAGGAAAAGATCCTCTAGTCCAAAATTGTCTAACTTCAAAGTTAAATTAGGATGCTCAAGGCCATAGCTACACTGTAAGTGATTCCAAGGTTAGATTTCTTTGATGTTTCTATGTACTAAATAAAAACCTTAAAATTTATTATGAACTTTGCAAAAACTTCTTTGCTGTTTTAAAAGTATGAAGAAGGCTTGTTGGCTGCTTTTTTTTTTTTTTCCTCTAATTGATTTCACAATCCCACTAAAGAAAAGAATTACTGATTTATGAAGACAGAACCATACTGTTAAGACAAAAAACAGATAAATCACTTGAAATCAACATTCTAAAATTAATTATAGATCACATAATAAAGACCATAAGACGTTTAGTCCACCAAGCTAGACCAAATTTGGTTAACTCAGTCTAAAGTACAATAGGAATGTATCTTACATCTTTCATGACACATAAAAGTCATCATTTTAAGTTGGTTAAATTTGGAAGACAGCTGTGTCAGTGTAGATCTAAAAATAGTAGACTATTCTTTAACCAAAGAATGAGATAGAGAAGACACTACAAGGAATATAGGTCCAAAGTCTCCCTGTCCACCAAGAGGCTTTTTATTTCTCTCACATAGTTGTTTATGTGCAGAATTACTTGATCAGCTTCTACCACGGAACAGACTTTCTATCTTTGTGTCTGGCATCCAAAAAAATTGTTTTCATGCTGTCACACTGTCTTTCAAACAGTTCTACTAGTATACTAATAGGGCTCCTTAGACATCTTCTTTCACTTCCTGGAACCTATGCTAAATCAGATATGGTACCTATTTCTGGGAAAAAAATATTTTCTCTGATCTTGTTTAACCTTTGAAATTTTAAATGCTACTTCAAAATCATATCATTATTGCTTGGTAAAAAGAATTTTAAACCTTGCCTTACAAATCTTGCAGAATTCATCCGGATGGCTGTACCACTCCCTGTTTTGATTTTCTTCCGGATAACTAACAGGAGATAGGGGGACAGGTCCATTCACTCCACAGAACTGCATAAGGCAAAATATTTTAAATCAGTAGCCAGTCATCTACATTTCAAAGTATTTTAAAACCTGAATCTGGTTTTAGATTTAATTTTCTCTTCTCAGCAACCTACAGAGACAACTATCCATTTATGTAGCCTGAGAATGCAGGGATCCTACAAGGTATTCAAAGATGGATCATTGTATAAACAATATCCAGTTTTGCTCTCTCTGGAATGAAAAAAAAATATATATATTTTTACTTGAAATAATGCTTAATTAACTTCCAAGTGAAATGAAACATGAAGAAACAAACTAAGACCTCAAACAAACAATTTTGTTTAAGGTGACTTAATACTAGGTTATAACAGGTTTTGATATCTGCAAAAAGATTGTATTCTTAAGGAAAGATGGCACAAGAACTTTCTTTTTAAAAGTTGTCTTATGACTATGGGAACAATAGATGTGGTTTTTATTATTACAACTTAACTGGAAGGGATAATTCAGTGTGTAATACCTGAACTTGTTTTCCCACAAGTTGGATTTATGTCGCTCTACATATGGTAACATGTATATGGTCAGTCTGGAGATAAAGTGTCCAGAATATGCCCTCAGAAACTGCTACTTTAATGGATAACACTGACACTGAACTGTTCTTATCTGAGGTCACATATTGGGCCATGATTTTCAAATCCATGTTACTGATTTTGTGTAGCTTAATTCACTTTAGCAGTCATACTGAATTAATTGTGCCCTCTGTGAACAAAATCACTACATGTACTTATTTTTTTCCTGAATTGGTTTATATTTTTTATTGTTGTCAATTTATAGCTAATATTAAACTTTCTAATCTGTCCTGGAATTGGAAGGTTGAGTATGATGGCTTAGCTCATGTATTCCTTGAAAGGATTTAAACTCTGAACAAGGAAAAGAATCAGTGTGGACTTCACTTGGAAAAATATAAACTTCAGGAATGAAACTGCAGATTTCACGAGCTTAAACTTGGAGTCCATCCCAGATCTTGTGAGTTCCCATGGGGTCAGTTTGGATGATAAAAGAACAGGTTGTATGAGATGATTCTGCTTCTTATTACAATGCAACACCAGTTCAGTGTCCCCAGCAGTTTAAAAATTATTGAATATTACTTAGGTGGCAGAATAACTTGATGAAAAGTTATTTAAATATATTTTGTAATTATAAAGATAATTTTGTGATATAGGCAAATTTAAATTCTGCGTGTGCAGAACCCAATTAATTTATCACATATAAATGCACATTATCCAGGCCATGGAGGATATTAATACCTCAATTTAAAGAGGACCTCACATGTTATGACAAATTTAATCTTATCTAAAGCCTTATTATCTGAAGTCCACCATATCTCCATCTGTTTGATAATACTCTAGCAATTATTCTTTGAGTCTGCTTTGGTTTTTTGGCACTAATATCTTCTTAAAACAACATCAGAAAATGTAGTAAAATATTTTGGATGTGATAGACATAATGGATAATTTTAAACTTGTGTGATACATCAAGCATTATTCTGAGTTTCAGAGACATTAGCAAAGATGCAGGAACATTCATTCTCTCCCAGTAGGAGACAGACACATTCATTGAAGTTACTATTAACCACAGCTTTAAGGACACACATTTTGGTAAAATTGCTTTGACTTTTCCTCAAAAATTCAATTCTAGCATATGCTTAAAAATGTGTTTAGCTGAAGAATGAAATTAGTTCTTATTCTGATATCAACATTAATTTTATTCTTAAGTATGTAGCAAAAGTAATGAAAATACTGAAAGAGCTGACTCACTTGACTATTCCTCAAGATATTGGAGGAATAATGTAATGAGAAAGGTTACTTACAAGTGCCTGAAGTATTGGACTTTGTTATTTGTATCTTACACTCACAAAAAAATAAAGAAAAATAAAGAAATATGATGCTAAAATTATTTTTTAAAGTATGTTGGGACAATCAATGGCATTTATTTTCTGAGACTACTTTTACTTCATTAAAGTCCCCCTCAAAAAAATAGATACGTTGCCAGCGTTCTTTATATTTTTATATAGTTCCTTGCACAGTAACATTCTGACCATCAAAAAGGATAAGTTTTCAAAAATGTAGTTAGTTGACACAACGTAAATTCTCACATAAATCTAAATGCAACCAATAACTTTTCCATGTGAGGCTAAGTGAATTCTTTTTTCACTGTAGGTACTCAAATGAAGTACTTAGAATATACTATGCATCCTGAATAACTTTATCAGGTATGTGGTTTGGTTTGGTTTTCAGATTCCTCAGAGAAAGACAACATTTTTGTAAGACATACAGCTTTATTTGCACTTTGTAATTGCATTGATATTTATTTTCCCGAAGGACTACAGCAGAATCTTACTTGGTATGTATAGTACTATCTGTAGTACTTATCTGGTACACATCATATAAAATATATGATGGATAGGAAGAAGGGTTATGTTTAGGCAGTAGGGTGATTGAATATTTTCCTGGATTAAAATGTTGGTCTCGGATTCACCTCACTTGATCAGTTCTGGGCATTTAAAAAAGCACCTTATTTAGGAACCTTATACTGTTTTAAAGCTGATGGGAAATCTCAGATACTTTCACTGCAGAAATCAAACACCTAGGGTAATGTTTAATATTAACTACAGTGCTATGTTTCGGAGTGTTCAGCACTCAGTACATCCCATGTAGTTGATATAATACTGAGCAACTCAAAATGACACATGAAAGAAGGATCTGTTCTTCATCACTGATCTATTAAAAAATTAATAGTACCTCTACAGGTGGGGAGCATTTATTAAAACTTAATTTGGCTACATGTACCCCTCTGCCTCTTCAGTTTCTGGGATGAGAGTGTCTAAAACATAAATTCATGCCCTACTTCTTCTGAAATGAGCATGCATCTCCCTTTAAAGTTTGCTGAGACATGCTGAGACTTGTTGATGACAGATACAAATAAACATTGGATAACGGCACAGGTCAGAGCAATTTTCAGTGCAGAAGTGTCCTGTTATAATTTTATCTGTAGGGAGATTCACAACATCTAAATTAAGTTTCTGATCCAAACTGCCATCCTCATGGGCCACTTTCTCCATTGACTATATGAAAGTCTCCTTTGCTTTATATTAGCTTGTCAATACAGCTCCTCGCTCCGGGACTCTTAAATCTGGACAACTTTAAGAAGGGAGTTGACTTGCTGCCGAGGTTCAGGAGTCTGTAATTAATCCCTCATATGAAGACCAGCTACCATACTCTCATGGAATAACTTTGAAGCAAGTCTATTTCAGATTCCAGAAGACCTTTTCCTCTTCCTGTGCTCCCTTTCACAGGTACAGTGAGGGTTTAGAAAGTCAGAAACAGAACAGGGATTTCTGATTGTTTATCTTCCGTTTTCCCTGTGATTGCAGATTGTTTTGGTTTAATGGATTTAAGCACCAGAAGGGCCAGATTTTATAGGAGCTACCTTTCCTTAAACCTTTCATGACTTAAACTAGCATTTTTTTGTGGTTTCTGTTTGCAAAAGTTGCCTTATCACTGCAAGCTTTTCATCTACTAAACAAATCAAATTTGTTCTGCTTTCATAACAGTACATTATCAATACCACACAGTGGCTCTGGCATTTGTTATTTTGAAAATTAGTTTAGAAATACCTGTGATGTTTCTTAGTGAAATTGTTGTCAATAAAAGAGTTAGTAGTGATGACATTTAGATATTTTATAAAACTCACTGCCTTTCAATAAAACAAGATTATAGTAAAAAGAAGCTCCTGTGTATTAAACACAATGTGCAGCTGATCAGTTATGTGCTAAAATGTCCCATTATTTCATAATATATCTTCTGTTAGTACGTTTTGTGGTGCAAGTCTATGACTAGCTGCCAAAACATTTCATTAGCTAAATGAACCATGATAGAAAGCAGACGACCTCCGTGTATTGGTAATCATTTCTGTAGTTTGAAGTGAGACATGTTCCTGAATCACCACGTTCTTACGTGACTTTTCCTTATCACTTCTGATCATTCTGAAAACTGTTGAAAAATGCAGCCTGGTTAATTTCAGCATGTAGGACATCAGTTAGGGCTCTGCTTCTGTTGAGAAGGGGTGGCATGAGCCAGGGGTTCTGTGGTAACCGCTTAGAGCATTTTATTTTCTGCTCTGGAGGCTGCGCTTAGAACAACTCTGAATCTGTGAGGTGTAAAGATGAAATTCTCTGGCTTCAGTTGATGCAGTGGATAATCTGCCCTATCAAATAATTTAAGCATAGCCTATTTTATTCTTCCTGAATATATGAAAGTCTAGAGCTGAGGAGAGGCAGGGGACAGGAACCCAAGAAAGTCACAGTCAGAGCTGCAGTAGTAACCCCAGAGAGAGAATCAATAGGAAAATTATCCATATTTAATAGCAAAGATGGCAGGGAATCAACATAACTATATGCACTGAGATGTAGCTAATACTTTGCCATCTTAATCTACGGCAGTGCAAACATTTGCTAGTCTTCTGTTGTCAGTGTAAAAGGGTGTAGTTCATTGATGTACCTTGTTCAGATTTGAAAAATGTAATTGCAGTCTACTTTCTTCAGTCTTACTAAACACTCAGGTATTGCATTACCTTCATAAAAAGTGTATATAGACAACATTAAAGTACAATAAAGGTGTTTACTTTCCCCCCTTGGCTGATGGAAAACTCAGTTTTAATAGATGTTTAACATGCAAGAAATTTGATAAAGTTTATGATTTGCTGTTGGTTGTATTTCTAACTAATATAACAGGAATCATTCCCAGGTTGATGTTTGTTTCTTTTATGACCATTTCTATTCTATCTAAGTGTATATGAGTGATTTAAAGTCTGTAATTGAATTATTCATATAATTTCTATAGATATCTGTTTTGAGTTCCTTACAACCTTGTTAAAGTTTAATCAATTTAGGGAGACATTTTCAAAAAGAGATATCTGGCATAGACATAAAGTTTCAAGGAATAGTTCAGATTAAAAAAAATGACATTTATGAGAACCAGGTTAGGGAAAAGTGTTCTTATGTCCATATTGGAAAAAATTAGTTCAGTTTTACATTTAACAACTTTTATTTTTTTTTCACTTAAAATGAAATAACAGTTTAATATAAGTAATATGATTTATCCAGCTTTAGTCACATTATAAAAGATACAAAAATTATTTGTTGCCCACACAGAGGTGTTTTATATCTTAGCTAAATGACAAGAAAATATAGTTTTGTAAGTGTTGATAAGACTGTAGAAGACGTGCATGCTATTTCCAGGACTTTCTCTTCCTGCCTTTTTCTTCCATTTCTTCCTCTAAGCTGTTACTGTCCATGTCTGAGGGTAAAAGAGCTGAAAAGAGTTGGGAAGAGCCTCTGTCTTTATTTATCATTACATCTGCTGTTGGTAACTAGTGAGCACAGAAAATAAGAAAAAGGATGTGATGGGAAAGGTGAAAAGGAGTAATGGACAGATTTGAAGGGAACGAGAGGAAAAAGTTGCGAGGACAAGAGTTGGGAATTAAGTGAGGGTAAATGGTGGAGCATGATATAAATCAGGATGAGGCTGAGAACTGACAAGACCGAAAGGTGAGAAGATGAGGAGCATGAGGTGGGATTCTAGAAGGACCTCAGTAAGCATGCTGTGTAAGGGCAGAAGCTAGAGACAGAACGGGGAGAAAGGGCAATGCAAGAAGCTATGGGATAGGCTGAATGATTGCTGATCACTGCAGAAAATTCTCCTTCAAAACCTAGCAGTGAATGCAAGACTGCTGATATCTACACTTTGCTTCTACTAGCAGGTATTTGTGAAGTTGGATGATGAGATTTATGTCCCACTCTGTTTTATGGGAGAGTCTATGGAAAGGCAAAGCTCTACTGTTTCTACTAGTTATTATTTTAACTAGTTCCATGCCGTAGAAGCAAAAGTTTCAGAGGCTGATGACTGTGTATAACTATTTTACTTTTATTATTTACTTTTTTTTTTCTTTAAGCATTAGGAAACTACACTGAAATGAAATAAGTTAAGACCTAGGCAATATGAAAGATGCACAAATTTAGTAAATCTGGTTTTGAAAATCAAAAATTGCTTTAAGAAGATGGCCTGTGAATGTAATTTGATTTGCTCAAGCCTGTCTGTAAGATACTTTCCTTTATAAATATGATCACTTTTTTTTTTTTTTTTTTTTTTCCACAAATATCCTTATGTAGTTCAGTATCCAACATGAAATATTTTGGGACTAAATTCAGGTATGTAGTGAAAGAAGCTATTTTATGACGTATGCTTAGTTGCTGTAGAAGTATACATTATGTAATATGTATTATTAAGTATATTTTATACAACTGAAGAAACAGAAAGTCTGATCTCATGGTTAAACTTTGATTTTGTTTCTTATTTTGGTGCAGAACTTCTGTAGTTGATTCTTCAGTTCATGTGAAACAAACTTTTTGGAATTGGCCACTGCCCATTTTCTGGATTTTCAACAAGAGGTGCCTAGCACATTTTGTGAAACTGTTACATTAATGCAGCTGTATAGGAAATAATGTACAAGTGACAGGTCCTCTGAAATATCAAGTCCTAGGCATTTCCAGCTGAGTACCACAAATTCTTGGGTATTTTGAGTTATTTTGTTCTTAATTTCTTTTTGACTTTGTTTCTTATTTATAAATTCAGGAATTTGCCTCACTGATTACTGTAAAGAGAAATATACTAATGATTGTAAAATGGCTAGTTTCTATGGTAAGAGTACAGGAGAAATATGTGTGAAGAAATTACTAATTTAATGTTCAGCTCAGGGTTTAAATACTATATTTAAATAGTCTGGAGATACATGTACTAAAATAATATTGAATGATGGAAGAAAAATAACAGGTGTGAAAAATAGCATATCAGGCTGCAGTTACAAATGATATCAAAACAAGTGGATGTAAGAATTGTAGCTACATTAGTTCTGACAAGTCTTAACTAAGGTCTGAATTTTGAACCTTAGATTATTTTTTATCTTTTTTTTTGCTATTACTCTTAGTATTACCGTAAAATATAGATTCCTATTTTGGTCATTCAGAATCACTGGGTCTGAGATTTCTGTCTCTTGCAGTTCCTATGACAACACACCCAGATCACTGTTTCTGTCATTTTCTAATCTAGTCAGCAGTTTCTTTTTCTTCCTTTTCTGGTTTACCTGTTTCACAGTGAAATCAGTTGACATGTACAGCTAACTAGCAGAGATTGCTCACTTCTTAAACCTAGAACACATAGCATCAACTAGAAATATTAAATGATGTTGCTGCAACTGTTCATTTCAGTGCCATGGATGTACAAGGATATCAGTATCAAACTGTAAGAACAGTTTGTGTACAAAGTACGCTGCTTGGGTCACTTCTGACCAGTGAAACAGTGGATGCATTCTCAATGGATATTTGGTTATTTGTTGCTTCTCTAAAGAATTGAAGTAGTGTTACTCAGTTGTGGCCAGCTGATATGTCAGAGTTGAAGTCTCGGCTGAGTTTACTATTCTCAATTTGAGACATTAGGAATGATAACACCTGTTGTGATAAAGCAATCATTAATTAGATAACATCAGAATGACGTAGTCTCTTAGCAACAGAGAAATATACTATAAAAAAATCTCACTTATCAATAGAGCCTCTGTAATAATTTTTCTGGGAAAGGGATAGCGATAGTTCACCTATAACCTTTTTACAACAAAACCATGTTTTCTTTGCAATAAAAATAGCTGTATTGCAAAAAACCTGACATTATAGCATCCTGGCATGCAGTTTCAAAATCTCTTTCTCTCTCACTTTCCGGGTTTGAAGTCTGTCTCTGTAGTGGAATAAGCTGCGTAACATAGTTAACAAATGCTGACATTTGGTTTTATGATAGAAAATATAATGAAAAATGTAAGTGATGCTACTTTGTGCTGAAATTTTTGGAGTATGGGCCAGAATAAAGGAATAGTTCTCTGCTCAGAACAATTCATATTTAGCCTTGAGGATCTTTTCTCTACAAGATCTACAGGAAACAATCATATCTCTCTCCAACTTTGTAAATATTTATGTCTCCTAGACATGCCATTGATTTGCGAGTGAACACCATCTAGTGCATGTACAAATCTCTACACAGTCAGGACCTCAGTTTTAAGAGCTTCACCTTCTCCTTCCTTTTTCAGGAGCAACGCAGGTTTTCCTCAAAAGCTAGAGGGTCCAAAGGCCCATTTCTAACTTGGTCTCTTAAAGTAAAAATTTTTCTAAAATGCTGTATAAAGAACACTGAATGGATCTAATCCTGTGGGTCATAGTCCTGAAAGCCCTATTCAGTGACAGATCATTTTTTGAATCCAGTAAGTTGCTTCAGGTCCATGAAGCTTCTCTTTGCTTCCTACCCCATCTGTGTCAATACCTTGCCACACTCAAATTTGTTCCCATCTTGTTGCTGCTACCAGTCCTTTAGGTTTTTTCCTCCTTTGCATTTTTTGTTAATTCTTTTACCAGAAACTAGATGAAAACTCAAAAAAAAAACCCCAAACATAAAAACCTCAAGACTTAGAGATCTATTATCATTACCTTTTTTCTTTCTTTTCTTTTGTGTTCATGTAGTAAACATATTACAAATTTGTTTTCCTAGCTAGCTCACAACATAACTCTGGTGTCTCATAACTAGGGTTTTTTGATGCATCAGGCTTTTATTTTCATTTTTGCTACTGAATTCTGAGTTACCTGGTTTAGAGATAAATAAAAACTGACTAGGTATTTGCCATCTCCCAGATGGCATCACTGAAATAGGTATTGCTGTCTGATTGACAAAAGATTAATTTGTCAGAGAAATGGACGTCACTTTCTAATCCAAGCTATCTTTTCTGATGGTGTATTAATGATGTAGCATGGTATGTTTCCTGCCACCTAAAATGTATTATGGGAGTATCTCTATTTCTCACTTTTAAAAATATGACAAGAGTTACCATGTTATATCTTATCTAAATCAGAGACTACCTGTGTTACATTTTCATTTGTAGGAATTTACTTTCTCTATTACAAATTACTTCTATGCCTGTGCTGGTTACCTGTAAGATGTTGCTATTCTCTCTTTAAAAAATCTGAGTGCTGGTTTGAGAAAGCATCTTAATTCCAGTCATCCTTGTAATTTACATATCACACATTCCCTTGTTATCTGTTATTGTCTCATCCTGGGATATTATTAGGCTCTACCACTTTTGCCTTAGTCATAGAATAATAGGCTGCAAATGTGTGTTGTCATTATGCCCCTTTTTGAGAAAGAAAAATATCATTTGAAACTGGTTTTGCTAAATGAAAAAGAGCCACAACTAAGTTTTGACTAACTTTTTTTCCATATCTATGTTAATATCAAAGTTATTACTAACAGAATAAAGACTTTATTTGGATAGATCAGGGTAATTATCCCCTGCTTTGGCATATTCAGTTTTCCATTGTTTTAACTGAAGAGTATATAGAGGTATTTAATGTGTGATAGAGAATGCATCATAAAAGAGCCATTACATGTTCTAACATCTGTTGATATCTAAAAATCTCATTATTTTACAGCCTTCAGGGCAGTTCCATTTCACTCTTTGTAATTCTAATATAGCCTAGAAATATTGTTTGACTGATCTCTTTACCCTGTTGCTTGTATTCTCTTAAATCTTCCTTAGGCACTTCAGGTAGTTATCTTCAGATGTATTGTAAACAAAGAAACTCAGTTCACTTTAGACACAGTTGCAACTGATTTTATGTCTTGGGTTCGTCTTATGATGTCTATGCTTTAGAGGTACCAGTCCTAGCCTTTGATAGAGTTTTTGCATCCATGTTGTTCTAGGGTAGCCATTTCTGGAATGTACCAACTAACATGCGTTCCACAGGGAACACACCCAAATAGTACCTATTTCATTACCGTTTCAGCTTTAACACATAATATTGTCATGAATTGGTTACTATATGAGCTATACAGAATGAAATTGCATCTGAAATGTTTATGAACCAGTCACAGGCCTTTCCAGCTTCCTTCTCATGTGATTGCAAAACAGCAGGCTCCATATGAGACCACATCTGATATAATGCTGTCACGTCTAGTGCTTCTGACTTGTTTTGTTCATTGTGCTCAGAAAGCCATGATATGATTTTAGTTGTGTCTCATTCTTCTTCAAGTTAGATGAGCAACTGCTGCATGATTGGATCCTTCATTCTGGTAGATATAGTAATCTAGAACTTTCAGAATATGGAAATTAATTCCACAGATATAACCCAACATGTCTGCAGGTCACAATGGATCGCATTTGCAACCATGTCTGTAGGGAGGATGTTTCTGATCTTGAAAAAATAGTGATTTAAAATAAGATCGCATTGGTTCATATAGTTGCTATGATCATCAGTAGATCTGGATATCTAGATGAAGAGTGAAACATCTGAGATCTTTCTGCATGTGTTATTCAACACAGGTGTACCCTATCACTGTAGAGTCTTGCAGTTCATGTGTGCTAGTAGCTGGAGAGTAGGTTGGGACAAGCAAGTCCACTATAGGCATGATTGTGGCTTCCACACACAGTTTATGGCTTCTGGATTGATGACAGCAGATGCATGTAGTTGTCCGTCAAAATGGGGATTTGTGATGTTATTACAGTGGAAAAAACTATTAAAAAAAAAAAAAAAGTAAAAACCAAAGGTTGCAGGACATGACATCAGCTCTGGCTTGTATTGTATATTTATGCCATTATACTTCCTTATAAGAACTTGCACTTTTTCCCTTCAACAACAGAACAGATAATTATGACATTTCTCAAAGGGAAAAGAGGGGATTCATGTCTCAGAATATGTTTACTTTGTTTTAAAGTAAATCTGTGGTTTAATAGGTCCAGACGCTTTATTGTTCTGTACACTTGGTTTCCAAAAGACATAGTTCCCCATGATCTTTCTACCTTCTATTCCTGTGGCACCAGGTTTGGTCAACAAATACCTACTCTTTCCTTGGATTTTCTATCAAATGCATCTACCAGTAAGTCAATAATGACTGAGTATCATCACTGATGTGAGATCATATGAAATTTAGATGAAATTCAACATTGGTCTAGTAATTTCTATCTTCATTAAAACACACAAATGTATGTTCAATAGAATACATTAAAGACAAAAAGATTTATACATTTGTAAATAATGTTGCAAATAATATTGTCAGATGAAAAGTAAATATGCATATAAAAAGTAAATATGCAGAAACTAGATGGTATCCAAGGCAAAAACTGAAAGATTCTCATATGATCAGAATTTGGATATTGAAACAAAGCATGAGGAAGAAAGACTCATACTCTGTTTAAGTAGAAAACTCACAGCACAGCTGCAAACAATCATTGTAAGTGACAAAATTGCTGTATATCAGAAGGCTGAGAGGTATATATCATGAAACTGTTGAATATACAGAATGCTTTTCATATTTCCTTAACAGTTAGTATTTCCTTTGCAGAGGTGTTTCGAATGATGATGTTTCTGAAAACAAATGGAATCAATTTTTATTTATTATAATATTTTAAAATAATTTTTATTTACATATTTATAATTTTCTTGATTACCAAGCAGATCTAGTATGTAGAAATACATACTTTCAAATACATGCAACATAGTTTAGAAAAAATTTTTCCAAGCTTTAGTGTGTTTCTGAACTGTTTACTCCAGTATTGTGTAGTTGCTATTCACGCCGTATGTTTGGTCATTTAAGGTATTGTTCCTGTTCTTTGCCTCAATAAGTCAATGTCTTCAAATATGATAACAAATAGTGTTTATATAATTCATAATTTCTGAAACCTGAATCTTTGCTGACCTGCTAACATCTTCTAAAATGCCAAGAAATCACCCAGAGAAGAATCATTGCCACTATAGGGAAGAGTATTTTTCTGAAATATAAGAATGTTCTGAGGTGAAAGAACTGATAATTAAAGTAATTGTAAAAGAACCAACAAATCCAAGAGCCAAATGGTAGACCTAGAAAAAGCAAAATATAAGCAATTGCCATTACATAAATTTTTTTTAAAGACTCAAAAACTTTTTATGCTTTCAGTTTGGACACTAGATTAAAAAGAAAAATTAATAACACTTTTTCAGGATAAGTGAACCTTAGTTATGTTTCAAATCTTGTAGCTTGATGGATCAACTCTTCACAAAATGACAGCAGTCTGATACTTCTGAAAGAATATACAGTAAGAAAACGGAAAACATGATAAACATAATAACTTATCATATGTTATTTGACTTTTGCTGTTACAGTGATTTGTTTAATAGTGAAGATATTTCTTCCTTCTTAAATATTGGTCTACTGCAGGGAATTCTGGAGTTCAATGTATGTGGCAGCTGATGAAGTAAATAGTTGCAGCAGACAGTATATAGTCAGATGTGTTCTTGTGATAAGGCAAACTTTTAACAGTAGAGTTCCCTTTCCACAGATATGAATTTAGTGCTGTCAAAAAGAAAACATATGCTTAAATATAGATGAAACTATAGAATAGAAAATAAGCTGTATTATTACATATAATATATAGTAGTGAATAATTTGTATTTTGTTTAACTAAAGAATATTAAGCATTCTGATTCTGCTGGTTTTCTCTCTTGGACTAAATGATCTTAAAGGTCTTTTCCAACCTAAATGATTCTATGATTATGTTGGTTTTCTCTCTTAAATCAACATAATATCAGTTGTAATCCAGCCTAACCACTTCTCATGTGTGTAGATACTACTGAGAGGGGCCCTTCTTCTCTTTGAAACTGTTTTTGCTTTTTTTGTGTGACTGTATGTATGCGCTTGTCTATATTTGTCTACAGTGAATCCTGTAGATTTTAATTTATGGGCATTAACTGTTGAATATTTAGTAAGAGAATTAAATCTAGACTACATACCAGAACCATCATTTCCCTTTTCCCTGGTAAAGAGGCAATCTTTCACTTTAATGATGAGGAAAACAAATGTTTCTGACCATGGATAAGAACACAACATGAATAGGATATGGAAACGCACAGGACACTTTATAATCTGACCACCAGTGTACACTACTGAAATATGACCAGCAAGCCCTTGGACAGGTTGCTCTAGACCATTAACACACAGCCACACTGCTAATGAGTTATTCTATCTGGAAAAGCATGTAATGAATGTTAATATTGAAAACCTAACTCACAAATATCCTTTGCTGTGAGACATTTTTTATTGCTGGATTTCATCTATGCTTCTTTCTCATAAAGTTTAACATAATGTCTAACAATTCAGTGTTTGAAGCCTGATTTTTTTAGAGGCAAAACAGTCCCATGGCTTGGTTGGAAAGAGTTAGAGGCACCCTTTTACTTGAGCTGAGCATTTGGCCTAGTGTTCTTTGCTCAGATTTTTTGTGGAAATTTGAGGCACTTTTTGTTAATTTTACTTCCTTTAATTGAAACTTTAAAAATACAGCATCATGATGAAATTCCAGATAAACTTTGTGCATTTGCAAGCCCTGATACGCTCAGAATTGTTTGTTATAGTGTACTGGGTCTGGCTGGGATGGAGTTGATTTTCTTCATAGCAGTCTGTACCGTGCTGTGTTTTGGATTTATGACTAATACAGTATTAGTCACACCAGTGTTTTGGCTCTTGCTGAACAGTGCTTGCACAGTGTCAAGGTATTGTGTTTTTTTTTTTTTCTCATTTTTCTCACTCTGTCCCACCATTGAGCAGGCTGAAATTGTGCCTCCAGCACAGCTGACCTGAACTGACCAAAGGGATATTCCATACCATATTTTGTTGTGTTCAGTGATAAAAGCTTGGGCAAAGGAAAAGGAAGCAGAAGCATTTGTGGTTATGGAGTTTGTCTTCCCAAGTAACCATTGCACGTGCTGACGCACTGCTCCCCAGGAAGTGGCTGGGCATCTTCCTGCCAATGTAAAGTAGTGAATAAATTCCCTTTTTTGCTTTGTTTGTGTGCACAGCTTTGCTTAATTTATTAAATTATCATCTTGAATATCTTTGCAAGTAACAAAAAATTACTTTATTCTCAGACATTATGCTAATTCCTACTTTCTCTTACAGTAGAGTCAATTAATTGAATCAAACATATGGAATTCGAATCTTGGTCCATGAAGACTAGCTTTACTTGTATCTACTTTAGTGTTTAGATTAAACAGAAGAGTCTGATATTTCTCAGACTATGATTTTCACTTTTGAGAAGTTTGACATTATTTCAGAGGCTACAGGAGGTATTCATAGGTTTACAGCAGCAGGAACTCTGTGGTCTTGGATGTTAAAATGAAATAAGGGCAAGAAAGGGAGATTCAGCTTCCCCAATAAACTTTCCCTCACTTGGCCTGTCTATGTTCAGAAAATATATTCTGTCAGGAATGAGCAGAAGCTTTGTTATATTTGTCTGAATAGCTTATAATTAAGACCTTCAAATACATGAGATGTTGTTTTCAAAAAAGATAATAAAAACAGATCACAATTTCATACATATTGATATACATATTTAAATAATACACTTAAAAAAGAAAAAAAAAAAAAGCATGAAGTGCTGTAACATCCTACCAAAATCTCAGCTGTGAAGTTAAAAAATCCATACCATTTTACCAATACGATTTAATAGAGAATAAAAAAGTTAATGCTACTACTAACAGTGAAAAAAAAGTTTAATAAATGATGCATTACACAAAATTGCTGATACAATTTTCTGTTGGGTTCTGGTTTACAAAATAAATTATTTTTTTTCTTCTAAAAGCCAGTTCTTTGTCTTCTTGGTAAAAATAGAAAGTATTTGACTTCTTTTCTAGCTATCTACCTGTCCTTTTTTAATTCCTTTATTTGATTTAGAACCAGTTATGTGTCATTTAGAATCACAGAACAGCTGAGGTTGGAAGAGACCTCTGGAGATCATTTAGTCCATTCCCCCTGCTTAGATCAGGGTCAACTCGAGCAGGATGCTCAAGGTAGTATCCAGTCAGCTTTTAATTATCCTCAGGGATGGAGGTGGCATAACTTCTCTGGGCAACCTCTTCCAGTATTTGATTGCCCTCACAGTGAAAAAGTTTCTTCTTATTTTTAAATGGAAATTCCTGTATTTCAAATTGTGCGCATTGCCTCTTGCCTTGTCTTTGGGCACCACTAAGAAGAGTTTTGCTCCCTTTCTTTACTCACTTCTGTCAGGTATTTATATATATTAATGTTCTGGTTTGAGTGAATGGTAGGGTTTTTTGGTAGCAGGGGAGGGCGCCACAGCAGTGGTCCCCTGAAAGAAGCTTCTTGAAGATCCCCTGGCTCCAAGTTGGAGCTGCCTTTGCACCAAGGTCGGGCAAATTAGCTGCACCTGTGCGATAATGTATTTAAGAAGGGGAACCTAGGAGGAGGTGTGAGGAGAATTTGCAAGAACATCTGTGTGAATACTGAGGTCAATAGAAGGAAGGAGGAGAAGTGGGGCAGGTGCACTGGAGCAGAGACTCCCCTGTATCCTGTAGTGAGACAGCAGGACTACACCCTCCACCACCCATGGGTGTCTATAGTGGAGCAGATACAGATTTGCAGCCTGTGGGGGGGCCCATGCCGACCCAGGTGACTGCTCCTGAAGGAGGCCGGGACC
The DNA here is from genome assembly GCF_031877795.1 of Strix aluco. Classification (NCBI taxonomy): domain Eukaryota; kingdom Metazoa; phylum Chordata; class Aves; order Strigiformes; family Strigidae; genus Strix; species Strix aluco. Next base: position 61,239,320 of record NC_133931.1, on the reverse strand, counting down.
CCATGGGAAGGAGGCCCTGCTGTTGTGGTTTGGTGCTGGGAGGATTGCAACATGTGGGGGTGGCTCACACACCCATGGGAGTGACTTGTGTTGGAGTTTTGTGGAGGACTGTCTCCTGTGAGAGGAGGACCATGCTGGAACAGGGGAAGAATGCCAGAATTTTTCCCTCCCTGAGGTGGAAGAAGTGGCAGGACTGACCGCACCCCCCCATTCCTTGACCCCCATGCTGCTGACGGGGAGGAGGTAGAGATATCGGAAGCAAAGCTGGGGCTGGGAAGAAGGGAGGGATGGGGGAGGGTGTTTTCAGGATGTGGTAATGCTTCTCACAGTCCTACTCTGTTAAGTGGTGGTGTTGTTAGTGTCTGTATTAAATTTTATGTTCTTTTTTTCTTCCCCTAATGAGTCTGGTTTTTGCCTGTGCCTTAAAGGATGAGATCATCCTTCTCTGTCCTTATCTCAAGTTCCTGGGTCTTTTTCTTTCCTCCTTCCTAGCACTGGGGGGAGAAAGGGGGGAGCATGCATGGTGTTCAGTTGCCTTCTGAGCTCAAACCATGACAATTAATATGCTCACCCCTGAGCATCCTCTTCTCCAGGCTGAATGGTCCCAGTTCCTTCAGCCTCTCTTCATATGACAGATGCTCCAGTCTCTTAACCATTGAGAATGGTATTCTGATGTTGTCCTTCTAGTTTGGTCCACAGACATTTTATTCCGTTACCTAAGTTTTTAATAAGGCACTAATAGAACTGGTCCAAGGCAGATTGCATATGAAGATTCTTAGTCTAAATCACTGAAGATCAGTTGAGGCTCTTCTTCCAAGTAAGTAGAATAGTTAACACTTTGAAACACAAGTTCCAAGTATCTTTGGTTTGGTCCTGTTTATAATAAAGCCTTATATTGGAGCCAGTATTGGCCTTTTCTGCTTTATGATGAAATTAAAAATAAGATTGAAAATTTTCATCTCTAATGGACTTAATCTTAAAATGTATCATTGATGCAATTGTGAAGTATAAATTCAAAGGCAAGGTGGTTGTTTCAAAGCAATTCATTACAATAAACATTGTATTTACCTGTGAACATATTGGAACAAATATGGAAATAGAAGTTCTATTTTTGCTCTGTGTACAGAAATCAGTATGAAAGGGGCTGAATATGGATGCACTGTCTGTTTCCTCCACTGAAATGGTTGACTAAGAAGCATATTTCTATCTCACTGGACCCAGAACATAATTTTCCAACTGAACAGTTTGGGAAAGAGATTGTTTACATCAACATCATATTTATAGTAAAATGCCTGGTGTAGGATTTGTATTGGACATGTCCTTCTAGGACTAATTTTTCTTTCCACTTTCGTCTTAGTGGTCCCCGCTTTAAAAAGATTACTTTGATTTTATTTTGCCTTTAATGAGATTTAATGTCATCCCCTGAAGATGAGCAGTGGTAATAAAACCTCAAATCAATTTATTGTTTTCTTAAGCATTTGGATCATAAAATGACAAAGGTGTTAATGTATTAGGAAGATATCTACAGATTTCACCACCAACAAAGTGCAACAATTCCTGTTTCAGTTTTTTATTGCAAATATTCAATCTCTTCTATTAATGTTGTCTTCTCCAACATCAGAACTTTTTTTAACTCTTCCAAGTGCTGTGAAGATCCTGGCATGTTGCAGTAGATATTTACCCATCCAACAGAAAGTAAGTAATTTTTAGTTTTTTAGCATTTGTACAAAAATCTTAATAACAATGGAATAAAAAATAAAACCAACAGGTTGAACAAAATCAATTTATATACTTGCACATAAAAATTCTGACAGTAAAGTCTGACAAGTGTAGTGAGTAGCAGACTCATCTTCTTATTGAAATAAAGAAAATCTGTGTTTTTCTGTTGTTACCTCTTATGAAGTCTTCTAAAAAATTTAGACACTTACTTTCACTTTTTTCTGTTGAGTTTTCGTCCCATTCATCTCCTGAACTACCAAAGGATTTTAAGTGTTGAAATGAGTGATAGATAGATACCAGGGTATTTGTAAAAGTCTGGCTTTAAACACATCACAGTAGCAAGCCTCTATTATACAGCAACAAGCACAGATCACCTTAGCCACTACTGTCTCTTAGAGTGTTAATATTGTAAAGTCACAAATCAGAAATCTCGGATGAGAGTGATCTAAATAGAATTCTTTTGTGTCAGTAACCATGTAAATAAAATTTTGGTGGGTACCATGATCAGCAGAGTAGGATTACAGCCACCTTCTTAGCAAAAGAAGACAGATGGTTTTGTCAATTACACAAGTAGGTACTTCACACTGAAGTTGTTGCTGTCAAGTGATGGTAATGAGGTGTCTGCTTGTCTGTCCAAGGAGGTAAACGCTTCAGTGTGATAAACGCAAGGGTATCAACTATGGAGATGATGGGTCTAAGATTAGGCATGAATTTCCCACAAGAAATAGGGAGTTATTGGATTATACTGGCATACTTCATGGAACAGTGATCTTAGTTTCACAGTTTCCAAGTATATGGTATTACATCACCATTTTTAAAAATGGCAAATAAAAAATAGACTAAAATCAAAAGTATCTATTAACCTGGGCTAATTTAAATAATCTGAAATATGGTTTTCAAAATTAAAAATTTAGAACATTCTTATTCTCACTGCATGAATTTTTTAGGTGCTCAGGTTCAGAATTCTAAGCATACAGAATCATACAATTGTCAGGCATCAAGGGAAAGTTTAATTTTAGGTGATTTTTTTTTTTCCTATAACACACTGTAGCTCAGTGGCAGATTTAGAGAAAAACATGCCATTTTCCTAGGCAGCACTTAACTTAGTGTGTAAGAGTATGGCTTCTTTTCTTGTAATCCCTGCTTCATTCTATATGTTCTTGCCATCTTTGGTGACAAATTATTCCACCCCAAAGCACAGTCCAATCTGTGTGTTGAATGAACCATCAATCATGGCTTCTGGAAAATTGGTATGTGAGCACATAAAAGCTGGAGGAGTATTAGATACAGTACACTTAATTTTGATTGCTTAGGAGATGCATTGGGCATACATTTCTAATTCTCAATTCATTTAAATAGATGTTTTTTAAAAATTTCCTCTAAAGTATTGTGGCTGGAATGAAGGAACATGCCTGTTCTTTGTCTTTGGTTATGTACAGGAGCTCTTAAGTTCAAATTCACATCTTTTCATAGTCTCCTTGGCACACGTGCAGTCAAACACAGTTTCTTTGATGAAAGCATTTTAAAAGAATAAGTTTCTTGTCATTTTTTCCCTCTTGTCTCCTTATAGGGTAATTCTGCTGCTAGGCAATACTTTAAATCAACTTGATTAGTAAAGCAATAGATTTTTACACACCATTCCAAACTAATTGTATAGTCACAAAAGAATGAGTCACACCAAACCAAGGGTCTAAGAGGGCTGCTGCTGAACTCATCATGACCTTACATTCCTTTCATTGATTTCGTGGAGCATGTCTAAAATGACAGAAGCAGCATAGGATGTGCTGTTGAGCACTACCAGTGATGCAATGAAATAGAACATAACATTAATTGATTAAACATTAAGTTTTATTTGCCCAGTATCTCAAGATAATGTTAGACTAGCTCAATCTGACACTGTTAACTATATATAAAAATATATAAGCAATTTTTATTTTTCTTCCCATTTTTGGATGGGGCAATGTTTTGGCATACAATAATCAAATCTGATTTCAAAGACTATTGATTAATCTGTAATTTCTCAGCAGAAAAAAAAGGATTTTTTTTTTTTCCCCATAACTTGTTTGTAGAAAATTTTATCTAAACACTGTCTTTGTTTTGGAAACCAGAAGTTTAGAAATTTAGTAAGAATATATTTCAATGTAGAGTGTATTTACACATGTACTGACTACTAGATGATCTACAGAAGAGTCCCTGTTAAGACTTTGTCTGAATATTTTAACCCAGATGAAAATTGAGTTTGTCTCTGACTGATGAGTGCAGCATGCAGCATCAAATTAACTGTATCTGTTTTATGGGGCATGGTTTTGGTAGTGGGGGGCTGCAGGGGTGGCTTCTGTGAGAAGACACCAGAGCTGCTCTCATGTCAGACACAGCTTGTTCTAGTGAACTCCAGCTCCAGGACAGCCTTGCAGGTGGCCAAAGCTGAGCCTATCAGTGACAGTAGTGCCTCTGTGATAATGTTTTTAAGAAAGGGTAAAAACTGCTGCACAACAGCAGCTGGGAGAGAGGAGTGAGAATATGTGAGAGAAACAACTCTGCAGACACCAAGGTCAGTGAAGAAGGAGGGGGATGAGGTGTTCCAGGCGCTGGAGCAGAGATTCCCCTACAGCCCCTGGTGCAGACCATGGTGGTACAGGCTGTGCCCCTGCACCCATGGAGGTTAATGGTGGAGCAGAATCCACCTGCAGCACGTGGAGGACCCCACGCCAGAGCAGGTGGACATGTCCTAAGCTGCAGCCTGTGGTGAGCCCATGTTGGAGCAGGTTTGCTGACAGGACCTGTGACCCTGTGGGGAAGCCACACTGGAGCAGTCTGTTCCAGAAGGACTGTACCCCACGGAGTGGACCCACATTGGAACAGTTTGTGAAGGACTGTGTCCTGTTGGTGGGACCCAGCATTGGAGCAGGGGAAGAGTGTGAGGAGAAAGGAGCGGCAGAGAAAGCATTATGAACTCACCACAACCCTCATTCCTCATCCTCCTGCACCACTTAGGGGGAGGAAGTAGAAAAGTTGGGAGTGAAGGTGAGCCTGGGAAGAAGGGAAGAGTGGGGTGAAGGTGTTTTTAGATTTGTTCTTAGTTCTCATTATCATACTTTGTTTAATTAGCAATAAATTAATCTTATCACAGAATCATAGAATCATAGAATAGTTTGGGTTGGAAGGGACCTTTAAAGGTCATCTAGTCCAACTCACTTGCAATGAGCAGGGACATCTTCAACTAGGTCAGGTTGCTCAAGCTCTGTCCAGCCTGACCTTGAATGTTTTCAGCGATGGGGCATCTACCATCTCTCTAGGCAACCTGTTCCAGTGTTACACCAAGTCTTCCCTAAGTTAAATCTGTTTTACTATGACAGTAATTAGTAAGTGATCTCCGCATCCTTATCTCAACCCATGAGCTTTTCACAGTATTTTCTCTCCATCCTGTAGAGAAGGGGGAGTGATAGAACAGTTTAGTGGGCACCTGGCAGCCAGCAAAGGTAAACCCATCCCATAGCAAATGTTTCATTAGGGGTATTTTTATTTCTGGAATATAAAAAGTGAGAAGTAGAGGGAAGAAATGGGGAGCTATGACATAAAATGCAGAAAACTGGAATGTACTGATTATTCTGTATTTTCTTTTTTTGCCATTTATTAAATATCTTTTCATCACAATTATTATCAGGAGGAAAGAAACAATTATTTTGCAGGTGAACATATTGCAAAGAATCACTGACAACATATTGAAACTAACAGAGACAATTCTACTAAAATTTTCATTAGGAAGAGACAATCACATTCTTCCATTGGCCTTCACATTAGATTGTGAACTGGACCATAAAGAACAACCCCTGCAGTGCGTATCCCAGAATCTTTACTGAAAATTTCAGTACTACAGGTACCAGTTGCAAGAGAATTTCCAAGCCCTTGATGCTATCCAATACATTCAGAACAAGATTTTCCACTTTCTCTTCATTCATATTTAATAGCCTTAACCTTAAGAAAGTAAGTCTTCCTGGTTTCAGCAAATGGATTTTGCCCACTAAGGCAACAGAAGGGGACATTAGCATACTCAACACATAAAATTGTAATGGCTAGCACTTATTGTTAGCCTTTTGTCTTACATTTCTTTGCTAAGGTTATGTGGACTATCTGACAAAACTCACAAAAGCAATAGAACTTAGAGGAGATACTTTAATTCTATTTTCATTAAATCATTCTACAGAATGTTTTTGCTGTCCATATGGTGACCCCATGCTCTTTTTCATACATTATGGGGGGAAACTTGTGTCTTCATTTCCCTATTTTGCAGGTTTAAATTAGTCCCATAGTGTTACATTTGTTTTCTCCATTTTTCCTGTGTTTCCTTAAGTGTGTGAGAGATGACTGACCTCCTGCTATTGTGGATTCATCCAATTCACCAAGAGCAGAAGGAAATCTACCCACTGTGAACATTCACTTCATGCTGGTTTGTATCCTGATTTCAACTGAGAAAGATACTACATAAGCAAATAGCTGTTTTATAAGTGGAAAGTAAGTGCATAGCATATTTACTTTACATATTGAATGTGTCTCTGGGTCCTTTTGTACAGTATCATAGAACTTAGAGTCATATACACTATTTTATCTTCTGGTCACTTCAATTCAAACTAATCACTCCTTTTTGTTTTTTTTTTTTTAAATTAAAAACAGCAACAAAATTGGGGTTTGTTGAGGTCTGTTTCATGTGTTGCTATATTTGTCAGTGTATTTTTGAAAATTGTGAAGTATTACTTGACAAAAGCCTGCCCAGTCTGATGGGTAGCAAACTATGTCTCAGAATAAATCTGATGCCTATCCTAACGTATACCAATGATGATGTACTTAAAATTTTGTGTCTCAACTCATAGCTCTAGATGGCTGGAATTCATGACAGGTATCACGATACATAATTGTCTTTCACTAGTATTCTGCATTACAGCCATTAGCTTAGCTTATGTCATTACTTCATAAGTGATATAATAGCTGCTACATTTCTAATTAACTCCTGGACTCTGAACTGCAGTTATTACCTAAGCAGCGGAATGGAAATGACTGATGACAGACAAGACTCATTTCCTGACCAGGTTCTGGCTCTCTGTTGCACTCGTGTTGTCATGCTCTGCTGGAGCAAGGATATGGGAGCAGTGTCAATAGTGATGGCCCGTTCAAGTTAATTGCAGCTGCTGCAGAACAGGGTAAGGATTGAAGAGTTCAGGAAGCACTCTGCATTTCCACGGTCTTCTGTTTAAAACATTTTTTGAACATAGTTTTGGAATATTCTCTTTAAAAGAGAAACAAATAGAAGTCGAAAATCTCGATAAGTATGAAAGATGGCAATGGAAACTGGCTGCTAACTCCTAAATCATTATGTGGTCAGAATTTTATCCTGCAAACCAGTATGGATTTTTCTGTGAGGTTGGATGAGCACCTTCTGCTCCATGACCTTTTGAACAGAACAGATAGACAAAGCATTTACAGAAGCACTTAAAGGTTGTTCCCAACTTTCTTGGAATTCTGCAAATGGGTGGAAAACTTACTAGGCAGAGAGCAGGGAAAGGAAGATCCCTTTAAATTGCCAGTTGAATAAGATATGTTTCACACACTTAATACCATGAAAATATTTTCTAAAAGAGAGTTAAACTTTTAAAAATTGCTTTATATTTGTACTCAATCTTTACATTGATCTCAGTGAGAGGTTTTGAATGCTCAGCAGGCATGTAGCTCTGAATTTAGTGGTCTGACTGAGTGCAAATGTGACATTTTTGTCCTTTATTTTTATCTCAGATTTTGCTCCGCTTGACTCCAATTTTAACACTTCTGTCCTTTTCTTTCATCCATTTATGATCAGTAACAGCTTTCAAGACCCTAGTTTTAATGAAGAACTTTTAAGACTTGGTATATGGTATTCATAAACACTTCTTCATCTTGTTCCATTTCTCATTCACAATACACAGCACAAGCATACAAAAATCTACAAGGTAGAGTCAATAATATCTAGCTGCAAAAGTGACTTTTGTTTGACAATTTTCCTGAAGACTGGAGGGATATATAAATATACAGCAGATAAATGGGATCCACAGGGACCCCTTTAAGATCTTTATGAATATTTGAAAGGGCATCTGGATCCATGGCTACACAGGGCAATCAATTGCTATGAATTTTTATTTCCCCAAGCACTCAAAGAGAATGGCATGACAGCTATGTATTATCAGCAAACTTCATTTAAAGAAACATGGGGCTTATTTTGATAGGACCAAGCAGGAGAAAAAAACTCATCTATAAGTAATCTCATTTAAATTAAGGCTGGCAAAGCTGGTTATTTAATTACTGCAATTATTGTAAAACTGAATGCTTCCTATTATTTTTAGATGTTGTATAGTCTTTTTTGAATTCTAGGACTGCTTCTCGGAAATTTGAAAAGCAGTCTCAGGAGCCCACAGAAATGAATAATGAAAAGAAACCTTTTTATGAGAATTGAAAATCAAATTAGAAATTGGGATTTCGAAGGTGTCCTTCCTTCTTTCCTTCTACAGAGACTACTTTTCGAAAAACACCAAGGGAGAAGAGTTTAGACCTTTAAGCTTATCTTGACAGTCACCAAGTATTTTAAAACTAGAGATTTTATCAGAGGCAATTAGAAATGTTATTGTGTCACTGGAAATCCCATTGTCATTGTCATTTATGTATATATTTTGTGGTATATATATGTAATAAGATAAAAAATGTAAATATTAACTCATACTCATAATAAACCTGTAAGAGGTGGCATTATATCTATTTAAACTAAACAAATTTGGTTTTATCTTTTTTTTAGAAATCTGGTCAGGTCAAAAATGTTGTTCTTAACAAAGCCCAAGTTCAAATGGTGTAGAAGTAACTAAAATCAGGAGATCAAAAAGGAGTAGATATACTGCAGAGATAAAATATAGTACATATAATATAGAAATGAAGACTGTGGTTTGCCTGTGTGGGGCTCAACTACATATATAACCATAAATGTGGTGTGTATGAAGCTTGCTTTTTTGAGATCTTAAATTCACGCCCACAAATCCAGCTACTTAATCAGCCTTGACATTACTGGCTCCAGAAATGATCTGTAGAAGACACAAATTGAAGGACTTGATGCAGAAGGTGTCATAGTTATTTTAAGTTACCCTAAGACACATGCTCCTTAGTTTTGCCATTTTTCAGTTAGCTCAAATTTTTAGGAAGATTATAATTCAAAACACATTGTTAGTGTGTAAATTGCATATAGTGTAAAATATTTGATAGATTCCAAGAAGCCATTAGGTCTATCTTGAATTTAGTAAGGCTTTTGACACCGTTTCCACAGCATTCTCCTGGCAAAACTGGCTGCACATGGCTTGGATGGGCACACGCTTCGCTGGGTAAAAAACTGGCTGCGTATCTGGGCCCAAATTGTTGTGGTGAGTGGACTTAAATCCGGTTGGCGGCTGGTCACAAGTGGTGTTCCCCAGGGCTCAGTTTTGGGGCCACTCCTGTTTAACATCTTTAGTGATGACCTAGATGAGGGGATCGAGTGCACCCTCAGTAAGTTTGCAGATGACACCAAGTTGGGTGGGAGTGTTGATCTGCTCGAGGGTAGGGAGGCTCTGCAGAGAGATCTGGACAGGCTGGAGCGATGGGCTAAGGCCAACTGTAGGAGTTTCAATAAGGCCAAATGCTGGGTGCTGCACTTCAGCCACAACAACCCCCAGCAGCGCTACAGGCTTGGGGAGGAGTGGCTGGAGAGCTGCCAGTCAGAGAGGGACATGGGGGTGTTGATTGACAGCTGGCTGAACAGGAGCCAGCAGTGTGCCCAGGTGGCCAAGAAGGCCAATGGCATCCTGGCTTGCATCAGAAATAGTGTGGCCAGCAGGGACAGGGAAGTGATCTTACCCCTGTACTTGGCACTAGTGAGGCCGCAACTCGATTCCTGTGTTCAGTTTTGGGCCCCTCACTACAAAAAGGACATTGAATTACCTGAAAGGAGGTTGCAGAGAGCTGGGGATGAGTCTCTTTAACCAAGTAATAAGCGATAGAACAAGAGGTAGTGGCCTCAAGTTGCAGCAGGGAAGGTTTAGACTAGATATTAGGAAGTATTTCTTTACAGAATGGGTTGTTAGGCATTGGAATGGGCTGCCCAGGGAGGTGGTGGAGTCCCCATCCCTGGAGGTGTTTAATAGTCGCGTTGACATAGTGCTTAGGGATATGGTGTAGTTGGGAACTGTCAGTGCTAGGTTAACAGTTGGACTGGATGATCTACAAGGTCTTTTCCAACCTTGCGGATTCTGTGATTCTGTGATATGGAAAGAAATGTTTGCTTGGTGATTATTCAGGGTCCTCAGGGTATATACTTTTTTATCCCAAAATCAGTTCCCTTGGACCTTGGTCTTAGAGAGAACTGTTTTCTTTACAGTATTTCTTATACAGAGACCATTGGCCATAATAGGTATTGAATCCATTATAAGCTAACAGAATTTCTCAAAATTATGTCACAGCTTAGATTCTTGCCATTTCCCCAGATCAATTCCAGAAGCATTATTTATATAGACGTAATCTTTTTTTTTTTTTTTTTTTTTAATGCCTAAAGCTAAAATATGGAATATACAGATCAGTGATTTTGATTTAAGTGGAGAAGAAGATTTAGCTTGGTAGCTATGGTTTCTGAATATCATGTACTGAGGTTTCACCTCAAGCTATCTTTGATCTAGAGATAGCCATTAAAAAACTGTTGACTTACGTACACATGAAAACCTAGTTCAACACTCAAATATATGACTGACTCAGAGTTCCTCCTGATTAAAATACAAATGAACTAAAAAAACTCAGTACCAACTACAGAAACTTTTAAACACCTTTTTTTTTTTTTTTTTTCCCCACCAATTTAATTAATTCATGTATTGGATTTTTAGCTTCAACTTTTTTGTTAAAAAAATATTAAAATACAGAATACAATCATGAAGTGAATGATGTTCAGTTAAATGCTAGGGTTTGTTGTTTGTGGATACCGATTTTAAGATTCCAGTATTGATATTGGTTAATATGTGTACTGCATAAGAAAAATCTTGCTGCTTATTTCTGTTTGCTGATGTACTGGATACTTTGCCTCAGTTTGTTAGTAATGTCCCATTGATTTTAGTGTCTGTTGTTTTGAGTAGATGACTGTAAAAATAGCTTAAATACTCAGAATAGCTTGTGTATATTCATTGTTCTCACATATCACTTTAACTATAAAATTTCCCTTTGAGGAAATGACATAAATAAAATTATGTATGTGTGATATTTGTAGTGTTGAGTATGAAGCCATGTCAATCTACTGAAGTCACTGGGATTCTAGCCTGAGAAAAGCATATGGGATCAAACTTGCTTCCAAGGTAAGAATAAGAGAATTTCTTTCAGAATTTCTTGCATGAATTTCAGAAATGACTTTGCATTCTTCAAACTAGGTCAAATAATGTTTTGTTTTTTGGTTTTTTTTTTTTTTTTTTGGTTTTTTTTGTTTTTTTTTTCTAAAATATGTTGAAATACAGTTCTGTCTGCATGGCTCTAGTCTTAACAGTTACAAGGCATACTCTACTACCTCTGGAAAAAAAATTAGTTTCTGTCTTGGGACAGAGGACACAATCCTTCTGCTTGCCTGTTGTTTTAAAATAAGACAAAAATCTGCAAGGAAACTCCAAAAAGCAAGATATCTAGAAGACTTTTATCAAGAGAATTTGGTGGTGGAGGTTCAGATGAAAACTTCTGCTAACACCCTATCTAAGATATTGATACGTTTTCATTCATCACCACAGATTTGAGCTCCTCATAGAGAAAGCTTCCAGCACAGCAAAGAAAGTGGTCAGAGATATCCTAAGTCCAGGCTAGCATGACACCTCTTAGATCACCTTTTTTTTTTTCACTTATGGGGTGGGATATAGTTGTTCAAGTACCTCATTGTATAAGAATGTACTGAGACAGAGATAATCCTTTTGTGAGAAGATTTCCAACTCCTTTCAAAAATCCATTTCAATGGTAGAAGGAGGAATCTGCTCACACACAGACATAAAAGTAGGGCCTGATTTTCAGATGATCTGAACAGTAAACAGTAGACTCAGAAAATGATGTTAACACTTTAAAAAAATCAGCATTACCAACACCTAAATCCAGGTACATTCATGTGAATATTATGGCCTCTAAATACATATTTTAAAATTGTTATTTGTTTTCCTCTGTTTACACTTTTTGAAAACTAAAAGATGTGAAATCATGGAAATATTTCCACTTGTTACATACCCTCTCTTCTGCCAGTTCATTAAACATTGGTTCAGTTCATATTTGTTACAACATGAATTTTTTTCACTGCAGTGAATTTTGTTTGTAAAAAAACTCTTTATACCAGTTCAGACAAAGAAAGGAAATTACACTGGATTTTTGTACAGTTGCTGTTGTTCCCCCCACCCCACCCCCAATTTCTTTAATTCTGATAAATGGTTTTGTACACCGCTAACCATTTTTTCTACCTGAAGGCAGTTGAAGAGAGCTGTGGAAGCTCTGATCTATGTTCCCAAGGGAGTATGACACATTAAATCAGAGCTGGCAGTGCTTTAATCACCTTTATTTTCACTGTAGGCCAACACAGGTATTTAAACAGGAACTTGGCTACCAACCTTGTTATTTGAATCTCTCCATACTCTTTACTGTAGTTGGAAACTCTGTGTCTCTTACACGGTGTCATTTTCAAATCCTTACTTTCTGCTTCCTATTCTACATTTAGCCTGTTACTAGAGACACATTTAACCCTTCATTTTCAGGGATACTGAAAATCCTTGTTGATGATTTAAATTCCCATATTGCAATTACTCTGCATAGGCAGAATTTGCCTTCATGGTTACAATGAAATCTTATGTTATAGAGCTGAATAGTGAATTGTGCTCATTTCAGTGTATGTAGGGGACAACTACAGCTACAACGATTTGTGCATATTACTCTGTGGAAGCTACATGTATCTAAGGTTCAGGCCTTAGGACAGTGTTCTCAGTTAAGGTCACAGAAGGAGCAGTGTGTTAAGATAATTAACATAAATAGAGCTAGTAAAAACAGTGCTAAAATGTCAAACTTTAAAAAATTTTGAACACTGATGAAAATGATGGTCATGGTGGTCCCATCACTTCAATTCAGAGCTAAGCTATAGACCCATAGACTAAAAGCAGGCATAAGAAGGGTTTTTTCTCACATAACCCTGATGGCAAGACTGGAGACTCCTTTCCAGTCTTCTGTCTCTCACTGTTATTGCTGTAGTCCCTTCGCTCACTCTAGCTTCATTTAAGATCTGACTGATTAGTCAGTATTCTCAACATTTAGCCACTTTATTGATCCCTTCATTGTTCAATCTTTTCTCATAGAAATGTTCTTAATCCTCTCTTCCAAATGAGAACATTAACAATAGAATAATGCTCCAGTCTGGAGGATTTGGCTTGAAGGCACCCTGTGATAAAATATACTTGAATATAGGAGATTATTTTATATAAAATGCCAGCAGAATACAAAAAAATAAGGTAAAGGCATTCTGATTAGTGACTTCTTCACTACAAAGAGTCAAAAGCATTAACACTTTAGAGACCAGCAGTGCCTAAAGAGCCTTCCTGGCTCATACTAAAAACTGCAATTTGCAGTTTTCAATAGTTTCTACACAAAACTGTAACAGACTGCGAAACTCAGATGAAAGAAGAGACAT